>NW_024040817.1:11575905-12148405 GCF_014851395.1 Micropterus salmoides
AACTTATTTATGTTGTTATCGCCACAAATAAAAGTCACTTCCATTATATTGGAATAGAGACAGAAAAAGAGTGCACAAACCAAGGAGGTAAAACCACAAGGGATAAGTGAGAAATGTGTTTTGGTAATTTAAGTGAAATTACCTACTTAAAGATTGTTGTCATCATTCAAAACTGAATCCTGCAGAGAATGTGTTGAGCTGGCAAATGCTCAGATGTCACTTCATGTACTACACACAGTCCACAGTGGACTTAAGAAATATGCAGTAAAAATACTGTAGAAGCTTTAGGGTCTCGTGCAAGAAAGGCGTAGCCCCCTTCCTTCTTCTGCGGTCTGTCAGTCAGAGTAATGTCGTCTAATTACTTTAACAGCCTCCACCAGCGGGATCCAGCTGAGTTTGAGTCCTCTGCCCCTCAGAGGCTGAGCGGGATGACGTGAAATCTTAAATATTCACAGAGGAGCTTCGACCCCATCCTTCTTCCTCCTCCTCCTCCTCCTCCTCCTCCTGGGACCAAACAAGACTTCTTCTCCTTCATCCCTGCAAACAAGGTCAAAAATATTTCAGGAAGAGTCATGGGAAAACCCCGAACAAATAACAGCACCATATGGCTCTTTTATTTTTCATCTGGAGTTGATTCTGTGATAAGATTTTAACAGGGAATAAAGAATAGGCTTGTTGCAGCAAGTCAACACTTTAAACACTCGGCCATAAATTAGAGAAAGCAGGAAGTAACAGGAATGTATTTCACTTCTTGACAGCTAAATATCTCAGTTTATGAGGGAATACCAGGCGCCTGGAGTGAGAAGAGTGCCTATATTTTCACATTAGCGCCCGTCAGGGCAATCCATCCATCCATCCATCCATCCATCGTCAACCGCTTATCCCGCGTACAGGGTTGCGGGGGGCTGGAGCCAATCCCAGCTGACATCAGGCGAAAGGCGGAGTACACCCTGGACAGGTCGCCAGTGTCAGAGACAATATGCGTGTGTGTATATATATATATATGTATATATATATATATATATATATATATATATATATATATATTTCAATATAAAATTGTGCCCCTTGTTTTCTGTCTGATTAAAATATTTTTTATAATATAATATTTTCTGGGTGTCTGGATACAAGGTATTTCAATTATCATATCAAGACCATAGAAACGAAAGTACCGTAGGCCAAAACCACGTTTATGGGGACACTTTTCAACCAGTTATGCTTAAACTACATTTGTTAGCTGGTTTTCTGTTCCCTCCTCCTGATTTGGAGACTAGCAGGGCACAGCCTCCATATAAACACAATCAGAGCAGATCAGTACAGAGGTTCTGAACTGTAAATATTTATGTAGATTATGTAAGTAATAGTATAAGGGAAAGTCTGCATGGGACTACCCACAGAAAACCATCTTTGGGAAAATAGACTATGGGTGCTTAATTCTCTTTCCTTTTTAAGAATTGGGTTGTGAAGACAGTTCAAGATGATGTAATGGTAAAAGTATTAGCAAATTGCACATCACAAGAGAAATAAAGATTTGTGTGTGGCTTGATAATTTGTTTCTTAGTGAGATAGCTAAACAAATCACAACATCTGACTTTAAACATTCATATTCAAAGAGCAACCTTTTAAAAACACAGCATAATTTGACAGAATACTTTTGGACATTGCCATTTCTGAGTGTATTGTAGAGCATTAATTCA
The DNA here is from genome assembly GCF_014851395.1 of Micropterus salmoides. Taxonomy (NCBI): domain Eukaryota; kingdom Metazoa; phylum Chordata; class Actinopteri; order Centrarchiformes; family Centrarchidae; genus Micropterus; species Micropterus salmoides. The sequence goes on from NW_024040817.1 coordinate 11,577,603, forward strand.
CCAACTCTTTGGCTTTGTGAACCTTTCAACCAAAGACAGACCTTTTACCCCATGTTTTGTTTGAATGTTGTTTCGCCATGCTAGCCGTGTTGTTTTCATGATGGCAATGTTGGTCGATCACTTTGGTCCAGATTGAAATATCTCAGCAATTGTTGAATGTATTGTCATGAAATTTGCTTCAGTTACTTCGCCGATCCCCTGACTTTTCAACACGGTCCACCGCAACATATTAATAGTTTGACTGGAAAACTGGGTGGGACTTTCTGGCACATTACTAAACTCATTTGAATCCCACTTAAACGACAAGGACTACTTTGTGCCTATAGGTAATTACACTTCTGCATAAACAAAAATGACATGTGAAGTTCCCCACGGCTCCATTCTGGGACCTCTTCTGTTTAACATCTACACGTTTCCACTGGGTCAGATTATGAAAAACATTTACATAACCATATCACTAGGGGACTATAATCCCATACAAGGGCTGAGTAGGTGCATTGAACAAATCAACAAGTGGATACGGTAGAATTTTCTTCAATTAAACAAAGATAAAACTGAAGCAATTATTTTTGGAGCCAAGGAAAAAAGATTGAAAGTTAGTGCTCACCTTCAATCGGCAATATAAAAAAACAAACTGAATACATTTGAATAGCCACATTAAGATGATATCAAGGATTAAAGTACTTGTGTTTCAGCAGGATTTGGAAAAACTTGTCCATATATTTATATTCAGTCAACTTGACTAAATATCGATCAGACAGCTGCAGCTGATTCCAAATGCTTCTGCTCGAGTCCTCACTAACACCAAAAAAATGGATCACATCATTCCAGTTCTGAGGTCTTTGCACTGGCTTCTCGTCTGTCAGATACTTGATTTTTTTTTTAAATTACTGTTGGTTTAAAAAGCACTGAGTGCTTTATTGCCAATATACATAAATGGTTATGGTTATGAATCATCCAGACCTCTCAGGTCGTCTAGGACAGGTCTGCTTTCTGTCTCCAGAGTCAAAACTAAACATAGAGAAGCAGCGTTCAGTTTTCATGCTCCATATATCTGGAACTCCCATAAAAATTGCAGTTCTCAGTTCTTTTAAATCAAGACTGAAAACTTTTCTTTTTGCATGCGTTTTATTAATATCTTATTCTGCACTGTAACTCTGTTGTTTATCTTATTTTCTCTAACTTTATTTTCTCTAACTCTAACAATTGTTCTGATGTAATCAAGGCTATTTTGCTAATCTGAATCTTTGGTTTTATTTCAATCACCAGTTATGTTAATACAATTTGAATCCCCTATTGCTGGCCTCCAGGGGCTTGTACTTTTTTCAGCTTCTACAGGGGGGCATGACAGAACATGTTTAAGAACACTTGCACTAAACTAATATGGTGAACATGGGCATGTTAGTATACTGATGTTAGCATATAGCTTAAAGCAACACTGCGCTGTGAGGTTCGAAATCTACACAGTTGATTCAAAACTCAAACTTCTCAGAAGTGGATTTAGTGATGAAATAAGGTACAAAAACTGTAAAGCATAAACCTATGTCTGGCGCGCGCAATGATGATGATGATTCTTTCTGACCAATCAGTTGTCTGCAGTGTTTTCATGTCACATTTTAGTATCACCTCAGCTCACTTGGGACCTCGACGGAGGTGACACGGAAAAAAGTACCTGGTAGCAAGTACAGGTACAACTTTTCCCCAGTGGAAAACCAAAAAAGGCGAGTATAGACTAGGCGAGTCAAGCTGGTACTATGTGATGGAAAAGGGCCTTAACATAACATTAGTCTGGTTAAACTCTTAGTCTGGTTAAAGCAAAAAGAAAGTCTTTTAAAAAAACTACTGTGGGCAGCAGGGAACCAATGCAGTACTGATTTAATTTCCTAACAACCTAAAAGGTCTATTGGTTAACTGACAATTATTATTAGTAGTAGTACATTATGAGATGTATTGTGCATGTTGAGTTCATTTAGACAAATACACCATTTATTAATCAATTTATACACCACCCTTTGTTTTATGCCATTTTATTGCATGTACGCCAGTAAAGATTGTTTTAGCTGAAAGGAAAACAACATACCTTTTTACATACAGCAAGTAGTTGAAGAAGAAGAAGAAGAAGAAGAAGAGATTAATAAATTGTAATATAAAAAAAAAAAAGCAGAAATATGTTTGCTAAGCATAGGACATAATATTGAAATTTTAATTCTATCTAGCAGTCATGAAAAAAGGTGGCATAAATGGTGCATTACCACCTTCATGAATGAAGAAACAATTTAATTTATAGGTTTACATGTATCTTTTGTATCTTTTATTTAGTCTTTGGTGTGCAAAACATATAAAATAAAGGGAAAAAAAGTCACACACATACATCAGAGAACATTTCTGCAGAATTTATACATACATTTCAATGTGCTAAAAGCTGACGAGAGTTTTGAGCTGTAAATACTGAGCTTTGTATCAGCTTTACACTGTGAGTGAATTATTAATATTGCAGTGTTTATGTGCAAGGCTGAGGTTTAGAAGTTTTTTTCTGCTGGTGTCAGCAGTGTTAGATATTTGCTGCGCCAGGTGCAGGTGTTGCAGGTTTCGTTAGCGGTGGTCAGTCGTCATTGTTGCAGTCTGTACAAAGAATCTGGTCACGGTCGGGGAAGAAGCCGGATCCCACCAGCGACACAGAGCAGCGTGAACACTTAAAGCACGGCTGGTGCCACTGCCGGTCCTCAAAAGAAACATACTTCCCATCTCCAAACCCTGTGAGACATTAACACAACACATGAGAAACTAATGAAGGAATGTTTTACGAGGGGGTGGAAAATAGAATTACAGCCTTGCAGCATTGCGGAAATAGCATAAATGAATTCAAGATAACATCAGCTGTTGGCAGTAACAATAAGAAAGCACTGTTCTGTCAACACGCGGCTATTCTAGTTCATAGCCGTGGTAAAAGGCACATATTGAAGTTCTCAATACAACTCTGGCATGTAAAGATTCTTTGCCAATACTCTAAAGAGGGGAGATAAAGAGGATAATGAACCTCAAACCTGTACTGCTGCATTGTCTTTCTTTATGTTTCTGGTTCCTCTGTGTTTACTTAAAGCCTTCATCAAGTGTTTATGTGATTGTAGTATCTTTGAAATTATTCTGAAGGTACAAGAAAAATGTGACAATTGTGGTGGTTTGTTGTCAGGATCTTTGTTTTTGTGTCACCAGGTTGGAGCTATCTACACACGGTACTTTTAAAATGGCTACAATCTACATTTTTATAATAACAATGTGAAACTGGTCTCTCGTAGTAATTAACCTACAGAGAATATCTGTCTGAAGCTCCCCTCGGCCTTACTGAGCTTTATAAAGAGTTTCACCTGATTGTTTAGGCGCCCGGCACCTGTTTTCAGTGAAAAGGCTCTAAAACCCCACTGTACACGACCAGTGTAGCACCAAATACCAGACAGACAAAGTTGGCAACTACTTGCTGAACATAGTGGAGCATTTAACAGTTTAAGAGCAAGTTATTTCCCCCAAGAGTTGGTGGAGACCAAAAACAGAGAAAATAGAGAGTGAGATATTTGACTTACATTCATCAGGTGAACAGAAACATGAATGTTAATGATGCTCCATAACTGGTGGATGTGTAAATATCCAAACTAGTTTGCTAACAATCTTGTCTGTTTGCTTATCTTTGGACAATAGGAAGAAACTACACAACACAAGGAGAGGATGTATGCAAGCATGCAAACCACACCGAAAGGATCAGAGCCAAGAATTAAAACCTGAGTCACCATACTGCCTACGTCTTTTGTCGAAGATAATTGTCTTGGCATTTCATTGATCAATAGACGAGACAGACAGGAAACATGGGGAGGAAATTGGAGATTATGAACAAAAAAAAATCCCCAGCCATAATTGAACAAGGAATATTGTGCAACTGTGGGGTATCTGTACACTCCACTCACCTGTGATGGCTGTGTTGCATCCGGCGCACTTTTTGGCATACAGGCTGCTGAAACACTTGACACAGTACGGAGTTTCCCCCTGCGAGGTGAAGGGTTGGCCGGCCAGAGGGGCTTTGCAGCCCGTGCAGAGAAAACACTCTTTGTGCCACACCTCGTCTTTGTAGGTCACCCCTCCTTTGGTCAGAGCCTGCCAGACATAAATAAAAAAAAAACTGTATCAGTAAAACGTGATTTTTTTGTTAATGATACCTGGCAGCATTTTGTAAAGTTGTTACTGCAGGGATGCCTCTGATGGCTTTCCCCTTTGGGCTCATTTCTACTGATAAAGTTTGATTTTCAGTTGGTGGTATTCTTTAATCTGCCCGTCAAAATGGCTTCTTGACCTGACCTGTTGATGTGAGGATTTGCTGCTTTTCTGTGTTTTATGGCATTGTAAATGGAATATCTTTAGGTTTTTGGACTGATGGTGGGATAAACAAGACTCTTGAAGATGTCACCTCTGGCTCTGGGAAATTGTGATGGACTACTTTCATTATTTTCCAGCTAAATGATTCATTTGAAAAGTTCTCAACAGATTAATCAATAATGAGAAAAACTGGTAGCTGCAGCCCTGCATTAATATTGTGTTGGGTACATTATTAATGATCATTATCGATCTGCTGCGTATGTGGCCTGTTCACCTTTTTGCAGAGGCTACACTGAGGAGCAAACCTGCCCTCGTAGCACGGCACACAGTAGTAGTTGTTATTGTCTGGAATGAAGGCCTCTGCACCAATCGGCTTCTCACAGCCGTGACACACAAAACAGTCCTCGTGCCATGAGGAGCCGCCGTACTCCAACATCTTCGATCCTGTCAGACGAAAAAAGTGTAAGAGACAGAGCAGAACAGCAGAAATGGAAACTGAGACGTGCGTGATGGTTTGTTGATTTGTTTTTGACATTTACAAAACCTGTGTGTCATGTGCATTCCTTTGATCTCTCTCCCTACTATGCTGTAACTATAAGCTTGAATAAAATCTGATAGCATTCACACGAAAGCTTAGAAAACCGAAAATGATCATTCAGTAGGACGGTTAAACCTGTTCTTACACAGTCCTCTTGCGCTGTACAATTACATCAGCTTATCTTGCATAAACGCAGTCTGACAAGCTGTAACAAAGCAGTGCTCTAGCCAGCATTTACGGCTGCACAGCATCCTAACACTGCTTTTTATTTATTGTACAGTTTTAAGTTTTTGGCTGTTGTCCACTCCCATATACTGTACGTAAGAAACACGTGCTTCATTGCGGTTTATAAAAGTTAGGAGACAGCCATGCCTATGAGACTGGACATCACATCCTTTAATCATTGGCCTTGTTTTATGACTTTTGGGACCTGAAACGCAGCCAGAAGGCATGACAGTGTTTTGAATTTGAACTTGGCTGCACTTTTGAGAAAACGGGAGAGGGCAGCAGCTTTTAAATACATTCAGGGCTGAACATAAAATAAGAAGAAAATCACTGCTCAGTTCAGAAAAGAACTGTTGAGTTATTATATTCCACACTACCCACAGGCCCCGGTAATTTTCAGTCATCCGACACTACCGCTGCACAAGTGTCGTCACAGCGTCTAGAGCTGAAAACCATGCCAGGAGATATTTTCAGCAGAGCAAGGAAACAATCATTTTGTCACATCTAACCTTTCACTCCCCGGATAACAAAAACTCATTAGCCTTTTTTCCCCCTGCGAAGACAGGGTGTGAACTTTTCAGACTATTTGAGTGATTGCTTAAGGATCTGTCCCCAAGGAGGTTTATGAACTTGTGAGTTGTGGTCTTTATTTTCACTACCTGGCATGACTGTCTTGTCGCAGGCCACGCACTTGGAGGAAAACTCGTTGCAGTAGCAGTCGCTGCACACCAGCGCGTCTTCCTGGCTGGTGAAGGGCTCGTCTGCCAGAGAGCGGTCGCAGCGGAAACAACGAAAACAGTGAGCGTGATAATGTCTATTCTCATAGAAGAGCTCCTGGGGGGAAAGGAGAGGACAGTGTCAAACTGAGCACTGAGTAAAAACAGTCAGGATTAAGATGGTCCAATAATAAAGACAATAAAGAAATGTTTTAAATGAGCAAAGTTTTTTCATTTTGGAATTTAGGGACAACACATGGCACAAAGGAATTCAGACCACAGTCATTACATTATTTGCAAATGTCAGACATCATTGTAAGAGAAAAACTAAATGCACAAATGACTGGAGGGAAGCCAAAGAAATTAAAAAATTACTGAAGCTAAAGACACTCTAGCTTCCATTTCACTGGGACTTTAAAACTGGCCTTGATTGGCTACCCACTGAAATGCTAAAATCCATTTCTATAAGTTTTCAGCATTTGAACTCAAACACATCTGTAAAAGCATTTTCAAGCTGGGTGTACCTAATTTGAATCACAGGAGCTGGTGTTGTCGTCTGCTCTGTGTTGTTCTGTGTTGAAACCTGATTGAGTAGCTGCATACAGCTTATTCCGCCATTAACCATTGTTGTCCAAATACACAGTTGCACTAAATGAAATATTCCTTCATAACAATGAACATGGGCGCTGTAGTTTATTTAAATACTCACCAAATGTGTTTTAGTCCTCACCTGAAAATAGTCCCCAAAAAATGCACTATTTACGCTGGTTAAACTCGTGACTGGTTTTTAAAGATTTATGTCTTCAGTGGGAACCAATGGGCTTTGGTTGAGGTTCACAGACAGGGTAGGGAAGTCAAAAACATTTAAGAGACAGACTACTGCATTGTTGGTTTTGGTCTTTGATTTGTTTTGATTTGTTGATGATAAGAAAAATATGTCAGAACCCCAGATTTATCCTTTAACAGTGATGTTGGCAACTAAAGCACTTTACCCTAAACTGTAAGTTAATAAAAACACTTAATATGTTATTATTCCTCACAGCGAGATTCTCTATTTGCGGCCCCTTCATCCTTTTGAACGTTAGAGGTCACGGCCAGACCCCAGGATTCATGTTTCCTTCACAAGCACACTTAAGTGTTTTGTTTTTTTTGCCCACATGGGAGTCTAAAAAAGTTTCCTACTTTCTAGGCACCCCACTGTCCTCCAAACAGAAGAGAGTTAGCAGAGGAGCTAAGCATGAGAGAGGTTTTTGTGCATTCCCTTTTCTCTCAAAAATTAGAACAACCCACTTTGTGACTTTTTTTCCTAACAGCTGTTTGTGTTCCAGTTCATCTGCAGTTCAAGCAAGCTCTGTGATAAATGGCCTCATTGAACAGTGGGTGAAAAACTTATTTTTGAGGCGTGGGGCTTCACAGTAAAAGAAACAACTAAAGCAGAGGGACAGAGAAGGATGACGGATGAATGCTGTTATGTCTTGTGGGGAGGAGGGACGGCCAAAGCAAGCAGGAAGGTGATTTACTGCCAGTCCCTCACAGGGAGACCATAATTCACAGGACAGTGATGGCCTCATGGCCAGTTTTCATCAGGACAGTGTTTTTAACTTTCACTAACTAAAGCTTTTGGGACAACTTAAGGTAACTTAAAGTGGATAACAGACAAGCTGGTGTTCTGTAAGTAGAGTTATGTTTTCCAGCAATGCCAGCTGGTTTGTTAAAGCTTTTTCCCCAAAGTAAAAGTACCCAAAAATTATTAGTACAATGTACTTAGTAAAAGTACTTGTTATGGCCCCATGTAATGTCTTATTTGATTGTTATTAGTAATGCATTAACATGTAAGCAGTATTTTAATGTTGTGGCTGGTTGAGTTGGAGTTCATTTTATTTATACATTCTTGGGTAGTTTTATGTAAAGCAATACATCATATTTATGATAGAATTGAAATGGTTACTTAACCAACAGAAAATTAATCAGCAACTGTTTTGATTATTGTTTAACTGTCATTTTGATGACAATGAACTATTCAGGAAGAATTGCTGATTTATCCCTGTTTCAAATCATTATAACCTGAATATCTTTGGGTCTGAAATGTAGTGATGTTGAAGTATAAAGTAGGAGCATAAAACAAAAATACATGTAGGCCTACTTAGTTACTTTCCACCACTGTACAAGTTGAGCTCACCTTGGCATTATGACCAATGATTTCTTTACATTCCTGGCAGGTGTTGGCATACAGGCGGTCGTAGCAGAGGATGCAGTGAGGGTTGTCCTCCACCTGGATGTATTTGCGTCCACACAGGGACTCGTTGCAGTTCTTGCAGTCAAACCGGTCACTCATGATGTCTCTGGCTGGCCTGCAGAACAGAAAATTCACAGGCCCATTAGCATCCACTATCAGCAAGAAGACAGAGCAGGAAGGAGGAGGAGTGAGATTGGTAAGACGGAGAGAGAAAGCAGGAAGAAGGGAGGCAGACAGTTTTTAGATATATACAACTGGGAACAAAACAAAAATGAGAAAAAATTTAATATTTTTTATTGTAGTGCAGCTTTTCAAGATACTCAAAGATGCTTTACAGGACAGGTTAAAACGATCCTAGATTACTGAAAACACACTCAAGGCACATGGCAAGACAGGACACCATATCAAACATTAAAAGCTGTTGTCAAAAGGTGATTTTTGACTAACTTCTTGAAGACAGACGGCTTGGTGAAATCATGGATATGTTTCGAGGGAGAGTTCCACAGGGAGGGGGCAGCTATGGAGAAGACCCTGTCCCTACAGGTTCAGTGCTTGTTGCTGGAGAGTGGGAACAGGAGGTTGGCATCAGGGGAACAGGAGGCTGTGGGAGGGAGTGTGACGGTGGGGGAAGGGCTATGAGGCAGGAGGGGGCCTTATTATGGCAGGCTCTGTGAGTAAAGACAAGCAATCTTGAATGTAATTCATTGTAGGACAGGCAGCCAGTGCAGGGTCTTTAGGACAGGAGTGGCGTGAGCAGAAGAAGCCAGCAGATTTGTTGACGCACTGTTCAGGACTTGATGATGATGTACCATAAATAATGCTATTGTAGAGATTGAGTCTGTGTGTCATGAAAGCATGGATAAAAGTTTTGGCAGAAGAAAAAGGAGAGGGGTTGGTGGAGACAAGCTATAGGTTTGAAGTGGAAAAAGGTTGTTTTGGTAATGACATTTGCGTGGTGTTCAAAAGAGAGGCTGCTGTCGTAAATAACTCCATGGTTGCAGATGTGTGGCGAGGAAGAGATTGGCGTTGGTGAGGCAGAAGTTTTGAGTGTTTTTGGCGAGGGATTTGGGTCCAGCGATTAAATAGGATTTATCACAGTATAGTTTGAGATAGTAGGCTTGAATCCATTATTTAATTTGCAGGTGTTCAGGGGGGTGAGTTGCAGTGACGATGGATTTATTTGAGAGCCGGACATCATTGGCAAGCCTTGGGACTGAGGAGCAGTGGAGGAGGGATAGCTGTTGATGCTGATAATCTGTTGTTTGTCTGCGAGATATGACTTCAGCCAGGAGAGGGCATTTAAGACGGGAGAGAAGACTGGTCTCTGAAAGAGAACGGTGACCATAGTCTGAGAGGAGGAAGACATGTTGGTAACTTTGTAGTGATATTTCCCTGCAGAATAATTTACAATCTTATTTAGATTAACCTTTAACATGCAAGAAATGAAGATGGTTTACTGAAAGATATGACACCATAGTTAATGGTTAAATATTGTGCAAAAATGTTCCACATCCAGAAAGCTTTTCCTGTAAGCATAGAAAGGGCTGAGTGAACACTTTAACACAGATTTATGGCTCATTCACTTGTGGCTGATTTATTGTAAATCAGTCCTTTAATGATATAACTGCTTCTCCTGTTTCATCATTATTCACTAATAAGTGAAAGCTTATAATGTCTGTCTCTCCCTCCCCCTCATTCTTTTAAGAAAACCCCTGCGGTGGTTTGGCATTGAGACATTGAACAACTAAACAATATTAATTGTTAGGAGCTGAACTGAAACAGCATTCTCCATTTCAAAGGCTCGCTCAAGGGCTTTTTGATCTGTGTTTGGCCTGCGTTTAAAGGGTGGTAGTACTCATTTATCTAGTTTATTCCTTTCATCCAAAATTTTTCTCAAATGCATCACTTCCTCTTGTTATCAGTAACAAACAGTTTATGCCATCCAGATGTTTTATTGCTGCAACTTTACCATTTTGTGATCTTGACAATGTGGCTCAGAAAAATGCATCTCCAAAAGTTACCTTCACTTTTTTAACTCCAGTCACTGTGCATAAAGCACTTCATGGATTTCACTTCTTTCATTTGTCGCAATAAGACTGCGCCCCTTTGTTTAAAAAAAAAAGTTGTTTGTCTTCACAGAAACTGATTCTAAACTACAAACAAATACATCTCCCAGGACACTTTTTAATTCCAGCAGGACTTCCTCCAAAAGCCCAACTTTGTCCAATTTTTAAGTAAACTGTATTTTCTCATAAAAATCTTTTAATGGGGTTGTGTTCCAAATCTCAATTGCCTCATTATGGGTCTTTTGTATGCCTTGATTGCCTTTGTGCAGAACACAATCCCACGGGGGAAATGGGGTTGAGGGTTGGTTGTTTTTGCTGAAGATCTTTTGTCCCATTAGGAGTGTAATTGAAAGCCACAAGCCAGCAAGCACGAAATGAGAATGAGAAAATGACAATACTAAGTAAGCATGGTTTTAGTTTGTAGGTCAAAAGATGTTGATGTGTCTTCTGTATAAAACTGGGCTATTTGTAAAGTTTGTTTATGTAACTGTTCTTTCAACAGCATTTCAGCGACTGTATTTTAATGTGTAGTTAGGCTCTGCTTCGCAATGAAATATAGTCATTATAATGCTGTTGAAATGTAGCGGAAACAGTAGCTGTGTAATAACATCTTAAAAATGAGACATCTCAAGAGACTTATCCTGTCAACAATAAATTTGACAACAATATGACGATTTAAATACACTGAGGCTCTATAGGCACCAATTTAGCCTACTGTACATTCCTTACTTAATTTAAATAAATTACTTGATTAATGGCTCTTGGAGCAGAGGAAAGACTGGTGGAAATCCGGTATGGCACATAGACATCCCATCCCACCATTATGACTGAACACAGTGGGGCATTAGCAGGGTATGTGACCCCATGTTCTGCAGCAACAAAGGGAAATGAGAGAGGAAATGAAGTGTGGGGGGTTAAAATACCCTCCTGTGGAACAGTTACGACAGGGCAGACAGTGCTCAGAAAGATATATACTGTGTGGATGAAGATAATGGATAAGGAAAGGTCTAGAGTTTGGGTATATATTCATGCTCAGGATCACAAGGTCTGGAACATTTACAAAGGCAGACACTTGGAACCGGTTATTGTTTATAACTATTTTGGGCACAGAGTGGCTTTGACATGTTTCTATAATGTCAGAAAAAAGGAGGTGGGTTCAACAAAGTGCAGCTGAGAAACCGTGTGGTCTTGAAATCTCCGCAAGGGATCGGAGAGTTAGCCGAGATCTCATCTTCATCTCCTCAGAGGTGGAAGACATCACTGGCTGGGTCAAAACGATGAGAGGACCCAGAGCTCGGTGCACACTAATGAAGGCCATTTGTTGTGGTTTTGTTATGAAGCTGGTAAGAATTAAACACCACTCATGATGACGGTTTACAACTCTACAAAGCTGAATTTTACAGGGTACAGCGCTTCATGTTCTGTAGTATTTGCATCTGGACTGTTAAGGAGTAATCTTTAAAGCACAGTTTACATTCCTGTCCATGTCTGACTGCTATCAAACATTTTGTTTCTAATTACCAATGATGCTCTCATTGGTCTGCTCACAGTCTACTCTCAGTCATGTCCTACAGCCAATGCAAGAAACAGAATCTCCCTCTCCTGCACAGCTCGTTTAGAGACTTTTTCTTCCAGTGCCATGTTTGCAAAACAGTGAGGACATCCCTCATGCATCCCTCCCTTCAGATAACAGCACTGCTTCCTTTTAAAGGGCATCGAGCAAGGTCAACAAAACAAGGAGAACTGAACTGAAACGAAACATCACATCCCATGTCTGTTTTCTGTCAGATTGCTGTCTGGGTGGGGAAATCAGCCCGACTTCCCTCCTAAAATGTCTGAAGAGGTTTAGGTTTCTATTCTCGTCTATCCATGTGTACGATGAATGCAGCAATAGAACAATGGTTTTCCTTCCGGACATAGTCTTCCCAGTTTCAGCTTTATGTTTCTCTTCCTGAGCCACAACATCTGCGAACACATTCTGTGGTTTCCAGCTGTTGTCTGTCATCAAATTATCCTTTAGGCATCCAATAGGGAATTCAGTGGGACTGGTGCCAAAACACAGCAGCATCTAATTAAAATCGTTGTTGAAACCAATATTTTATGGTTCCTATCGGACTGTCCGTTACAGCTTTAGAGTCAGCGAGGCAAATATCGCAAGACTCATACTGTAGAAACAGTCAAGTAAGAAACTGAGCGTGAGCAGAACCGGCAGGTAATTAGCTTAGCTTAGCATAAAGACTGAAAGCAGTGGAAACGTTTAGCCTGGCTCTGCCCAAAATCCAAACAAATGTTTGTTTGAAATGTTATGTCCTAAAACTTATCCATACAATTTTTGGTTTTAGTGGGAGTTACATGCTGTAACTATTTCTTTGCAAACATCATGACTTCCCGGAGTTTCCTCAACTCCCTCTAAACCCAAATATTGTTGTTTCTACATTTCTATTTATGTACAGATTAAACTACATCAAATAAATGTTTGAGTTTCTGGTAGGTGGATTTTTGAACTTTGGTCAGAGCCAGCCTGTTTACCTGTTTCCATTCTTTATGCTAAGCTAAGCTAATAGCCTCCTGGCTCAGCTCCACGCACAGACATGACAGTGGTATGGATCACATAAAGTCAAGTCAAAGTACATTATAGCAGTGCTATGATTTCAGTGGTATTTAAATTTCAACATCGTATTCAGTAGTGAATAAAATTCAAAAGTAGGTTTCCAGTGAGATTCAAATCTTAATACTCATTTGCTTCTATACATCTTGCTTTAATGTCACAACTGACTGCAAATAAACATCTGGTAAGCATCTGATCATTTCACCTTTACACCATCTAGACTGTGTGACATTAATAGTCTAAAACACTGACTCACATTTAGTGAGTGCCTCGTTTTGGAGGCATTCATTTTACTCTACAGGTGTCCTCTTGGACTGCACCCAAGAATACTTGTCACTGCGGTTCTCCTCCTCACAGCGAGACATTAAACGAAACTGTCATACATCCTAAGTACTCTCTCTCTCTAGTAGCACGGTTGCTGAAACTATTTAAGACCACAATTCACCTTGATGAGTGGACATGAATTCTCCACAGATACGCTGTTTGTCCCGGTGAGAGATTTACTGGAGCTCTGAACGCTTTAGTGGCAGCCAAATGGCAACTGTCTCCCAGGATCAGTGCCTGACCGTCCCGTCTCATATCCCTTCATGGCTCCCTGCTGTTGTTTTACTCCTCAACAACCTGACAGTTTCTTACGACCAGAGCCAGGAGCTCTGCGAGCCATGAGAGGTGCTGCAGGGTGTCAGTGTTTATTTTCCCAGAGCAGGAATTTGGACTTGTGTCTGAGGTTTACCAACCAGATTATTCCATGATGAATACCGCTGTCACACGTAATAAAATGTAGTGGAACAAATATGTAGGTAAGTGTTAAATCTTTCACAGCCACAAAATATGAATTCATGCGTTATGAAACAGCCTCAGTGCCTTTTTTGGGGTGACGTTATTCCCTCTCTGAAACAGGCACCTGAATCTGAGCTGTAAAACTGTTCATGTTATTTCTAATGCTTTAACTTATAATCACTGCTTTCTCCTTTACTGTAACACCCCACTAAAGAACTAAGACTGTTTGGGCGGTTAAAGCAGCGCTCTCTCAAAGTCGGTTATTAGACATGCTAGTGCAGTGGCTCTATAGACGGCAAGTTGTTGGGTTGATCAAACTGAAAGATCTCAACAACTATTGGATGAAATGTCATAAAATTTGGTTTCAGACATCCACGTTTCCCACAGGATGAACTGTAACACTTAAATGATCCCCGGACTTTTCATCTAGTGCCATCAGCACTTACAAATTAGTTCTTCTCACAAAGTAGGAGACGTCATCGCTGTCAGAAATTCTCAATATCTCTGATTTACCACTCAGGAGTAACATTTTTTCTGATTTTTGTTTTGCTCATAATTACGGTCTAAACCTTATAACATGAACACAGGGCTGCTAGCGTGTCTGCAGACTCTTACTCTTGTTTTCCCAATGCTTTAACTTACAATCACTGCTTTCTCTTTTGCTGCAACACCCATTAAATAACCCACAGCGTGTGTGCATTCAGTTAAAACAGGAAGGTGTGTAACAAAGTTGGTTTTTAATTACCTTACCACCCCACTTTTTATTCCCCCTGAAATGGATTACAGTACTTTAACGGCCTCTGAAGCCCAGAACAGTCCTCATATTGTGTGACTCCTGTGTTGCATAACCTGGATTTGGGGAGATGAATAAGAATATTGACAGCAGCACAATACTGTCTAGAACATGCTAACAGTGGAGCCCTGCAGTATCGCGGGAAAAGTGACACCCTTGTGGTGGCAACTATAAGCTGTCACAGAAAAAAGAAAAGAAAAACAAGACTGGTCTCTTATGGCTGTCAGATGACTGCGCTCCCTTTCATCCCTAGTACAAAGACGCTCGATGTGGTGTGGTTTCCTGCAGATCACAAGGCCAATTTCAAATGCACGCACACAAATCAACATGAACACACACTGTACATTTTGCTGTCGCTGATTAAAGATCTCATCAAGATGAATTGCTTCTTGCTGTTTTAAACAGTGACGATTTTTTAAAATACTGAGTTGGCAGATCTGTTACATGATTTTGTTTACTTGAACATGAATAATAGTTGCGGTTTCTTAAATGGAATCCTTATAAAGTCAAAACAGTGTCAAAGATTCAACAATGAGTCTGCGCTTCAGTTTACAAGATCATGTCATCAATTATCTGTGTAGACAATCCGTTTATTCACTTTGAATTCCACTAAAACCATATTAACATCAGTGCCATTACTGATAAATAAATTACCCAATAATTTATATATATTTAATTTAATAAAACTTCCTGCAGATCACAAGGCCAATTTCAACAGCATGCACACAAATCATCATTAACAATGTACATTTTATTGCCTCTGATTAGATCTCATCAAGACAAATTGATCCTTTCTGTTTTAAACACTGACTTTATTGCGAGATACTGAGTTGACAGATGTGAAAAATAGCAGAATATTCCTGTAAGAGTAAATTTAATTTAATTTAATTTTAAATTTAATTTAAATTTATCTCATTTTTTTCAGATAAATCTCTTCTGTCATTTCACGAAAACCATAATATGATCAGTATCACCGGATATTAATGACACATAACCTGCTACTCTAAGCCTATAACATTAGGGAATGAATCACCTTTAAGGACAGAGTGTCTGGCTTTGTTTTATGAGTCTCCAGCTGGCCGTTTGTTTATCCAGTCTAACAATGTGGGCTGCAGCTGCAGTTTCACCTCTGCTGCTGTCGACTAAACTGACAAATAGATCTCAGCCAGACAACAAGTAAACAAGTCACCACCATGCCAATTACACAGTGACCTGATGCAATAGTTCGTAACTCTCAGGGTCAACAGGGGTCGCGAGATGATTGTTGAGATACAAAGTAAGAAAAAATGAAACTTTTGAACTTTTCTCTGATTTCTTTTTAAAATGCTTTATTTAATGACTCTATAATTTCCTTGGAAAGCAATATGTCATTTGGGTACAAATTTAGGGAAAAGTCACGTAAATATCCATTCAGTTTTTCTTTTTTGGACTTGGAAACCCTTTTCTCTATTTAAGGAAAACATAAAACATCATAAAAATAAAATTAAATGACCTGACCTACAGTTAGTATGGAACTTCATGTAGTAACAGCAAACTCTATCTGCAGAGTAAGAGCATGAAATGTGGTTAAAAGCGCCGAAAAGAAAGCTATAAAGAGGACTTAAAGTAAGATTTTTTGTCAAACTGCTGTTTCTCAAATTCATTGCAATTGATTGTCTCAATTTTTCATACATTTCTTAACAAATTACATAATACTTTTCAGGACACTTCCAGAAAACAATTCAGTAATTACAGATCTGTGACAAGGAGTCAAAAGTAAACATGACTTGTTTTGGGAATCACTGACCAAAATATATATAGCTGTACCTGAACAAGACAGTTTACAAGGATAAAAATATATTTCTAATGATGAAGAAAAGAATAAAAGTAGAAAGGAATCAATCCAGGATGAATCAAGTGAGGTCATGAAGGCTCTTAAAATTAAGTATCTTCAGTAAAGCTACTTTTGGCAACTTGTTGTTGCACTTGGATTTTACTTGCTTGACTGTCCAATGCAAATAAATCTAGGCCTAATCTTAAATATCAACAGCTATTATCTCAAACAAATACACAAGTAAGTTTGTTTTCTGAGAGAATGGACATGCTGTCTCTGTTTCATGTATGCAGCTGGATTTATTTTACTTTGATTCTGAGCTTTATCTTTGTGTTAAGTCTCAAAAAGGCTGAGGGTTGGTTTCGTAAGTCATTGTTATCCAGTTCAGAACAAGAAAAGGCAAAAACTACTGGTCAAATTTAAACTTTTGAACCTGCAGAAAATACAGAAGATAGAAGATTTTAAGATTTTGCGCAACTGGAGATGTGGATGTAAAGACTCTACTTTTATGTCTTTATAGTAAAAAAATGAAGCTCCAGTCAGCAATTGGTTAGCTTAGCTTAGCTGACCTAGGTCACATGACATTTAACATAGTTTGGTTAGATTTAGACAACAAAACTTCTTGGTTAGGTTTACGTAAAGATTGCGGTTTGGGTTAAAGTAAGTCACAAGTCATCTCCAAAATGTTATTTAACTTAAAACATGTGAACTTTGACTTTCTTTCACACAGGACTCAAACCTTGGTCTCCTGAGCGAAAGTCCTTATTTACTTGACACATCCATCCACACCATCACCCTCCTTACATGGACTTTGTTGGTTGGTTGGGGAGCTAACAAATACTTTCAGTATGTAACACCAACCTTGAGACCTCAAAAATAGGGAGGATTTCAAATCCAAAGCGGGAGGTCTGAGGGTCCTCCCCCTCAGAATTTCAGAGACTTTGCTTCCTGCATTCTGGTGACTTTTAAAGAATGAAAATAATAAACACACAACAGTAAGTAACAGCATTTTTATGTTAGGCCTACCTTTTTAAATTGTACTTTATATTCTCAGGAAATAATGCAGAATAATTCGCCTCTCTGGCGTGAACTTCTCTCCAGGAGGTCTTTAATTAGCTTAAGTATTTCTTTCTCTTAGTACTCTGCATACCTCTATCCATCTCTCACTAGCTGAAGAGCATGAGAAGTGTTTAGCTGCATTATTATCCGGATGGAAACAGTAGACTTTTAGAGTAATTGGGATTATACACGTTGTATAGTTCTAGAAACAGGTAACAAATATGGGAAAAGTGTGCAAACGTGTCATAAATCGGGAGAAATACGGAAGAATTGTGATTCCGTTGGGAAACTGCGAGAGGGTAATGAAAAAGGGGAGTCTCCCGGGAAACTTGCGAGGGTTGTAAATCATGCACCACACACTGTTCTTTTTACATTTTTGTGTACGGATTAAACATTCAAGATAAAAGATATTCATTGGTGAACTTCAGGCGAATTATGTACACGGATTGGATTTGGCTAGACATTTATCCTTTCAGTCCTTATGCTAAGTTAAGCTAATCACCATCTGGTTCCAGCCAAGAAATATCCCTTTCATCTTTCTTACAATTTAGTTTTTGCATTGATTATAAAGTTCAGTGTTATAACATATGAGCTTTGTGGTGTTGCCTTTGAACAGAGCCAGGCTAGCTATCTGTTTCCAGTATTTACGCTAGTTAGCTTACCAGCTGTAGCCTCCAACAAGAGAGGTATCTTCTCATCTAACTCCCAGCAAGAAAGCATTTCCCAAAGTGCTGAACTACTCCTTTAAAACTCTTCTTGGGCTGAACACCAGAAATAGGAACTGGAAAAGACAGCAATATGAGTGAGACTGACTCATGATGAGACTCTTACGGCTGTCAATTACTTCACAATCCAAAATCATCATCTTCCTGTAAAAGTTTTATTTGTCTCTGGCTTGTCTCCAGTGATTGTACACAGACCCAACCTTCGCCCAATGCAAGAATTTCAGAGGAATGTGACTGTGGTCAAAACGTGGCAAAACTGTGCGTTTTCAACTCTGAGAAGAAGAAAGAGCCAACAAAAAAAGCTTTTTTTTTCTCCCCCCCCCCCCCCCCCCGTTTTCTAAAAAAAGACAAAGGCTCAAGAAATTCCTCTCACACACACTGACATTTACATTTCTTCAGGGGGTAGAATACAACCAGAGCTGTATTGTTTCAATGAATGTATTAATTTCACCCAAATGGATTGGAACATGATGGTGGTATGGGGATGGTGTGCGGTGATGGAAACTATGAGCGGTCCCGGAGGGGGTGGGGGGTTTGCTGAATCTCCAGAAGAAAATGTGTAATCTGAAGGAGACATGACATCACTCTAACTCAACAAGACTAAATGGCTTGTTAACATGTCTCAAAAAAAGACAGAACATATTAAGTTTTCATTCCCAAGATATGAAACAGTATTTTGTGCATCCGAACAGATTCAAGAAACACTAAGGCTCTGAAGCCAGGAATTGTTTCCTCAAAGGTCTCCTTGTTCTTCTTCTCATAAATCCCACTTGAAAAAGGGGGCTGCAGCACTTATTCACAGTATCAGTTACTCACTTTGGACCCTGTTCAGGCCTCCCAACTTCAACATCAACTATTTCCTCACTCTAAAGAAAGAACATCCTTTCTGATGTGGGGGGTCAAATATCTGGCTTGAAAATATGCAATTAAGATGATTGTGCTTTTAATAAGGTTTGTTATCTGGCAAAGAAGGCACCCATTATAAAAGGCATATAATGTCTTTATTGTTAATAAATAATTTACTAGATTAATAGTCATTAGTAAAAACAATTTGGGGTTGCCAGGTTGCCAAAAGTCCCGTTTTCAGGTTTATCCTTTCCATTTGGTAAGTTTGGTAATGTCAATACATGCTCAAGATTCTCTGTTTCTAATGAGTGATGAAGTCTGCTGTAATTAATGTTATTAACTCATTAATAAATGCTTTTAGTCCAGAGTCTCTGCAGCACTTTTCTAGTTCTTCTCATTAATGGCATTTAAGTGAACTTTAAAGCTTTAATAAATGATTTATTAACCATTAAAAAGCCATAATTTACAACGTATAAATCTTTGGGAACCTTCATTAGATGGTGCCACCGTTAATTTCTGAGCCTCCCTGTGTTTAACAATAAAAAGGAAAAATATATTCAAAATGCATTTGATGCTTATATGCATCGTTTTTCGCCAGGTGGAGACAGGTGGAGATCTGTGCATGCCTCAGCAGACATCAATGCTTCAAGAGATTATACCAATACAAACTCACAATAACACACTTTAAATTCACTCATAATCTACTTTTTCACATTACAAAGCTGTAAATTGTACCTGTCGTCCTTAATTGTTAACGTACCTCTCTTTGCGCAGCAGCCTCTGGAGATGCTCACAGGAGACTCCTCTGCAGGATCTGCGCTGTTTGTCCGCTTGAGCTGCTGTGGTGTGTAAAATGAATGTAATTAAATCCTCTGTGAACTCCTACGAGCTGAACCCTGACGGGTTTCCACTGACTGAAGCATCTGTGTCTGGTGCGTAAAACCAAACCATTCCTTCAAACACCGCCCCTTTCTCCGTCCGTCTGTCTCTCCGCTCCCTCTGTCTGTCACCTTGTGGCGAGTTCAAGCTGAAAATAGGTAGTCTCAGTGTGTTTTTTGGATGTAACTGAATATTTTAAATGCATAGTAGATGTTTGATGTAACCTCCACCTTATAAGTGGAAATTCCCTATAATGATCCTATATAAACTTATAATGAAATAGAAGCTATTTAATGTGTTTTATAGCATTTTAATCTCACATGATATCACAACAAACAAGTTCATAATTAATATATAAGATAATTTTTGCTAATATTTATACATCATTTTAAATTGTTTTCTTCATAGTAACACTTTAACCCCAAATTTAGTATTTATAAGGAGTACACATGGCATATAACGCACTATAGTGTAATGTGATTGTAAGCAGACATAAGGACAATTTTAAGTGTTCAAAAGTGCATTTTTCAAAACGTTTACACACAAGCTCAACATACAGTCTATGGTGTTAAAGCATTTAATTTTCTATACACATAGGCTATGCAAATCATCGTTTGTTATAATCAGTCCATCGCAGGGCAAAGTCCACTATATTGGCATAATTTTTCTGCACACCTCACACGGATGAGGATGCTGAGCGCCAGCTTAATACTGCGCACTTTCTGCGTTGTCTTTCACTCAGTTCTCAGAGTTTTCTCGGCTACACCAAATGTTACGTGGTCGGTTGCAAACTGCAGGATCCCGGAGAGCAAGATATAATTTTCTCTCTCATTGACCTCCATTTTCCACAGCAGTGAGCAGGAGGTCTGTGGACGATTAGAGGCTTCAGCTGTGGCTCCATCCTGCCACTGTCCATTAAGTCAGGATGTACACTACATGTGTAAAAGATGGGATGGCATCTTAAAGCTTATATAGGACCGTTGAATGAGTTGCTAGGTCTAAACAATAAATTAAATCATTTTGAATTATTGCCCAAGCAAGATGAGTGAGGGTTGACAATTGTACTTACATGTAAATATGCTGCCATCTGCTGTTCAAGCCTAGTAGTAACAACGGTTCAAATGTGGGTGGATGAACATTAGTTTAAAAAAAATAAAACTAAATGTCTGAAAAAATACTTTAACTCTCACAATCTTTTATAATGTAATGTACTATGGAAGCCCAGTCCTGCCTAGTTTATTGTTTAATGTTTTTAAATAATTATGATCGATCTCATACTTCTGAGATAATGTCTTAATGTTATGGCTTAGACAAAGTTGTAGTAATAGATTTTATTTCATAATTATGAGGGGAGAAAAACATTTCATGTAGGCTTGATATTTAACTGTATCTCAAATTTATGAGATACTTAGTCATGAGAAAAAATTAGGTGATAGGTTACATACTATGTCATGCTTAAAATACCTTATAATTATTACCCACTGTCATAGTTATGGAATTTTCTCAAATCTTGACTTTGTATCTCATAATTATGAGACGCTTTCTCAAAAACTTGAATTATGAGAAACTGATGGAAAACGTTAGGTGGGGGATTTTTAACTTTATATGAAACTCTAATAAGCGACATGTGACGACTATGCCACACTTTATAATTACGAAATAAATATGTCATGATTATGAGAACACAAAACAAAATGAGTTGGTGGATATTAAACTAATTTTGTTTGTCTTAACTAAAAATGGGGAGGAAAAGTTTAATATTATATTGTAAAATGATGATAAACTGTGACATCTAAATAACTTTCACAAAATTAGATGGTAATGAGGACAAAACTGTTGATTTTTTTCCCTCAAAGTGGCAGAAATGTGCTTCCATATGAAAGACACAGTTAGACTTTACTCAAAAATATGAAACACATTTTATTAAAGAATTGTGTGTACAGCAATAAAAAGAAATCCACAAGGTTTCTAAATTATTATTCAAGTCAGAATCTCTGAGAAGTAAATTTGGTCATAATGTTCATTAAGCTACAAAAGGTCAATTGTCAGTAGGTGCGGCTGGTTGGCCGAGTGAAAAGTATCATCAGTTATTTCTACACTGCATCAAGACAAACATGTTGTTCAACCAAGGCTCTAATGGTGTAACTGGCACAGTTCTGGTCTGTGGAGATCCTTAGCAGAGCACCAGTCGCTAGTCGCATGAGTCATTATCAACAGAAAACACTGTAACACAAACACTGTGCTTTTCTTTTTCACACTGAGGATTAAATCCACTTACAGCACTCAATATTTCAAGGTAAAACAAGCAGGAACATGAAGTTGGTACTGTTGTAGAGTGTAAAGTGTGGTTCCTGGAAAATACAGTCGTAGCTTGAGTCAATGGAGCTTTTACAGTGTGCTCAGTTTGACGACAAGTATTTAACTGGATCAGAAGTCTGTTTTACTAATACACAGAAGTAACTGGCCACAGAGGCGAACACAGCCGACAGAATTAATTGACATTTAAATATTGAAAAAATGTGCAGAAAGTAGGAACCGCTGTTGAGTTTCTTTTGGCATATGTCACCTGTAATACTGGACAGATATTTTTCTAAGAACACATATCTTCTCCTCTTCGCAAACCAGGAAAATCAGATTTAGTCTGCTGGTTTCAAATCTCTGCAGGAAGTCCGGAGCTACATTTTCATCATTCAGAATTGAGTTCATCAGCTGCAGCTCCTCTAACTGATTCACAGTCAGGCACACACACGGTAAGGTAGCTTGTGCTCGACAGGAGGCACGTGTGCTTTCATATTATTTCTCCACATCGTACCGGCCTCGCTGCACTTCAAGGAAAAGAATTACACTTGTCTCGTCTTCACCATTTAAACAGCGCTTCCGTTCCGCGCGGCATGCTGCAGGCCTTTCATGTTGTTGCTGCACGAGCTGACTTGTTGTGGTGGGGCACCAACTTCAAATACTTCATGGATGGCTTTTCGGAAACAATGGAAGTTGTACTCTATCAGACCTGCAAAGACAACAAATAAGTCATTTCATTTCAAAGTGACAGAACATTTGAAATGTAAAATGCAGTGTCCAAAACTCTAGAATCACTGAATCTAAATGTGAAGGCGCAGTTTGGGTGAGAAAAACACACGCCTCCACACTAGCATTTTCATCTGATCTCCATCCACACTAGAACGGGAAAAACAATAATAGGATCACTTGGGACATTTTGGGAAAATACGCTAATTTGCTTTCTTGCTGAGAATTAGATGAGAAGATACTACTCTTTTGTCTATATGTTAAATATGAAGCTACAGCCACCAGCAGGTTAGCTTATCGCAGCTTTTTGTTCATACTGTAATATTTTTACATTGGTGTATTCTGTTGCATGTCTGTGCATCCTGGGAGAAGGATCCCTCCTTATCCGAATCGAGGGTGTAAAGACAGAGGGTGATTGTAAAACACCCCGTGGCAAACTATGATATAAAAACATATATTAATAAAACTGGCTTGACATAAAGTCTGGAAACAGCCCGCCTGGCTCTGACCAAAAGTGAGAAAATCTGCCTTCCGGCACCTCTAAAGCTCACTAATTAACACATTACATCTTGTTTGTTGAATCAGAACAAAAACTGAGGTGTAAAAACAACATGTTGTGGATACAGGTTTTTTTTCTTGGTTGGTTGCTGCCAATTTCACAGAATGTACAGAGGTATTGTACTTGTACTTAAGTACCACTCCTCCAATGCAAAATAAACATACTCACAGGTATATAACAACATTATGTTATCAGCTATATTGACACTTTATATGAGAGACCACAATGAAAGATTAACAAAACAGAAAGTTGTCTTCTTAATTTTACTGGCCACAGCTAGTCATTGTTTTCACCGTTAACACCAAAACATCTGGTCAGCAATTAAAGGATTTCAAGCAGAGGAAGTCTGGAGGTGGACAACAAGCTGTATAGTATGTACAGAAAGCCAGAGAGAAAAAGATGCGTTTTTAAAAATATAGCCAGCTTAGAATTGATGAAGCTGTAGGATCAAACCTCATTTTTAACTTGAGACACTTTACAGTCGGTTACTTCACACTTAAATCAAACATTTAGGACATCCCATATAATCAAATCACTTCTCTAATAATGCCACTGTAACTGTATATAATCTAAAACTACACACCTTTCCTTTCAAAGCCCTCTTCTCTGAGGATGCAGACGAGAGCGAGGAACTTTGTGACCTCTTTCAAATAAAGCACTGTAGTGTTGTTGAGCTTGATGATAGCCAAAGACTCCTTGTCATAGGCACAACCACTGCCATCCTCCATTAGCCTGCCAAGAAGTAGAAGACAGAAACACATGTTTAAACTTAAAAGGGATACGATCATTGCCAACACTTAAAACACATACGATATAATTCTTCTCACCCGTAAATGCAGGAGACGTCGATGACAACATCTATCATATCGCAGCAGAGTTCGTAGGACTGCATGTCCACAGGAGAGCTGTCTGTGGCGATGTAAATCTTGCTTACAACATCAAACAGGAAGGCTTTCTCGATCCCCGAATGCTGCAACACATGAAAGACGTTCATAAGAGAAGGTACAAACAGGACACACTGTAGTTAAACAAAGTGAAAGTAACAAAAATTAAACAACGTACAGATATGAAAATGTTCAAAAGATTCTCCAGCGTTGGTAACTGAGGAATGAGCTTCTGGACGACTTTACTGAAGGCCTCGAAAATGGAGTGGTCGTAGATACTGGTCAAGTAGAAGCTGGGGGGGGGGGGACAGTAGGAGACAAAAATACAGCGTCAGCAAACAAGTTTGGGCAAAAGCTTGAAGTCATGGCTGTTTACTATGAGGACGAAACAATAAACCGATCCAACCGTTTCACAGTGATTTAGTGAGAAACTGCTCCATTTATTAGATTTATGAGTTAGATATACTGAGTTACGTTTTATAGCTGCATTAACTTTTTCGACCACCTGAGGGAAGTAGGACAAAAAAACAATGACATATGGCAAACATGTTTGCAAGCACGAAAGCTTGTGGCTGACCCCTCTCACCCTGGAACACAAACTGTTTCAGACACTTGCCTCGGGCAGGAGTTGCAGCCCATCAGGACCAAAGCTCTCACGGAATAAGACCAGTTTCTTCCTGTTAGCCGCTGGCCTCATTATAAAGGCAGGGCAACCCTACTGACACAAACTCTCCTCCCATAGACACCGTCTCAATGCTTTACATTCACGCACATCTTTTGGACTATTATCTCATATCTATATTTGAACTTTCCTGCACAAACTGTACAGCTATTTCATTATAAAAACAGATATATTGTACATATTTTTTTCATATATTTATTGTCTAGCTTTCTATTTTATCAATATAATTCTTGAATGTTGTTTATTTGTTTTTATCTTTTATTTTATTACTATGAACGCACCCAAAGCATATTCTGAAGAACTGCTTATTTACACATCAAATATGACAAACTGACCAATCTTGATTCCTATATTCACTCTCATTTTTTGGCTATTTCTTCCCCCTAAACACTGATGTTTGGAGTCACCAGTCGAGAAGCCCTCGAGCCGACTTGCATTTTGTCAGTCGAATCACTGCACTTTTTTGTAGCTACATCATTCTACACATAGCAATGCAGGAGCAACGGCATGTCAGGCTGTAACCTTTAACAAACAGTCTTTTCTCAAAATTTCCTAACCACAAAATTAACTGTGATGGAAACTGAGAGCAGTGGGACTCGTTTCTGTTCGCTGCTGTGACGCTCTCAGCTCCAGTGCTGAATGCAGTGAAGTCAGCAAAACTCACTTTTTACTTCTCTGACTGTGTGGAAGTCTGATGTTTTCACATCACAGATGACAACAAAAGGTACTAAAATGCAAGCTTTACATGTGAAACATGAGACAATAATAATGTTTGTAAAAAATTAAAAATATCAAAAACCACGAGCACATGGAAAATTTAAATATTGAAGAATTAATTATTTGATGTTTTAGCTGCTAAATGCTCAACTAAGTTGTTAGTTTCAACTAACTTTCCCCCTGAAAATAGCGGGCTGCTGTTGCTGGAAACAAGGTTGATAAGAGTGTAAATGCAAGCCAAGAAATCACAACAATATGATAAAAGAAGATAATATGCTCTGTAGAGCTGAGAGAAACTGTGGAGTTGGGTGTTGGCTGCTCTCTGTGGGTTTCTCTGGTGAGTGCAACTCTAAACAGAGCGCTCACTTTCTGGTCTTTCAGCTAAGATTCAATTTGAAAGTGCTGACATTTAAACACGAGATTTAATTTTTGTTCAGTTGTTTGGTAGCAACATCCCTTACATACAACTTCCATTCTGTTAGACTACAAGGGTAAATACAAACATGGTTTCTTGGTGTGATCTGCAGCTACATATTGCTCTTAGTAACGATCTCAGTATCTAACCTGTGCAGACATGTCAGACCCTCACCTGAGGTGAAGCTTCTCCAGGCTGGCGTCTGCCAGGTCATCGTTGGCCCTCTGATGAACATCTCTTTGTGTTTCTATTTTGTGGTCATCTGACAGACCGTCTACCTTATGGATGAACACCTCAAAATTAATGTCTGGATTCACTTTGTAGGCTCTAGACACGGTGAGATGTAGCCGCCCAAGAGCCTCGACGTAGTCATCCTGACAACAGGAGAGACAAATGTTAATGGTGTTTCAATTAGCTCACACAGGAAGCCTTTAAACCTACAATGTACACTTCTGTTTAAACTAATGTTATCCTACCTGAGCATCAATGACAAAGATCAAAGCGCCGGTTCCCTTGAAGATCATCTCGCTGTCAAACGTTGGGTCGAAGAAGTCCACCTGGCCAGGAAAGTCCCAGATCTGGAAGTTGACAAAGGAGCTGCTGGAGATGTCGTCCTTGTAGATTTTGTTGGTGCTCTCGAGGAACAGCGTCTCATTGGGTGACATCTTGTGAAATACAACCTGGTCAGAGGTGCATAAGGATTATTTTTACTTTTAGTGTCTTCTCTGATTCACTCTTTATTCTGTTAGTATACATTTTACCTAAAACCTTTTAACTGATCACATTTAATATTTACTTATAATATTACATGCATTGTTCTCTATTTACTTAATAATGTAATTCTGTTTCTCTATATTGTATAATTGTACTACTGCTACTTCTGTCTAATGTGCGTGCGTGTGTGTATACATACATATATACAGTACAGTGCAAAAGGTTTAGACACAGTACTGGGACGCGGTTTTGAAGGCAAAGGGTAGTCACACCATCTTTTCATCAGCTTTAGAGTGTTTTTTCTTCTGTTCACTCACTGTGCAGTTTGTTTATTGAGAAATATTACATTATATTATTATTTACATGTCTATTTTTGAAAGCATTCTTACTTGAACAGCATTTTTCCACTAATAAAACATTTGCACGGTACACTATACACTATTTCAATGTATGTCCATCCGGGATAATCAATCCCTCCAATTTTGATGTTCCTGAAGTGTCTCCCATTCCCCCCTGTTAATTAAAGGGCATCTTGTGGAGTTTGTGCATATCTGAATCAATGTTAAAAAAGGGACATAGAGTGTCTATATTGTACAGACAATTTCAAAATACGTTTTCCAGAAAATCTACTACATCACAATATAAAATGACTTGAAGAACGTATATGTTATAAAGCCAGACTGATTATTGAGGCTGATACAGATGTTTACATGCAAGAGTTTAAAATAGTGATATATTGATTGGTCAAAGGTTATATCATATCTGTCTCTGTCTCTCTGGTTAACAAAATGCTTGCTATTTATCAGCCAACGTCACAATTACAGCCAGTTTATATTAAGGTACACAAAGCTAAAACTAATGCAGTCAAATGCAACAGTCCTAGAAATTAGTTTTAGGCTTACATTGTATATTTATACATGTCCCAGTCGTGTAACTTAAAGTGTGTTTATGGTTACCTTCTGAATAGATGACTTGCCACTCCGCCTCAGTCCCATCAGCAGTATCCTCGGTTTGTCAGCTGTTGTGGAGCTCTCCTCCATGTCTGGCTCCTCCACCCCGTAGCCAAAACTTTTGGGAAACGACCCCACAACATCGTAGCTCCCCGTTAATGCTGACTCCTCATACTGGATAGACATCCCGTACTTTACTACCTGGCCTGCTCTCTCTTCGGCTACGCTCTCCTCACGAAACAACTCGTCCAGGAATGTTGTCGATTATTATCACAACGACCTAGCATGGCAAGCTAATATAAGCTAGCAGCTGGAGCGTGGTGTTAATATGTTAAAATGCCACGTCAGGCCGGAACTTGTCCACATGGGGTTTAGAATAAATGTTACAAAGAGGTCGGCTAATCAGAATATGGGCATATATTTCAACACATCAGACTAGAACAGAGGCAGAGTTACTAAAAAAAGCTAGTCACAAGTTACATATTTCCGCCCCCTTAGCTACTAGTCCCGCCCCCTTACATTTGATTGGCTGTTCGCTCCAAACATAGTCATGTGACAGCCAGTTCAACGAGCACAAGCAGGAAGGATACATAAACGGTGAGTACGTTTGGGGCATTAGTAATGCTTATTACACTTACGATATCTTTTTTTTTAAATGTTGAGCTGATTTTAACCTTCTTCATAACATAAAACAGCTACTACATATTTCAAAATGTATTTAGTAAGTGATTTATTTGTTGTAAATCTTAGATTAGTTAGCATGTTCGAGCTAAGTTAACCGGGATTCATTGCCTCATTTAAAGTATCTTTATCTTGTATTAGTACTGTTCTGGGCCGTGTTGTTTTGCTGATATGTCTGAGACAGTCTCTGTGGAGTTATATTGAACTGAAACTATTGCAAATAACAGGAAATGCACACACCTTTCTGTTTTTCACATGCCTAACAGCAACACCTCTCACTGGTCTAAACATTTTTGTTGTTAGTTCATATATATATATATATATATATATATATATATATATATATATATATATATATATATATATAATTGGATAACACAGGAACAATAAAAGCAAAAGGTTTGACAAAAAACTTACATATAACAGCTACACAGCAAACCCATTTTTATAAATTGAATGCTTTCTAAAAAGTATACAGCATTAAACTAACAGCAGCACAAATAATGTACACAGAGACAGGCGTTCATTACTCTGGTTATTTGCCCACGTCTTGCAGAGTTATGTCTTGTTGAATACTACAAAGGGAAAATGTAATTATGTTTTATAAATGCACACATAAAATGCACACTGATCCCCTATGTATTTGTTTCAGGGTCCAGAATGACAGCAGCCCTCCTGTGTTTCCTCCTCGCTGGTCCAGTGCTGCTGGTTGCTGGCAGCCCAGTTTATAAGTCCAACAATGGGACCGTACCACTGGTGCTGTGGCATGGGATGGGTGAGTGACTGTGCTGCCCATTCTCATACTGAGGGGCTAAAAACATTACATTGATCTCTAGGGAGTTGTCAAATTATAAATTATGAGCTTTTTGAGGAATAATTTGTTCCTAGAGTCATTTAACCCTTCAGCATTCAGTTCTCACCTTTTATTTCCCCTTAAGTAGCTTTAACGTTGAAAATCATATTCAACTCAGTCTGACTCCTTAGTGCTGGCAAGGGTTTTTTGGATATTAAAGGTTAGCATTATGTTTTCTGCACAATACAATGTACATGGGGTCGGGTGTCTCCTTTGTGTTACAAACTTAAACTAAAGACAAAACCTGCTCCTCACACAGCCACATTTCAGAACAGAAAGGGAAAGGTAACCTGCATGAAAGCATGATGATACATTATGCATCCAACGATGTTATTACCTGCATTTTAGCAAAAGTGAAAGCAAAAAAACACACAAACTTGTACATTTACACTGACCATAGCACTGTTGAAATACAAATCTTACCTGACCTGTAATGTAAGAGAGGTGCAGTGTGCAGCCTCAGGGGTATACTGGTTTCATACCAGCTGGGAAAATACAGTCAAGGGAAGTGAAAATACAAAAACATTTTCTCTTCTCCTTCAGCGACAAGTGCTCAGGTGCTTATAAAAGGTGTTGTGACTCTGCTTGAAGTTTTAACAGCAGAAGACTGTGCACTGACTTATATAACTTATAACAGATTAGGGTCCGACCGATTAATTGGTGTGCCGATGTTATTGGCTGATAGGAGTTAATTGCAGATAAATCGGTATCAGTATATAATAATAATAATAATTTAATATATTCTATTCTTTGTATGGTATTTGACATTGTACATTGTGTCAAGTTTAGCTAAATAGTTTAAAGTTTAAATGATAATAAAGTGACTGTTTGTGTCCACAAGGTGACAACTGTTGTAACCCACTCAGCATGGGGGCAATAAAGAAGATGATTGAGGAGGAGATCTCTGGCATTTATGTGGTCTCGCTGATGATTGGAAAGAATGCTATTCAGGTATGTCATTACAGGTCAATATAACGGGCAAAAGGTGAAAGTTTTACTCTTCAGTCCACAAGTTATCAAACAGGCAACTCGGGTAATGACTTTAATCAATATCAAAGTCCAAGGTCCAACTTAAAACTTCCGAGGGGAGACAAGTTATTTAGAACTCAACAAATTTCCAAAAAGTCCTCAACATAAAGTGTCAGCTTTCCTTTTCTAAATGTGTCTTCTTCCCCCTGAATCCATTTTTAGAAATTAAGATACTTTTCTGTACATGTCCTCTTCAAAGTCTGTTTGTCCAAGCTCCTTACAGCCACATGCTCTCTGTCCTAATGCTTCATTTGTTCTGCCTCTCCTCACGTTCCCAAGTCCTGTTTTAATAAGTTGGCTTAAGCACTTACACTTGTTTCAGTGGTAGGCATTCTGGGAGATGTAGTGTCTGTAACAGTGGCCAGTTTGTGATGAGGCAGCCAATATAGGAATACAGCACCCCTATACATGTCCCCTGGTGATGCCACTGAACTTTCACACTGTAAAACCTTTTTAAAAAACCCTCATGAGAAAACTGTTAACTTTATCTCTAGTGTGTTAATTAATAAAGTTGCTAGAGAAAATCTGCACTCCCATTTTCTGCAATGTGTTTTGTAATATAAAATGGCAGTTGCATCCATATGACATTGTTGAGCAGTATTTCTCTTGCTAAGAAGTAGGTATTTTAGCTTTAGCAAGTTCAGTAACTCCAAACTTAAAGCTGGGGAAGGCAACGTTGGAGAAACTAGCCAGAGACAGCTAGATTGTAAAGTGTTCGACTAAAAAAATCCCGCCCCCTCCATTCAGGACCTCTTTCCTCTTGCAAAAACACAATGCATGTGAAAAAATATGTTTAGCCAAGAATGTCCCATGTGAACCAAGCTTCACAGCAGGTTTGATTGATACATCCACATGACGTGGAATGATTCATATTCTGTGGTATTTGCATTGCTAGTGGCTCAAGTTGCATCAGAAAAATTGCTCCCTTACAACTTCACTATGTCACTTTTACAGTGTTAATATTCATAGCAAACCAGCGTGACTCTGCTTTGATCCGTCGTAACATCACGACTTTCTCTCTCAGCTCTTCTCCTTGTGGACAGTGCTCGTGTTCTTCTTTTAATCTGTCTGTCATGCTTTGAACTTTTTCATGTTTCTCCTCCTGCAGGACACAGAAAACGGGTTTTTCATGGATGTGAATGAGCAGGTTTCCATGGTGTGCAGTCAGCTGGCTCAGGACCCAAAGTTGAAAGAAGGATACAATGCTATGGGCTTCTCACAGGGAGCACAGTTTCTGTATGTAACTATTGTTCTGGACACTGAATGGTCTTGTTCTGTGAATGTGGTAGAAATTGGACAAATTTTGTGTTTGCGTAGTTTCCCTTCTTGCCTGAGTATCCAGCAGAGTGAATGAAAGACTTAGAGAATAGGATGATTTCAGTCCTTATCATGCAGCCTCTGTTTGAGCATGTTTTCTTTTAAAGTTTTTGTATCCTGATAAGAATGAGGAAACTCACATTGACTCTTAACTCCTGGTTCCTCTCCTTACAGGAGAGCTGTGGCTCAGCGCTGTCCCTCTCCACCAATGAAAAACCTGATCTCTGTTGGTGGCCAGCACCAAGGTAAGATCACTATGAAAAACCAAAACACCAGTCCCGCTCACTTCCCTTGGCAAAGCTAGCACTAAAACATTTCTGTACTAATGATACAAAGGTGTACTTGCAATAGTTTAGGGGTGTGTGTGTGTGTGTGTGTGTGTGTGTGTGTGTGTGTGTGTGTGTGTGTGTGTGTGTGTGTGTGTGTGTGTGTGTGTGTGTGTGTGTGTGTGTGTGTGTGTGTGTGTGTGATCTATATCTTATTCTGTAGTTAATTTCTCCGCATACACCAAAATAGTCCCCAACAAATGTACTCATTACTCTTGTTTGATTAACATTTGCTAAAAACTATATTGTCCAGCTCTTTTAGGAAATTACTTTGCCCTTTTAAAAAATGAAACTATATATTTGTGGCCAGTTTTTAAAGATTTACATCCTCTGTAAGAACAAATGGTGTTGAGTGCCATAGACAGAAAGTACTGCCATTCAGTATTGAGAGTTTGCATGGTTGGTTTTAGTCTTTTGATGGGATTTGTTGACAATAAGAAATATTTTTAATGACTGGTGCTGGGTATTAATTATCTATACAGAAAGATTGAAAAACTGATGTGCCGGCCATTGTCAAAACCATACAAGTGGTATCTCTACGTTTTTATGTATAGCTCCTCCATCAGTTTTTAAAAAGGTCTGGAATACAGTATGACTTTGAATCATCAGCATCGCAAACTCTGTCTTGACATGATACAACAAGAAGAAGGGCGTCTTCAACCGGTGTTTTTTAATCCTCAGGAGTGTACGGGCTGCCCAGGTGTCCCGGAGAGAGCTCCCACATCTGTGACATGATACGCAAAGCTCTGAACAGCGGCGCTTACACTGACTTGGTCCAAAAACAGTAAGTTGTCTTTTACTCCCTCTGATTGATGTAGTGGTGCCGATGTGTTCAGCAGCCTTGATGTTGTGTGGCTTTCATCACCACTGCGCAGACTATGATTCTGTTTTAACTGATCTGTAGCACTGACTGGATGTTGTGTTATCAGCCTGGTGCAGGCCCAGTACTGGCACGACCCCTTAAATGATGACCTGTACAAGACACACAGCCTCTTCCTGGCTGACATCAACCAGGAGAGGGTCAGTATGCAGACCAGACATGAGAGAAAAGCAAAGTTTGCATGAATCCAAATTTCGCTAGAATTAGTTTAGGAGAGCAGTCATGCGAGCGTGTTCGCTTTCTGCTACTGTGGGAAAATAATATGATTATTCTTGTTGTAAAAAGTCACTTTGGTTGACTGGACTGTTTGAACACTTAGCTTGCAGAAAACTGCTGCAGCAGATCGGATCCAAGACTCATTTATTAACAACTCAATAAGCATTTATTAATGAATAAACATTTGTAACAGCGTTGATACCAAATAGAAAAACATGGCTACCCATACTTGGTTATTAGCAGCTTATAACCAATGCATAAAGTGTGATTGAAGGATTTAACAATAAATCATTAGTTACAACTTTATAAACTCTTATAAAGGGTGAGTTATTATATAAAGTGATATTGATTTATTTTGTCAAACTAATTTAATAATTGATTTAGGTATATAGAATGTACACAAGGCATAGGAAGAGTAAATATTACATTCATTTATTTATTCATGCAGGTTGATAAGATGGACAAAGTCCTTGTAAACGTTTCTGCACATTTATATATTTATGTTTCTACAGTCTGATTCAAGTTGTCCATAATCAGCCTTCTCACTGTGTTTTGTGATATAAAATGTTCTGCTTTAAAGGCGGTAAATGAGACTTATAAGAAGAATCTTCAGTTGCTGGACAAGTTCGTCATGGTCAAGTTCCTGCAGGACACTGTAGTGGATCCTGTTGACACAGAGGTAACATACTGAACACAGACTCGACATTACATAACCGCTGTATATATAAACTGTAATCATCACAAACCATCTTGTCCTGATTCTTGCTGTAGTGGTTCGGCTTCCTGAAAACCGGCCAGGCCAAGGAGACTGAAACTCTCCAGGAGAGCGTTCTCTACAAAGAGGTAACCGTGTTGTAGTGTGAGGGTTGTTTCTTTAACCTGTGGAAACCGAGTAAACTTTTAAATGTCTGAGAAAATAAACCTGATGATGGCATTATGGGATCCAGCGTCTTTGGAGTTTGGTCCGTACTAAGGATATAAATCATAACGTCGACCTGTGCTGCAGTCATTTGGACCTTCTTTTTTTCCCCCCTCTCTCTCAACTTGGAAATGTGGTAATAAATTGTCTTGGATTTAGAAATAATTCAGTCTTACTTTGTTTATTTTTTAATAGTTTGGAGGTCCTTTTGCACCTTTTTTTTAAGTTGCCTGTACATTTCATCCTCACTCATTTAAAAAGGTCTTATTGCTAATTAAATTATTCAGACACTGGTGTAGTATCCTACACCAAAGGTGACCTTTTAGACGGTTACATTTCTGAAAAATAAGTTGTGTCCCCACATGCAGGATCGTCTGGGCCTGGCAGCAATGGAGAAGGCTGGAAAGCTGGCATTTCTGGAAAGTGAGGGAGACCACCTTCAGTTCACCAGAGAGTGGTTCAACAAAAACCTGCTGCCTTATTTACACTAGACACCAGTCATCATGCAATATAAGAGTAAAGACAGGCTTATTAACCAGAGCTGGTGCAGAAATCACATGATTCATTCCTTTTGCACTGATCATTTGTAGCATGTTGATACTGTTTTATGCCTTGTTATTTTAGCATCTAATGTATGTGAGTCTACTGCTGTATTACTATTTCCAATGTGAGCTGTTCTGATGAGGTCAAAATGTTTTTAGAAATGTTGGATTGAGATTTTAACAGCCTGATGTAAATCATTCAACCGGATCTGTACATATGACACATACGTTTAATCCAATAAAGACAAAAATCAAAAGACACATTTTATTGCAAGATTTTTTAATGATCCAGTACTAATGAGCAGAATTCTGATTTTGGACCCCCCAAAAAAAACAAGAGGTAAAAGAAAGAGACAATATAAACAAAAATTCAGCAAAGAGCTTCACAGCTTCAAGAGCCGAAGGTAACCAAAGAGTGCAGACATGGCTGGGAGCGAGTGGAGAGACGTCGATGGTCAGGCTAATAAGATAATATCTATACAGATGATTACAGCAGATATTTCCAATCTAGAGACTAAGGTGGAGGTGAAGTATTTAACGTCAATCAATGATTATGTCTTAAGTCTCTTCCACTTTGTATCAACATCTCTTTGCTCTTTATCACAAACTTTTCCTTACATGCCTCTTTATATGGAATGTTTTTTTTTTTAATACTCGGGAATGTCCTATGTGTGGGTTTAAGGGAAAGCACATGGAATGATAATTTTCCTGCTATTGAAATTATTCCAACATCTAGATGGAGTCTATGATGTGAAACAGACAGTGGTTAACGCATCTTGTTTTTACTCCTGTTTGAGCTCTGAGAGTGCCGACATTTTGTTTTTTATATTATTATCCACTATGAATGTTAATATTGTTACGGCCACAGCAGCGGAGGTGATATGGATGCCATTATCCTCTATAAAAAAAGGGCTGTGTTCGACAGGTGCTTCACCAGTGAATTGCATATAATGGAACAGAAACCTATCAGGCCGCATCTTTAAAAAAAAAAAAATCACCAGCCCCTCCAGACCAGGAAGCGGAGAAAGAAAAGAGTAATAGCCTGAAGCATCCTGATAGAGCGTGATCGGCTGCAGTACTTTTGTTGCAGAGGAATCAATCTCCCTGTTCCCATATTGGCTATTCTACATGTTAAATTTAGCTTTAGCATTAAAAAAAAATACATCATACAGAGCATCCCAGCTATTGGCAAAACTCATGAATGTGCTCACTGGTTCACAGGGAAAACCAATTTTGAACGACAAGCTGCTCCCTGCTGATTGGCTGGAGGATTTGCTCCAGATAAAGTGAGCAGTCCTCTCATTGGCTCATGGAAGGGACAGCTTAAGCTGTGATTGGCTGGTAAAAAGGAAGATGGGCGGGAGGTATAACTCATGAGGTCCAAATCTCAGTCTACAGTGTGAGAGTTAGCTGGTGGGGTGGTCGATCAGACAGGAAGGCATTTGCAAAAAAGGGTGGGGATGGTGTCAAGGAGGGGCGGCCATTTCTTATGCTGCCCGTCTATCCAGCGATCTCTGTTGCTGTGGTAACGAGCTTCTTGCCGTCCCAGACGGTCTTGAACT
This sequence comes from Micropterus salmoides, assembly GCF_014851395.1. NCBI lineage: Eukaryota > Metazoa > Chordata > Actinopteri > Centrarchiformes > Centrarchidae > Micropterus > Micropterus salmoides. The sequence goes on from NW_024040817.1 coordinate 11,613,519, forward strand.
GCTCAGGAACAGGGAGCTCCGTCTAAGAGAGGGCATAAGACAGAAAACGTGTTGAAATGTATATTTCACATGCTTGTGATAAATAACAAAGGCTAAGTCTGGTAATATTCTGTCTTTCTTAATGATAAAAGACCAAAACCAACAATGTGTTAATCCGTCTTTCAATACTGACTTATCCTGTTTTACATTACATACAACCTTTACATCCCACCTAAGCTGAATCCCACTAGGATGGACTCCATCAGGAAAAAGGAAGCAAGACTGGCAAAAACAGCTGAGCTAAAAGGAGATGCATCTAACATGGGGAGTATCCCAGCATGTAGCACAAGACCGGTCTAGATGGTGGCAGATCATCGAAGCCTTATATCCCACCAGGGGCGAAGGGATTAAAAATAAAAAAGCTAAACTTAAATCTTTAAAAACATCTCACAAATTTTGATTTAATAAAAAAAGGCAAATTCTCTAAAACTGCTGGCAAATGTCACAACAAAATAATGCATTCACTGGGGGACATTTAGTGTGGGATTTGTTTTGACAGTAATAAAGATATAAAATATCACCAGATATTCCTTTAATTAATCTTTGAAATGTCCCTCCTGAAAAGATACTCACAAATTCTCCGTCATTGTTGGGTACCAGGATGTTCATCTCTGAGCTCTTGGCACTGACGATCTCGCAGCTCAGAGAGTCTTTGCTCAGGTAGATGTGGCAACCGTCCGTCTTGTTGATGGAGATAGTGGGGACCTTACCAATCACCTAAATACAAAAAAAGACAAGAGAATTTACCTCCCTACAATACATGTAATGGCTGCCCACTGGAAAAAGTTGCATTTATATCTGCTGTATCTAAATGGGAACCACATTTCTCTGCCCTCTGTTCTGATCAGCTATCAAGGTTTCCTTAAGCAAATTACAACAGTGAAGCTGCTCCGTTGCCAAAAACTGAGCAGCTTGCATTGTGTAACTACATGAATATAAATCAGCATAAAAAACAAAAACAACTAGAGGGGGAGACGAGAGCAGAAATCACTGGGTGCATTTTGCATTTCATGATATCAAACAGCACACTGAGTGGTGTGCCACAGATCATTCCTTGTGTCTGTTTTAGTCTCTTTAAAACAGCATTTTGTTCTTAAACTGCATGTACATACCTGGACCTTGACATCCTTGCAGTTGATGATCTCTACGATGCCCACGACATCATCAAACACCAGGCCCGTTTTCTTACAGTTGTCTGAGAGAAACAAAGTACACGTCATGTAACTGTAAGAGTCGATCTATGTTAAACCTCTCTCTGTTGCTGTACATGTAAATCATGTCTGTCTGTCCAGTGTTATGAAAATAGCTCAAGTACTTAACTGCTTCTACGAGCTGTGTATCAAAACCACTGCTGCTGCTCTAACTGAGGCCCTAACACAATAACTAACTTCCTATTTTCAGAACACCGGTATGCATCTGTCCCTTTCACCTCACCTAGTATCTTTGTCTCATGTCTCGCCTTTCAACACTGCCCCAGTTTGTTTGTTTATTTTTTTTTTTCTTACCTACAGTGATGGAGTTGATTTTTCCCTTAACCTGCACGGTGCTCTTGTTACACTTGAAAGCATAGACCACTTGTTTCAGCTCAGTGTTGTCGATCACCAGGTCCTGCACTCCCTCTTGGTTCTCCTGCAGAGGACAAGAAACAAAAAAGTGTGAACAAGGAAAAGAGCTGAGGAGCAAGAGTTGAGGAGACAATTAGATTAAAGCAGGATGGAACAGTGAAGTTACTATAAAAAGGTTAGCTATAAAAATTAAAAAATTATAACAAGTAATTCTCAGGTAACATTTTAGAGAGAATGAACCAACAACTTACCACTTTCCACTTCTTCCCCTCCAGCTCCAACACAGGGGGCAGCGTGCGGGTCGGGGTGGCAGATGCAGCAGGTCGGGCAGTGGGAGAAGCGAAAGGTTTTGGTCCGCTACGTACTGGAGCACCCTGAGACCTCAGGGCAGGATTCTTATGGGTCTTCTGGTCGTCGCCCACATGCTTCAGGCCTGGAGAGGTCAAGGAAAAAGGAAAATTCATATTTTTAATAACCTGAACATAGTGAAGCCTCTTTTGAAACTAACTCCACATACTTAAAATAAATAATTCATATACTATATCGGTTACTCTGTATGCAATCACGCCACCTCTAGAGTAAGTTTGCTTCATGTTCTGTCAACGGAAGGATGCAATTAGACACTGGGGTGGCACAGACTGACGCGAGCACATGTCCGCCTGAGTTAAAAATGTCTCCACAAAAAAATGTTGGTGTGGCTTTGTGAATAAACTTTGAAAAATATGTATAGGAGGAGAGACTAGAGGGAGTCCCTGGTGAGTTCAGAGTCAGAGCTGAACACAAACACACAGGGGAGGAAGGGTGAGTGAGTCGTTTGTTGCACTTCGCAACCCTCACCACTAGATGCCAGTAAAACTTACACAATTAACCTTTACACATAGCAACAATTCATCTGTGAAAGCACTTTTATATCCCAAGTCAAAACTTCGACCATAACAGACAAAAAGTATAAAAATGATCAGCGGTTCCTCCAACGCTGGGCACTGATATTACCCACCCTTGGTGATGTCGGCTCCCTTGTTGAGGGAGGCGAACAAAGCGTTGCGACTGTCGGCACCAGAATCGCCGCCGCCGCCGCTGACGTCCATTGGCGGAGGAGGAGGTCCAGGGGGAGGTGGGGGAGGACATCCACCAGCAGGAGCACTGGGGGGAGCTGCAGAGGCTGAAGCTATGGGACCCTGAGGTTGACAGAACATTTGAAATGCTGTAAGTGACGCCATCTAATGTCACAGAATATGATTCAATTGACCTTTTTACATTTGCGCAATTTACAGATACCATAATCCGATAGATATCAGTGTTTTCACTGAGGACAGATGACGAGGGTAATAACAGAAAACTGCTCTGTCCATTAAAGCAAGAAGAGGACCCATTTTTTATCAAAACTACTGAAAGTAAAACATTAAAAAAAATGAAATAAGCATATGGTTAAATATGACTTAAAAATACTGATGCGGCTGCTGATGTCTGCTGTACAGAGTCAGAGTTTAGAAACACACCTTCTGAGACATGCTTTGGAGCGATTATGCAAGTAATAAAATTTTCTCATTGGCCAAACACCAATTTTATCCCCTTCACATTCATCAGGCGTGCAGACAAATGATAAGAATAAAAGCTGGCTTTGATTTTGTTTGCAATCGCTTTCCATCATCATTGCCTGCATTTATCAACATGGTACAAAATTTCCCATCTTAGAGGATTTCTGTGTCGTAGCTCGTCTACCAGTTTCTGTTTGGTTTTATTTCATCTCTAATCTCATTTTTGTCAATTCCACATTTTAATTGCTACTGGAAGAGCACATCACTAAAAGACTGAACTGTCTGGCAGATGTAAAGTAAATCCTTGTCTGCAACTGGCTCAACATACATGAGATTAATCTTTTGATTGCTTGAGTGTTGCTATTAAAGGCGACTAACACTTCACTCCAAGTAAGAATAAGTTGCTTTATTAATGTGGGTTTATTCTTCATTCTCAGTGAATAACTTTTCCACTTGAACGTTGGCTATTTAGAGGATTTTATAATTCTTACACTCTTGTTCCAGGTGAGTCCGGTGGTGTGGTGCTTTTTGATGTACTCTTGCAGCTCAGTCCAGATGGAGACATAGGCCTTCACCCAGTCTGCATGTGACTTGTCCCTGTGAGGAAGAGATGGAAACAGAATTGTTCATTGATCTTCTTTTCACTGGTCTCTGCATCCTACAGGAAAACAGACCCTCCACACACCAAAAAGAACCAGAGATTTACTACTTAACATAAAACATGTAACTTTTTCTAACCCACATTTATCACTGATCCCAGATTTCACACTGTCTGAACTGACCGTTTTGATCCTGTCTTGTATTTTTACACAACATAACGGTTTTGCATTCAACTCCGCAAAGAGCTCACAGACAAATTTGAATGAGAAAGAAATTGAAAAAGCTGTTTCTGCTCAACAACCAGCACGAACAGGCTGATTATTTTCTGACTTCTAACTTGACTGTAACTGAAGTCTGCTCATAAACTACAAAAGCTTTGATTTCAGGTCTAGTTACAGGAAGTCTAGCACTAGCACACGTCAGCGTGTCGTGTGGCAGTGCTGACTCAGTAAAACTGAACTTAAAAAAGAACCTAGAGGAAGGAAAGATGGAAGCCAGATGGTCTGAGCAAACTGCTTGGCTGCATATAAAGGTTCATCTGATTATTTTAGTAATCACCGCCTTTCAAAAAGCAAATGACGCAAAAAACAACAAAAATAACAAAAATAAATGGAGTGTGTGGACCACTTCACTGCTGCAGACAAAGTAGGAAACAATATAATGAAGCTTACTTTTCCTTGAACTCCTTAAGCACACGGTTGGTGTAGAACATGGCGGCATCCTGCATCTCTTTAACGTAGGGGCATGGCTTTGGAGCCTGGGACACAAAGAGTTAGAGTTAAAGGAGTATGGAGCTAGAGCCGGGGAGGTGATTAGCTTAGCTAGGAATAAAGACTGGAGAGAGCCAGGCAAGCTTTTGTCCCCGCTTACAAAGTCCAAATATGGGGATGGGGATGGCGCAGTTGGTAAGACACATGCCTTTGGTGTGAGAGACCCGGGTTCAATTCCTCACGGTGACACATCCACCAATGTGTACCTGACTGTCTCCAGTCTTTGCACTTAAGTTATTGTCTGAATTAAGGTTCAAGTCTTTATGCTAAGCTCTAGCTTCCTAGTTAGTGTGCAAACATGTGGTATCTAAACTCTCACAAAACACATATTTCCCAAAATGTAGGACTATTCCTATAAATATTACACAATAACATAACTACTTCCTTTATTTTTAAACAGAAACCCTTGACTTATATATAGACATATACTGCTTTTTATATCCACATTGATGCTGGACCTACAAATATTTTTTCCTCAATTGCCTGCATGTACATAAGTTTTATTTATTTTTTTTTACACTTTTGTTGCCCTAGTTTTAACTGCATGTTGTTTTATATCTTCCTGTAAACTGCTCTTGAAATTATGAGTAAACAGAGTTGCGCACTACAGTAACAAAGTGATGAAAGTAATACATTCAGTTCAGAGGCTAAGAGATCTGAACATGCTGGAGTAGGTGTACAAAGAATGGATGCATCCATTATGTGTATTTCAAAACCTGATGTATTATTCATAGAATTTAAACAACAAACAAAGAGTTAACCATCTAAATTGTAACAGTGAAGCTCTGAAGCTAGTGGCCTTGTGTCTGCCAAGAAACTGTTGTTCACCAGACAGCGATGACAGAATCAAAGAGTGGCTTGTTTCCGGCCATTACACAGCCATTTATCTGCCCACACATGCAGAGTCAGTCTCAGTAACACACAAACAACAGTCCCAAAAAGCCTCACTTCTGACAGTTAACCACTCCCAGTCTCACCATAGCGACCCATCCGAGGGCTGGCACGCTCTCGCTCACGGCAGAGAGGTGGTTGAAAAACGGCGAGCTGCGGTTCTGCTCGCGAAACGTCTGCACCTGCTGGATCGCTTTGGACACCGGCTGCAGGAGAGTCGTCAAAACTGCCTGAACAGGAAAGAGATGACAAAGTTTCACAGTTATTAAAACTCATATGGTAGATTAAGTTCAAGTTTTTCCCCCTTTGATATAGTGACTTTGTGTACACCAACATTTTCTTGTTAAATGTAAATGCTTTGTATTTGCAACCAGGGGGAGCCAGGGATTAAACCGCCGACCTTCCAATTAACGGCCAACCCGCTCTACCTCCTGAGCCACAGCCACCATGTTACAAATGAAGTCATTTTTTTCCTTCCAAATCTAAATGTCTTCCATTTTCAGCAGACATGCCTTTGTCTAAAGCTGGATTTATAGTTGTAATGCAAAGCCATTTAGTAGAAAAATGCAACTAGCAGCTTTAGAGATACGAGGGGACCGCAAGAACTGGGGTGCTTGTATTTTCTGAAGTTGGACAAAGACTCTTTTCAGAAATATATCTAGCAAAGCCATTTCTCCTTATCTGATAGCCATGATCCCCATTTGCAGTGACAGAAAGACCACCATTAATCAGCAGTAAGTAATGAAAAAATGCAAAATGTACCTGTCTGTGAGTACATGGCCCACTGATGCTTAATATTATGAAGCAGTGCATAGTGCAGAACATGAAGTCCAATAAATACTACAATCCACTTCCCCCGAATTCAAATATAGTTTTGATTCAAAAGCTTGTTTGACCAGAACACATTTACGTGTCAACAACAGCACTTCAACCATACTGTACATGAAGCCGGCAACTGTTTATCCTTTGACAGTTATGTCTCTAGTGACCGAGTCATTTGCATCTACGTGTACATTCATTTCAGGTAAAACCAAAAATATTTCAAACAAATAAGCCTGCGTTTAAAAAAAAAAAAAAATTAATTTTTAATATATTATGTAGGGAGGAAACAAAGAGAAACGACGCCATGATAGAGAACCTGTACAGGAGAGTGAAGGCATGTAGGACATAATGAATTATACAAATTGAATGATCAATGCCGTTCAGTTAACTGAGACTTTAAACTCACATCAGAGGGCTTCTGGGAGGAGGAGGCTGTTATGAGGAGTTTTCTCTCGCAGGAGAAAGCCTGCTTCATCATTTCTGCCTGGAACAGAAGAGAGGGAATTTAGTTCAACATATCTTAACAGAACGGGCATCCTGGTGTTTTTGTATGCTTTTGCCCTCTTAAATTCAGTAACAATTACATATCTAACAAAACAAGCGAACGACAAACATGCACACTACACTTGTTATTTTAGTCTTCAGTCTGGTCAAGTTTGTTCATTTTTATCATAAAATTTTGTGTGCCATTTGGAGTAAATATATAAAAACACAGAGCCTGACTGATCCTTTTGGTGGTGTCTCAGAGTGAGATAACTGACTGTTGTTCACTGGCACATTTTATACAATTTATTATTACACTGTAACTTACATGTTTCTGGACATCACCCCCGATCTGCTGGCTGAGGGAGAAGTACTGGGCCACGGGACCGCTGACGATCACGTCAAAGGCTTCGACATACGCCGAGACAGCTGCAGGGAAGAAAACACAAGGCATAAAAATGCATTTTGTTTTTAAAAGACCATGTTATAGAAAATTAGTTAGGGCATAAAGATTTTATATTAAATCTGTAATATTTAGTATATAGATGAATGCAGTATAAATCCAATAAAGCACTATGAGGGAATTAAATGAAATTTTCATTGACTGATAGGAGTGAGCTACTCACTAACTGATGTCAACATCCTAAAGAGTTTACACTTCACAGCAAAGACTGTTGACATCCAAACTACATTATTTGTGTGCAGCAGTCTTGTTTAACTCCTTGATGAGGAAGGATAGTCAAATATCTTTATTGGTAATGTTGCTGAAGAAAAGATCAAACTCAAAACTTTATTGCTAAAGGAGGTCAGGGGATAAGGGATTTGTCATCTTTGTTTGTCTGAGGAGAGGCTGTACTGAGCGGCTGTGGCAGAACAGATGTGCTGTGACTTGCGATAACACGTTTACCTGATCTACTCTGACTAATGCACAATTTAAGTAATCCCACTCAGAGACACCATTCTTGATAAACCCATATATCCAATAATTCCATAATGATGATACTTGATGATCATTTACCTCCCCCAGCAGAATCTCCAGCGTTGCCTCCAGAGCCTGACATGGACTCCAGGCGACCCACCGCCACCTCCAGCCGCTGCACCAAACTCGCCAACTCAGCCATACCTGGGAGACAAGGAGAAAGCCGTGGAGGAGGGAACAATGGAGACGAAAAGCATGAGCTTGAGGGTTTACTGGTTCCTGGTTACATTATACTTCCCTGTTGTTGCTGCAATGGCAGCACTGTTACGTGCAACTCTACAAGCAGGGAGTTCTTCATTTCAAAAGCTCTTAATTGGTGCAACTGGCTACATACAAAGACAATGACTCAATGAAAATATAGCATTAGATTAAAGCTTAACTCAAAATGTTTAACACAAAATACAGACCTACAGAACTTCACATCCAGTTTCCTGTCTTCCTTATTTTTCTACCTTAGGAAAAATCCTCATATTCTCCACTATATTATTATATAATCCTTATCAGCTCTTTTCAACTTCCTGTGTTGTAATTTGTCGGGAGGTCGGCTGTTCTTATTCAGCGAGGAGGCACAGTGGTGCTTTCTTTTCTTGTAGTCTTCTAATTGGGGACTGAATTACTTCTGGGACACAAGGGGAAGGCAATTACTGCAATTAAAAATATGCTACTTTGTTGTGGCATAACAAAACAGCAGTGCTCTGGATCCACGGCACATTTTTACTTTGTCCTACAAGGCTTCGTAGAAGCATGTGTAACTGCCTGCAATTAGATGTCAAGCCTGGTGTCTTTATGTCAAGTCCCAGATGAACGAAAAGCATCAAATTCTCACATTTGAGAAGCCAGAAACCAGGGAATGTTCGGCATTTTTGCTTAAACCTATCGATCATGTATTCAATTAATCGTTGTAGCACTGACACACATTGTGACCATGATTTTATTACAGTTGTTCCCAACCCTTATGGCTTGCGACCTATTAAAAATGACCATTTGTGTCAACTTCTGACCCTTCGTCAGCACGAGAATGCCTTTTTTGGCCTTGTAATGAACATCAATTAATTCTACCTTTACACAGGCTGAGTAACAAAAAAGAAGTGTTTGTAAGCGGGTCAAGACTTGCTGAGTAAAAAGGTATGTAGATCATTAGCAGTTACTGCAGACTCTCCGCAGAGTGCAGACCTGCCCTGTTATCCCAACTATGTCGATTTCAGATGCTCGTATGTTTCAGTTTCAAACTTTAAAGGACAGCAGCTACAGTCTAAACATAGTCTCTGTCTGTGAGATTCTCCTAACGTAACCCCTTTAAGTACAAGATTAACTAACTTGAATCCCAGTCTAGCATAAGCTTGCACTTACGGACACACACACCTAATGAGAAAGGCTAACATAACATAAGACCGCTGTAACCCGACACTGCCTTCATTTGTGTGACGTCTCCAGTCTCAGGTACTTACACCTGGCTGACGGTGAATGGAGTGACACAGGCCACTCTCTCTAATGAGTCCAGGCAAGATAAACCTGCTGCCACTGTCTCGCTTTCACTACAGAGGGACTGAACTAAATCTTCAGATATCTAATGACAGAAAGAGCGTTTAACATTTTTGGCTGTGATAGATGAAGCTAGACGCAGTAACTTTTGGTATTAAAAGGTCGGGTCAAATTCATAATCTTGTTGTTTATACCTCTAACAGACAGTTTCTAAATTGTAAATCACATAGTTTGACAATGTGACCATTTTACATTCAGGCAAAGTTCTTGTGCATCTTCTTGTGTTTAGACAACACTTGTGAGACGTTAAGACATCTTTTGTGAAAAAAAAAAAGAAGTTTCTCTGTCAAAGTAGGTTCTCAAAAAATATACCAATACTAGAAATTCAATATCTGGTCAAATTCATATTCATTCATCTTGTTTATTTCTTAATAGCTCCAGATTTCAACCCTAATTTTACAAATGTATTTAATTGCACCCAAGTACTGTAAAAAAAGAAAAAGTACTGTTATCAAATCTCATATTATATTGGGACTAGTATCAAAACAGGGGCTGACGGATGACATTTTGTTCCCGCACTAAATGTTTAAGTCTTAAACCTTAAGGCTATGCATTGCTTACTCAAAAGTTGCTAGAAGAGCATCATGACTCCAACTTGCGAGTGAGGCCAATATTAATCATGTTGTTAGCAGGATAATGGTGCCTAAAAGCAGGGTGATATTTTGTGTCAGCCTTAGGGCTATTAAGTGCAACTGTTAAGTCATTTCAACAGGAGATTGTCAGCAGCATTAAATTACTATAAACCCATACAGTTGACTGGAGCTACTGCATGAGAGGTTGCGATAACCTTGTCACATTTAGAAACAAGACAAAACATTGGTACTATTCTTAAATGGTAGTCCAATTTAAAAAAATGCATCAACTTCCCTTTTTCTGAGATAGTTGGTGGTAAAATAAAATTAGATCATAGCAGAATACACATCCCTACTACCCTTGACCTAAATGCCTACATGTTCAGGGCCAAAGTAGTGTTTACGGTGTACCTGCAGATACCAGAGTTCAACTTTTACATTTCCTGGTCTCAGCTGAGAGATGACTCACCAGGAACACAGGAAGGGAGTGGCCCCTAAAAAGGTGTATGTGGAAGTAATAGACCAAAAAACAAGCACCTAAATGTGTGAGAATACTGTAGATGACAAAGTGTACCGTTTATAACACTAACAAGCTCTCAGTTTAGATTCTGGAGAACATTTGCTGAAGTGCGCTAAAGTAAAGTGACCACATATGTTCAAGCCAAGTGCTGACCATCAAGGAAACTCCACTCTCTAGGAAGTAAAAACAACTTTCCAGAGACGTGAGGGCAGCCACGACTCAAGCCAGGGAATCATGCCTTTCATAACACAACATTTTCCTTAGATTTAAGCACCATAAAAAGGCAAGACGGCCAAAACTAGAGTTGACTGCAATTTAAGAGGAGGAGGAGTAACCCGAGTCTACAGCAGCCTTTTTTTACTAGAATTTAAGAAAATGGATAAGTGTGCATAAGCTTGGACCCTTATAGTTAAAGTACACGTCTGGTTATCCCATAAAAAGAACAAAACTATTGATACAGAAGTATTGTCTGCATATCCAGAGCCTGATATCTTTCCTCTGTGCTATAGAGCTCCAAAAACTATTAAAAACATATCAATGAGCCCCACCATCACACTGGGTGACATGTTCTTTTATAACAATGAACGCCGGCACGGTAGTTTATTTTCAGTCAATCCCACATTCATCATATTGTAGCTGTTATCACAGCTGATAACCCAATAAATGCCCCAGTTAGTCCTGCTGGGAGTAATGGTAGCTAAACATTACAGTGCTTAGCTGTTATATATTATTAAAATTAAAGTATACAGGGTGGCCTGGTACCACACCTGCCTGTACCATTAAGACACACTATCTCCCATCTTTACTGTCTCTCTTCAGCGGTCACTATAAAATAAAGGCTAAAATGTCCCAACACTACACATTTGCAACTTGTTTTGCACCACAGACAAGGTAGGGAAGTCAGAAAGTATTAAACACAGACTAGGGCATTGTTGGTTTTGGTCTTTTCATGGGATTTGTTGCCAATAAGGAAAATATCACCAGCTAAATGTCACACTAAGAACATTAAACAGTGATGAAGGCCACAAGATCAACTTGTTTTACAAAAGTATTAATACATCAGTGAAGTAAAGATCTGTGTAATTTGTTTTGCAGAAGGGAGCGTGCTACGTTTTGCCTTTTAACATCAAGAGCCCCTGATCAACAGAAAGATGCATTTACACCTGGATTACATTCACTTCCTCTTCATTACAGATCCTGCTGGACTTCCTCCAATATGCAAAACCCCGCCAACTGTATTCATAAACCTACTTTTGTGGAAATATGACAAGCACATTCTGCATAGAGCAGCATCAGCATGCAGGGGCAATGAAGTAGGTTAGGCCTGTGTGGGGGTTTGTGCCTTTCCAGCCTGGGGACGTTGAGACATAAAGAAGGGAGCGTCCAACTCGGTGTATGTGCAGCCTTTTCTTTCTATTTGCACTGTATTAAAACACCCCACACACCTTCTCGGCTTTGTCGCAGAGACAGAAGTAGGCCAGAGCAAAGGGCGGTGAGATCTAACCTTCCTAGACAGTCTTACTTCGGTGGGCTCAAGCCTCCTACAAATCAAGCTCAAGCCGCTGATGTTAATGCGATCACTGGGGCTTCAGTCAGACGGCCGAGGGTGCTAGCTAGGCTACAGCTAGCTAGCAGAACCCGGTGGGTGTCGTGCGGAATTCTGTGTCCCCAGAAAGTCTCCCCTCCAAGCCCATAAACTGTTACCTATAAAAATAATATTTCACATGAGGGGCGAGGAGATACTTTTAACAGCTGTGACTTGTCCCCAAGTCAACACATGTTGTCCCTAAATAACGTCAGCTTGTTCTAGACTGTTGCTTCACCGATGAGGAAACAAGTCTGCCGGGGATACGAAATGTGTCAAAACACCATCGCAACAATGAGAACGCTGGCTAATGTAACTCCTGTCAAACTGTTTCACAAAAGCAACATTAGTGTGTACAGTATTAGCTGGTGTATGCCACCCCCTCCCTTCTCCTCCCTGTTGAGTGTCTGCTGTCTGTTTCGGTATTTCCTGGATTTTCTCTCCCTTTCTCTCTCTCTCTTACACCCCTCCCTGTGTTAGCTAATGTTGCCCTAGTCTGCAGGGGGAAAAAGAAAGAAGTTTGCACATTTCAGCGAGCTCACGTCTCTCTTACCACAGAAAGAAGAAGTCTAAGTAAGCAAGGATAAAAACATTTTTTAAAGATCTGGGTCTGGTTATCGGAGAGGCGTCAGCTTTTAGCAGCCGCGGTTAGCCGGGTGTGTTAGCATCACACCGATTTCAATAAATCATTTCTGAATGATTCGATGTCGCGGCAAAGGAGACGCGTTAACGGACGTGTTGTCGTCTCTTTCGCTTGCTTTTTACGCTACAGCGAAACCGTTAAATGCGCTAATGTCAACAGTTGCATGTCGCTTACCTGCTAAACTGGTCAAGCAGTGATTTGGTTTTTTTGTATCGCTGTCAATTCCGCCGTGGGAGTGTGCAGTGTGCAGGCTCACAAGACAGACTCGCTTCGTCTTTTTTTTTTCTTCCTGGATGTCAGTGAATTTACCCAGCTGTCACCGCGCCGCGTTTCCGCCCTTGTTCGCGCAACTAATTCCTTTCCCATATAAGGAGTGTGAGAGGCAAGAGGGCAGCGCAAATAATGAGAGGAAAGATGAAACAACCGCTTTCCTTCCTCTATACAGAGGCTATGCGGCGGAGATATGTCATCGTGACATTAATTTCCCTTTAAAGAACATACCAATGCCTTTTAGAAGAACAGTCACATGTCACACGTTCTGAATATTATGTATCTGCAGGCTAGTGCAGTTTGCACAGGAGCACCCCTAGACTGTATGGGAGCATCTCAGTGTTGTGTCTTGTGCTCTTTCGTGCTTGAACATGTTTGCAGGGTTGTCCTTGCCTCTAAGAATTCAGTAAATATGTCCCAGCTGAAGGTTTTTCTCCAAGGGTGCATTAGACTATTCTCAGTAAACTGGAGTTTCAGTCACTGCATTTATTTAAAACATGAATCTTATGTTCTAAAGCTGTCACACATGCAGGTGACAGTGCCAATCCGCAAGCAAGCAAGATTAATGGCGCTTTCCAATGCCCAAAAGTATTATCATGTTCAAGTAAACTGTCAGTAAGTTTGACTAATAATCAAATAATCTATTTATTTGTAAAATGTCAGAAAAAACGTGCCCATAACAATTCAAGAGCCCAAACTGACATTTTCAAAATGCTTTTCTCCAACAAACTACAACCCAAAGATAATTTAAAACTATATCAAAACAGAGAAAAGCAGCAAGTCTTCAGTTTTAGAAGCACGAAAATAGTGAATGTTTAGCATTTTTCCTTTAAAAAAGGACTTTTTGTGACAAATTGTAGACAATTATTTCTCTTTTGTTCGACTGTCTATAAGCCAAAGTGAAATTAGACCTTGTTGGAAAGTCGAAATAAATAAAATCAGCATAAAAGTAAATATTTTCTACGCTGTCATCATGGGGTGAAATTACATAACTAAAGTGGCCTTCTTCCATCATCAGTTGTTATGGACACCATCATCTCACACATTGTGTTAATGGAGCAGCAAAGGACAACCATCGAGGTTAATGGGCTCATAAAAGTCAATGAGATTGTGAGGGAGACGTATGAATGTGAGCATGGGTTAATGTTTCATCTGAGGAGGGAGAGTCTTTGGTACAGTACTTTCAAAATACTGTAAAGACAGCTCTCACAGATAAAATTAATGCCCTTACAGTACAAGGATGCATTTGGCATGAAATATTGAAAATGGAGCACATGCATTAAGGCACAATAAGAAACAATGCATCACACTCCAGTGAAACCTAGTGAGAAAGAAATGCTCGTCCATGATAACTATTATCAACAGTTTTGGCCCAAAAAAATTCCTTTGGCCAAAATAAAAATTAAGTCCTCAGCTAATCTTGCATGCGTTACCCCATTTCAGGCTTCTACTATAACTTCATAATCTACTGTTCTTGAGTATATCAAGCGTCACAGGTCTGTAAAAAGGACTTTGATGAAGTCCCATGGCTTAAAATTCACAGTGTCACATCACATGGTCCTTTTCGTTTGACTCTGCATGTTGGGACAAAGTGTGAGTAAGGACGGGAAATAGGAGGAAAAGGGGAAAGAAAAGTCCAGTTTTTGCCACAAGCTTTCATCAACCGAAGCAAGCACACATCTCTCAGAAAACTCAAGAACTGAAACATTTTTATTTTTTATGTTACAGATTATCCAGTTGCATCAGGCCTGGCCACACAGAAGGAAATAAAAGGTAATCCTTCACTAAAACATCTTTTAAAACATCTTAAATTAAAACTCCCTTCAATTAACAGTTTCTCCATATTTTCTGTCTGCCTTCACAGTGGACTCCATCAGAGTCAAGGTCAATTTACTCACTTATATAAATCTTAAAAAATAAAATTAAAAAAAAAGGCAAATGTACATGTAACAGAAGAAATACTGAATTTTTTGTTGTCAAATAGGTAACAAATTATCCTTCAAAGTTGTTTTTTTTTACTGCGAGTTTTGGGGGAAAACGGTACACAGGTAAACAAAATGAGAGTGAAACAGCATCAAATTATGCCATCAGTGTTCAAAAGATGAGATTTTTCAGAGTTGGCACTTGGGTGCACTAGATTTTAATTTGCCTCACACAAGGTGGCAAAAGATGGACAGATAAATACAGCAAGTCTGAATGAAGTATTTTTAAAAGAATCTGGCCTGACGTTCACTGGGTGCAGCAGAACTGACATCGGCATGAGATGACTTAACAGTAAGCAATAAGACATGTTTTTTTGCAAAAGTTTGCTTACCTCACAGAGTACAAGTTGAACGGTTGTAATGACCTTTTAACATTCAACAACCAAAGAAAAGGGGACTTACAGGCCAGTTTCACATGTAAAGCAATCACACACTGAGATGTTGCATGGAAGAGTCATTTGGTTCAAGTTTTCAATCAGTGCAGAAACACCCGTCACTGCCGCAGATACACAGAAGAAACAAAAGCAGCTTCTGTTCGTTCTCTTCTATGTTCTTACAGCCTTCCTTTGAGACCTGTTCCTGCTGCGTTTATGGCAATCTCCTCTCTCCTCATATTAACCTTCTGCTCTTATCCCAGTTGTGGGAAGAAATCATTTGTTTGTGGGATTTAACACAGTTTCAGGTCCTACTGGACACACAACTCACTTTCATTCCTAGAGGAAGTTTAGTAATACTTTTACAATTAATGTCTAATGTCTGTCTTGATCATGTCACTCATACAGATTTTTTTTGGTGTATTTTTGTAATCCTCAAATTGAACTAATTGAACATTTGCCAAAAGGAAAGCAAGCAAACATATCATATGGTCGCTGAAATTGCATCCCCTCATCTTTTAAGTCAACGAAATGAAGTATTTAATTTATTTGGAATGCAGTCAAGTCCCGTGTTTAGGGCTGAACCTTACAACTTTAACCATCATAGATCTCCCGTTTTAACCAACACGAGACAAAATAAGACTGAAGCTGACAGACATGAAATCAAAGTGCATCGACATCTAATCACAGCCTAAAGGTTGGTAATAAAAAAAAAAACAACAAAAAACTTAAGTGGTCTTCATGGTTCAAGGAGTCATTCCATTAATGAATAATGAAGTGAGTGAGGAAGAAGTGTTCAGTCCATCCTATTCGTTGTCTTGGGAACTTCTCCTCATTATCAAACCAAACTCATTAACGTTGTGTATTCCAGTGTGTGTTCCAGTGATTTAATCCACAGAGAAGCCTTCAGAGTAAAAGCGAGGCGTTTTTGTTTTTTTGAAAGACACCTTCTGCCTCTGATCGACACAACTAACAACACTGTGACTCTTCCCTGGGTTAATAACAGAAATAAAAATGTATAAACTGCTCTGAACAAACATGTTTTGGCTCAGCAGCCAGAAAAATCTACACATACACCCAACATACAAAACGTGCAGGCGATCATTCCAGTATCAAATTATACCAGAACTACTTTCACTCTTCATGCACATATTTTTTTTCTTTTTTTGGAGGAGGAGTGTCCATTGCTGTTGGTAGCTCTATTTTGGTTGTGTTTGGTTCTTTCCAAAGAGTCACCGTGTTTGGCCTCTTAACAAAAATCATCAGAGCAGAGTTAACCATTGGTTTTAACATGGCAGTGTTTGGTAGCATCAGGGTTGACCTGGAACAGTGTGAAAACGATGTCTTTGTGTGCGTACATGCGTGTCTACAAGAGGCAAGGTGTGAGCGAGCGTGTCAAGTGGCTGGTTTTTGTGTAAGTGAAGCTTCTTTTCTTTTTTTTAAAATCAAGAAAGTCAAGTGTCACTCAGGCTACTTACTCTCCCACGGTCTCTAAACAACATGTGCCTCAGTAAGAGGGGTAACTACATTCTTTAAGTCACTGTGTTAAATAAAAGGGGTCTACGTTATATTGTTTTACCATTAAAAACACAGTGCTCACTACTAGTTCTCAGCAAACAGTTTTTTTCCCCTCCATATTGGCTCAGTGTGGGAGCAGGGGAATTTCAGTACAGTGGTGTTTTTTCTGTGACCGCATGTTTTTCCTTCTTTCTCTTCCTAAATCCAGGCAACACACAGTCTCTCTTCATAGATGAGAGGTGTGAGGGTTTTTGTGTTGAACAACGACAAAAGAGAAACAGGAAGAGTGAGGAACAGAGGGTTGTGACAGCTGAGATGCGATGTGTGTGTGAGGGCAGCAGCGAGCTCCCCCCTTCCTCCCTTGCTATAGCAGCTCCTCTCTTTGCTTTTTGCCCCTCACCGGCCCCTGCCCGTTCCTCAGGGAGCCATTCTGGGGCCGCAGGAGATGCCCGCGCTCCTGCTCCGTCCACGGGACCCCGCCCTGACCGTCATCGCTGTACAGGTCGGAGTCTGAGTGCATGAGGGCGGAGGAGGTGGGAGCGGGCACCGGCTTCATGCGGGCTGTTAGGCAGGCGGTGGAGGAGAAGAGAAGGAAACAGTTTGATGTCTAGCCCGGACCAAGTGGAATATTTAATTTAATCCTTTACTTAAACAGGTAGTATGTGAACTGTCTTACCAGCTCTAGGTGGTTGTAGCTCCAAACTGTCCTGCTCATCAGCTTCTAGTATTTTATACCTGCTTTTGCTCCTGCGCACTTTGCTCTTACGCCTTTCAGGGGCAAAAAAAAGAAAGAGAAATGATGTACATACTGTATGTAGAAGACATTTAGTAATAATCCTAATAATATTTGACAGTTTAGAAACTGTGATCACCTGTTGCAGCAACACACCATCCCCCAGACAACTGTTGCTATAGCAACCACAATCATAAAGGATGCTATGGTCACATAGAGCACGCTCCACTCTGAAAACAAAATATTTGTTAGACACAAAAGCAAAGTGTGTTATCACTCTGCAATGGACTACGTGGAACATATTAAAAAGCCATTATTAAAGCCCGGGTAGGCCATGCTGGATGAATTAGCAAGAGACAGCTAAGTTTTGAAAGTGTCCCCCTCTGTTCAAGCCTCCCTTTCAAAGCAATTTCCCTAAAAACGCATTTTCATAAGCAATGAGTGCACAGACAGAGGTAGGTAGACAGGCACAAAAGCCAGCCAATCATTTTATTCAGAATGAATGAAATGATTGGTCATTTTTATTTTAGTCCTGCAACAGCTTTTTTAATTTTCATGTCAGAGTATAAATCAGGGTATTTGTTTTAATTACTGCTGTCGGGATGTAAAAAGACATGAGAAAAAAATTCTTCCGAAATAAATTGCCTACTACATGAATATTTCAGAAGATTAAAACCATGAGATCTTTACTGTGGTGTTTGGGGAAAAAATTATCATGTTACATGTGATGCACTGACCGATGAAAATACTCAATTAATGAGATTCATCTCATCTCACCACAATTGCTCTCTGCATCTCCAAGCTGAGCTCGGATGAAGTTCTCCATCCAGAAAGGGTGGCAGACACAGCTCCGTGTGAATGAGTCACATTCGCCGTGACCTGAGCAGTTTAGCTGGCAGACTGAGGGAGAAAAGCAGCAGGGTACCATATGTATATTTATAGAACAAAAACGGGCTCTTTAAATACAAGAACATTGTACAGATTTCATCACAGAGGCAAGACAGAAAGAGTCAAGGGAGGATAAGATATAACGTGTAAATCATAGAGATTTGACCTTTGAGTCCTGTCAATCCCTGTCATAATCTGACCATTATCTTAGAGATCAAGAGGTTAAAGCAGCTGTGTTACTATGACCTGCCTGTAGCATCTGGTTCAAGAGGAACATCAACTTAAATCATGTGGCAACGTGTATAAAACAAATTCACTGAACATTATATGATTTTAACTACTAAGCTTGTTATACTGCTTGTAAACTAATATGTACAGTATAATCCAGCATCATGTACAGCATAGTGCCCTGTGTACAAAGCACATTTCTTTCTCCCTGTGTTGTGTGTGTACCTTACAAACTATATTTGCCATGTACTCACTGACTGTATCCACTTGTCGAGCCTTGTAGATGAGAAAGTCATTCTTCTGCTTGCGCAGTTTGTTGCGTAGGCTAAGTGCAACGCTGTGGCCAGACAGAGGAGGGCGCCCTGGACCACCTGACACCAGGAAGACCAAACGAGTGCTGAGGAGGGAGGAAGAAAGGGGAAAAATGCTTAATTATATAGTAAAATCATCCTTTTTCATGATTATGTTTATATTTCATTACCAGGCTTACAGATGAAAAGTCAAGTTGGAGTTATAATAAAAGTCTAACATTCAGATATACAGGGATTTTAGACCAGAAATAAAACTTGCAAAATAAATAACTCAAAAAGAATAAGTAGAACGACTCACCTGTGCTCATTATACGCACTGATCTCCCGCACTATGATGTCGCTGTCGAGCACACCCAGTAAAACCCCAACCTGGCGCAGCAGCATGTCACGCTGCCGGTGGGAGACCTGGGATACAGAGACCTCCAGCACCAACTCCACTAGGTCACGCTCCCATACGTCTGATAAACAGAAAACAGAAAACTCAGAAGGGACCTGGACAGGGGTGGGAACGGTAGAGAGGAGAGTGCAGTGTACTGGAAAAGAAAAAGTAACAAGTAGAGGGAGAAAGTGACATGAGAAAAACAGGCTGATTGCAGGACCCATCCGATACTCCGTAATCTGGGAAAGAGGCCAGAGCACCAAGTGACGGATTAGTTTCTGGCTGTGTCTGTGTCTGTTCACCGTATGCTGCACGCTGACCTGCTCAACCTTCTGCTGTTGACTGCAGAGTCTCTTGCTGTGTGGAAGCCGTTCGTATGCATGGGCTTTGGTTTTAAAGGAAAAAAACTCCATTACATCGCAAAAGGCATTATGTGATGAAATGCTGTAATTTAAAAAGGTTCTTTTTATGAGATTCTGAACATTAATATAGCAGACAACAACTCTTTGCTGTGGAAAGATATTGTGGAGTAATGGTTCCCTGAGCAGAGAATGACGTCAGACTCCCTCTGCATGTGTTGTTTTCCCAGCCTCTCAGACCGTTGTTTATACAGCCGGTCAGGCCGCGTGTGCATGATAGTGCATGCGAGTCCCTCCGTGTGAAACCGTTCATCTGTGAGGAGAGTGATATAACAGTTGTTTCTTTTTTCATGTAAGGCTACGTACAGACTGCAGACCAATACGATTTTTTTGTTCATGTGTGACTCCATATGTTTCCAGTTCGGAGTTGGGACACTTCCATATGTGGTCCAAATCCGATACAGATCGGATCTTTTTAAATGCAACCCGAGTTTGGACACTCAGGTCGGAATTGATGCGACTTTGACTTCACTCTAGAGCAGGTAGTGTCACAGTTCTGCTGTAGACGGAGCCGAGGTGAAGGAAAAAGCTCCACAAAAATCCATTCTTAAACATGTGGCTCTCTTTCTTCTCTACCTAGCTTTCATTTGCTCACAAATTCCCTTTCTTACATCTGAAATCCATCGGACCGCAAGCTCTCTTCTGAGTTACGTGCATGCTATTTGTCTGAGCGCGGTTGTGGGGCAGTTGCATTGTACAGCGGCAAAAACCGTAATGAGAAGGACAGAAAGTTGTGAACACTTATCATAATTTGGGAGAAATGTGACCCGTGAGAGGACAATAAAAAACGAGAGTCTCCTGTGAGCTAACCGGAGCCAACCTCTGTGGCTCCTTGTTTACTTCTGTATCCTGCAACAGCGTGCTACATGTGACGGCATGTTATTCTTCTGCACATGCGGGTCACTTTTCAGGCTGCGGACAGTTCACACTGGAGTCTGATATGGGCAATAGTGTGAACTGTCAAACAAAAGAAATCGGATCTGGGAAAAAAATCTGAACTGAGTATTAAGGCCTGCAGTCTGAACGTAGCCTATTATTTTGACCAACCCAGAGTTGGTGATTGCTGGAACAGTAGAAAGACTAACAAAGACAGTTTTGGTGAGTTTTTTTGTTTCTGCTGAGTTTGAATGAAGTGTGTTTAACAATGACGTGCAAGATAAAATAATTGTTTTATTCCCCCCAATGGAGTCTGGTGGCAGCAAGAGCGATATAATAGTTAAACAATAAGATCATTTTTGTTAACAAAAAGGTCTCTCTCTGTAGGGATCTTTTCCATAATGTTGTCAGACACAATCTGAGCCTGCCAGTGGCAAAAAAAGCACTTCTAGTGGACATTGTTTGACTAGTGAATTTGTCCCCTGCTGCCATTGAAGCCTGATCTGTGTGTGAATATTTCTGTGAATTAAGGATTTATTGTGACCAAACCAAAGTTGATGATTGTTGAAACAGTTACTGTTTTTCTCAATGAAGTCTGGTGGCCCATTTGTTTTGGTCTGAGATCTCGTGCCCTAATTGCCCCCATTTAGTGACCGCAAATGTCACATACAGCTCCTTTAACTTTTGATTTTTTTTCACTTTTCCTGAACATTGCCCTCAGTGACCCCAAGAAAATGTTCAGTATGTGGCAGTGGAGAGAGCAACACAACAATATAGAAAGAGTAATAAGAATCTTTTTTTTCAGTCAAGGACTCTTTTTCATAAGATATGGTGAAATCACAACAAACTGTCACCTTACTACAATACGAAAGCGTGAAAAGAAGCTGCTGCTCTTTGATTATGAGGGACAAGGAAAAACGAAACAAGAGACATAAAAGCATGGTGCATCGCCAAAAGAGGTTTTATATCAGTGTGAAAGTGTGTATATACCTGGTTTGACCTCCACTGTGCCCCTGTCAGTGCTGGTCTGTCCCTTACTGTCAGTTACAGTTAGGGTGAAGCTGTACTTCCCCTCCACCAGGTTTCCCAGAAACAGCACTGCCTGGTGGTCTGAACTGTTCAGTACATCCTATAAAAAAAACACAAGCGTTAAAATGTTTATAATTTTTGCTCATTTGCTAATACTGTGGATGTCTGATGTTGGCTACAACGTAAATCACAAGCAGCTGTTTTAGCGTGGTTTAAGTGTTTCAGGGAGGAATCAGAGTCAGAGCAAACAACAATCATTTGTAATATTCAGTCCCAGGACTCATTACAACAGCGAGTCTCACCCCAGCGGCAGGGCTGCTGTCATCTCTGGTCCACAGGTAGCTGACGCCACCTTTGTCATCAGTGGAGCGAGATCCATCTAGAGTGGCGGTCCTGGCAGGCAGAGCGATGGGCGGACTCGACACAACATGAGCCACTGGCGGCTGGTCCAGTTCTGGTGGAAAAACACAAGACACTGATTTCAGAAACACATTACACTCAAAAACGCATCATGAAATACTGTATATTCATTCATTGAGGTAGATATCCAGGTACAGTTTAAGCCAGTGTTTCTTGCTTGTTGCCACTGTTACATCTACAACAATTACAAAAGGAGGAGACAGGTTTTTTTTAGTAGCAGGTCCTAAGCTCTGGAACTCTCTTCCTCTCAACATTAGAGCAGCTACCTCTATTGAGAGCTTTAAATCACTTTTTGCACTGGCTTTTAACACATGCTGAGCTGTGACATTTTATCGTTGTTATTGCTTTAAGTATAGTTTTTATCTGTTGTCTGTTTTTGGCATATTTTGTTTTAGAAGGGTTGTTTACAATTTATTATGCTTTTTTATCTTATGCTGTTCTCTGTATCTGTACAGCACTTTGGGGCAGTAGTGACTGTTTGTAAATGTGCTATATGAATAAACTTTGACCTTGACCAAAAGTAATATAAGGAACAGAAGAAGAAAAAATATGGATCATCACTCAACACAACAGATGTCTGTGCGCATATTCCGTGTATGTAACTAGGTATGATCATGTATAGCTGATTGTGTGTGCGTTCACAGGTATTTATAATCATGTGTATATAGGATGAGTATGTGTGCACATATGTGCATTGTACAGTATTTCTGAAAATGTTTTTATTATGGACTCTTGGGAGACTAGCTTTGAGCAAAGGATTTACTGACACTGTGCATAAAACAATGTCAAGTTCAGAAACATGCCCAAAGCATACAAGCTTACCGTTGTAAGCTTGTGAGATAAGAACGACTTCTGCTTTAAACACACACACACACACACACAGAACTGTACTTATAATGCTTGAAAAGTGTAAATGCTTCCTTAATTAC
This sequence comes from Micropterus salmoides, assembly GCF_014851395.1. Lineage (NCBI taxonomy): Eukaryota > Metazoa > Chordata > Actinopteri > Centrarchiformes > Centrarchidae > Micropterus > Micropterus salmoides. Next base: position 11,636,424 of record NW_024040817.1, read on the forward strand.
AAATTCATATTTCTCAACAACATCCATAATCCTCACCTCTCTGACACCAACCGCTGCCAGCTATTTTGCTGAAGAGAAATGGATTAGTCCACACACACACACACACACACACACACACACACACACACTCCTAACCTTCTCTGACGATGACCGTGACAGTGTCGCTACTCGCCAGCTTCCTCTCATCAGTTACTGTCAGGGTGAACTCGTACGTGCCGACCTCAAGACCTGTCACCGTGGCAACAGCCGTGTCTGCATTCTCAATCTTCACACCATCAGGACCCCTGGTGGAGGGAGACATGTAGACAGAAGCAGAAACACAAAGTGTGAAAAGGAATTTACATAAACTTTGATGACACTGAAAAGGTGCAACAGAGCTTGACGTTTTTAACTTAGGCTGCAGTCAATGCAAAGTGCCTGCATAAGTCTGTGTCTGACTGACTTGGTTTGTTTCCAGTGGTAGGTGGCTATCTTCTGGTCGTCGCTGCTTTTATTGCCATCCAGCGTGGTTCGATCAACCGGCAACGTCAGCTCTTTCTCCGGTCCTGCATCTGCTACTGGTGGCTTGTTGTTTTCTGGAGGACGCAGAGTGAGAGGGACACTGCGATGAAACCCACATGAAAGATATAGTACAAAGTGGGCTGATGTTGTTCTTTGTATTCTTTCAACAACAATTTTCTTAATTGGTTATTAACTAACAACATCCCAGAAAAAACAAAAACAAAAAAAACCCTATATAACTGTATTCAGATCTTCTGATTCTATGATCATTTCTACTGCGCACATAAAGATCACCTGCTCTGGAATTACAGATTCTTTTTTGGCTACTGTTACTGAATGCTTCGCTGACCTCGCAGGCAGATGTGTGTTGACATAAGAAGCCTGTTCAAACATTGCAAAATCTCATAGTTGTGTGTGGTGACACTCTCTACACTAGGCTGAACGTACACACGGACCCACAGACATCTCCTATTCACTGAGACAAAACAATGTTGACCAAATGTTAAGCAAATAGGATTTCATATCAGCAGTTTAAGTACTGACATCAGCTACACACATTATTAAAAGGCCAAGTATAGATACAGCTACATTATATACTGATGCTCAGTAAGCTCTTCACATTTCATGCGTATATTTGAATATAACCTGTGGGAGAGAGTAGGGGCTAACAAGAAGTAGTGTTTAAGTGGTGCACACAGCTGAATAAATAGATGTAAAAAACATGGTTAATAAAAGTAAGGAAAGCATGACAGCTATAAGGAAGCAAGAAGCAAAAACTGCAAATAATACTCTCACCAGCCTATTAATCAAATATGCCTCTCAACGTTTCACTGAAAACACTATTCAAAAAGTGCTCAGGTGACATTAACAGGAGCTTTGTTTTTTACTCTCCAGCTGCTTACCTGGCTGTACAATGACAGTGACCTGCGCAGTGTCTTGCTGTCCAGCAGAGTCTGTCACAGTCAGTTGGAAGGTGTAGTCTCCTTCCTGCATAGCCGACAGCTGCAAGATCGGTGTCCGTACGCCCTGAAAAGCACAAAAAGATGCCATTCTTAGCCATGATTCTCTTATCAAGGACATAATTAAGTAAAACCTTATATGTATGAGCCTCTCACCTGCATCTCCACCACCTTGTCTTTGCTCTCGGGGCTGAGGGACCACTCATAAGACAGGGAATCATGGTCGTCAGTGCTTTGGTTGCCGTACAGAGTGATGGAATTGCGCGGCAACTGGATGACCTGGATGAATTAAGAGGAAAGACCAGCTATCGGTTATCAGGAGTGCATTAGTTTGGTCAAAAAAAACCCCCAATTTTTTTAAGTGATCTACTACTTCCTGTAATTGTATGAATATACAATAACTAAAACAGTGGTGACAGAAAGTACTTCAGACCTGGTTAGGGCCGGCGTTGGCCACAGGCCGGTAATCCTTGGCTTTGTTGACTGAGAGCGTGGCCTGTGTCGAGTTTGTGGCTCCGTCTGAGTCTGTCACTGTCAAACTGAGAAATATAAATAATGTCACCTCTGACTTAAATCAAAACACAGTCCGTAAAATCCTAACTTTGATTTGCATGTAGTAAACAACAATTTCAGTAATTTATATATAGAGAATTGGGGCCCAGTATTCAACAGTTTTTTCATTCCCATTTCTCTCGCTCTTTGTAAATGCTTAAGTCAGATATTTGTAGCATATTTATTGCCAATTTCACTTAAACAATGACACTGATCTCTACAGGATGACAGAGGTCCACCCGTACCTGAACGTGTAGTTCCCATGCACCAGACTGGTGAGGGTCAGGACGGGTGTGTCGGCAGAGACCTTCTCCTCCCTCAGGGGACCTTTAATCTCTTCCCAGTGCCACGCCACCACCTTGTCATCATCGGTGCTCTCTGTAAAGAGGAGGAAGGAACAGGGCATAACGGAAGAGGGGCCCAGGGATAATGACCTGTTAAATGCATCTGACAGCATGAGAGGGAAATGGTACATATTTTGAGGCTTCTTCTCATTAGCTGGTGTTTAAGATGTTTGAGCATGTGTGCATGTGTGTGTCATGTGGGACACTCACGGCTGCCGTCTATGACAGTGGAGCTTGTTGGCAAAGAGATCTCCTGGAACTTTGGGGAAACTACAGCAACAGGAGGCTTGTTTACCCGCGGCTCTGTCAGGTGGAAAACAAGAAATTAACTTGCTTACCGAACTGTACATAAGCTGTTTGCGACTGAGGCAGCATGCACAAGTCAGTGGCTACCTTAACACAAATACAACTGTGTCTGGCAGGATAGCAGCCCCGTCTTCCAGCAATAAGATCTGAGTTTATCTAGTCAACGTGAGGCATAATTGTGGAGTAATTCCTGATTTTTATAATTTACGCTGGCAGTTAGGGAAGACAAACCATCAAACATTAGTCATGGTCTCCTGAAGACCTACTATAGCAGAAGATCCACACCATTACTTAGCTTAATTAGAATTAGCACATGCATTATTAGACACTGTTTATATCAAGCTACAAATTTCGACAGAAGAAAGCACTGTACACACAGGCACTGGTTAAAATATGTTACATTACAACAGCTCTACAACAAAAAAAGCACTTTTTTTTTATAGCTTTTAAAAAAATTTGTGGTAAAAGAACTGTCTTTCAGTCTCAGAGAGTGAGGTGTGACAGTTCTTCTTTGCCTATGTTTGCCATATGTCATCATGATTTTTTAGGTTTTCCACACAGGTGTCTGCCACATGACTTAAGTCAAGTCAATTTTTATTTATTGGTCCAATATCTCAAATTTGCCTCAAGGCGCTTTACAATCTGCACAGCATACGCCTAAACTATTGGATTTCAAATGACTCACTTATGTACTTTCCTTTTTGATTCATTTCCTGTATTTACAGTGTTCGCTGCATGAACTGGTGGTGCAGCAGCTGAAAATATTACCAAGTTCTGTGATGTGGCAAGAGAAAAAGTCTTGGAATATATTATCATTTAAATTCTAACACAGGAAAACTGAATAATGGAGGAGGACGAGGAGTCAAAAGTATGTCCTCAATAACATGTACATTTAACAGGATATTTTCTAAAAAAACTACAGCCTGAAAAATGTCTATTATGTAAAATGAAGCGCTCAGAAATCAAAAATCGAATATTGTGTATCAAATTGATATTTACTTCAAGGCATGTGTATATTGTGTTTTGGTTATTTCATGTCTGCATCAACTGCTTGTTTTGAAAGGGGCACACTCCCTGCACACCACAATGTGAATGAGATTTTACATGGTGCTTAATATACAGCCTCACCTGGTTTGACTGTGACATTGACGTAACCTTCTCCATGGGCCCCCTCCCCGTCCACCGTCACCTCAAACTCATACAGGCCCACAGTCAGCTGAGAGAGAGGAGAGAGCGAGCTAATCAAGCAAGCAGGAAGAGGAAGAGCAGGAAGTGATCTTTTGAAGACAATCCGTGTCCTTTACACACTACTGAAACCTTCTGTGCATGCATTCAATACAGCTCCAGCTGCATGTTTTATTTTTAGCAGAACATGAATATGAAGGCGATGATCAGGTACCTTGCTGAGTTTAAGTGTCGTGCTGTGCTTCCCTTCCATCTCCCCGCTGTAATCTTTGGGATGAGTTATCAGACGCCAGTCAAATGCATAGTTTGTCCCTATAAAGAAATAAGTACAAGTACATTAAACAAAACTGCTCAAGTATTTAATTCAGATCTATCAGATAAGGATCATTTCCATATGAGAGATTTTGGTATGGTTAGAGCATGTCGAGGGGATCAAAGGATTAACAAAGTTATGACATGCATTCCTTTTCCTGACTGTATCGTCTTTTTCCAGTCTGGATTTGAAATTATCTGGCAAGGATTCGTGACGTACAGTATGCAGATGGTGACTCAGGAATAAGGTCAAGCAGGCTGTACTTCATCATCGTTCAATTACTGAACACCAAAAATATTACTACATGCTAAATTGACAGTTGGTCTACAACACACAAAAAGTCAAACTAATTTTCCAGACTGGATAGCTTTGATACTACCAACTGGATACAGGAAAAGCAGATTCTTCACGTCAGAAAACTGCTGAAATTACACGATGTACCGTATGCAACATGTTTCAAGGTAATTTCAAGGTAATAAACTGCAATAGTTTGTCTAATATTTCCATGGTTTTACCGTTTGGAGGAGTTGGGACCACAAAGGCATTGAGTTCGATATCGTTGCGGGGCAGCGTGACCTCCACACTCTCTCCTGCGGACACCACCAGCTCTTTCACTGTCGTCGAAAACAACACATGATCAGAGATGATGACAAAAAAAGTACAGCATGGCAACCAAAAGACAGGAGCTGGTCAAAGAGTTGAGTATTCAGTACTGACTTATATATTTGCACAGGAGTTCCTCTGTCACTTCTGGGTGTGTGGATAAGTTTGTAGATGCTGGCAAGTTATCCATATCTGTCTATTAGAATTATTATTATTATTTATTGGTGATATAACTGGTGGGGTTTGTGGCGTAAGCAGGTAAGAGAGTTTTGGAGATTTGAATGAGGGGTAAGAGGGAAGGTTTTGGGATGAAGCGGGAAAAATTATGTGCAATTTATAGTTATATAGTATAGTACACTACTTTAGCATATTGTTATGTGGTATATTCAAATAAACTTGTTATGCATCTACTTGCAAATACACTCATGCAAAAGAACACAATAGAGAAACAATCACAAATTAAAAGAAATTGATGTAGCAGAATTATTCTAAATGCAATAAAATGTAAACTAAAATAGTGCCATTTCCTATTAGAAGTTATTTCATAGCACCTTCTACATAGAGTAAGTCTACACTGTGCTCTTTGTAATATTATTTACAGAGACTCGTGAGCAAACACCTGGCAACAGTGACTCCCTTGTAAAAGGTAGAAACCTTAAGCAGAACCATCTTTCTCAAACGTTTGGGTTGGGTTGAAGAGGTGTGTATTTAGTTTGGGTAACAAAAAAAAAAAAAACCTGTCCTGGATCATACTATTCCCACAATGCAACTCAATAGTTTATTTTCACTAGACCCTATCGGCCTGAGAAACACCTAAAGTATGTCACCCATTCCACGCCCATTCACATGACTGGTACAGTATACACAATGTATAAAATTGGTTTCTGTTTTAAACAAACTGAATTTGGGAAAGTGGAGACGGCAATGTGAGATGTCCTCTTTCAGAATCACAGGTTCTTGTTGTGAATGCAAGTCTCTTCATAAAATGCAGCTGACCTTCGTACAGCCTCTGTTTTAACCAGCTCATCTTGTTATTGAATGGTCTGGTAAATCTTGCTAATTAAAAGATCTTAAAAATTTTTATCCGTTATGATATGCATTGTTGCCATTTTTAAAGGTAACTCCAGTTAAATGGCAATATCGTCCTTCGGGGAGAAGAAACTACTGATCACACGGGTAATTCCTGTTTGCAGAAGCCCAGCAGGTCTCAGCACATTCCTATTGCTTATACTCATTTGGCTTCACACCCACAGCACATGTTGCTTTCATCTGGAAGAATATCTGAGTAGTCTGCCATAAAATTTGTGGGCAAAGTACATCTTCATTTTTGTCAAACATCAGCTGATGCAAAAACAAAAAAGGAACAATGAAGGCTCTTTGTCAAAGTGTGCGACAGGGAAATGTAAGCTTAAAAAGGACAATGTATTTTAACCAATGATAATAAAGAAAGGACCTGAAACCTTCCTCCAAGGCTACAAAACCACTGTGCTGCTCTATTATACATACTACATACTGTAGTTCATAATTAATAAATGAAGACAAGACATATTACTGAACGAGCTGGAAATAGGTGATCACTGTCTGTGTAAGTGAAATCAGCTGCTGCAGATAGTAGCTTCCTTACCAGCCGGTGTAGGAGTTGTGATGATAGCAGTTGTGGTTGATGTGGGTATGCCAACCTCATTGCTTTTGGAAGACGCAGCAATATTGATGGTGTTGTCCACCGTTGAGATCTGCTGTGATGGAGCTGAAGCAGTGTCTGTGCTCCCATTAGCTAACAGGGTATGGTTCTTTTGGGCGGTTTGAAGAAGTGTGAAGGTGCTGGGTGCTGTTGGAGTTGGGTGAGCTATTTGCAGTGTAAGACTTTCCTGTAGAAACAGTTTAAAATTGTTGGTTTGAATGTTGTGACAAAGTCAGAATAACAAAGAGCAGATTGCAGGCAGAATTTAATAATTCAATTATAGTAATAAGCTGTCCACATTTACTAGGGTTTAGGTCAGAACTGTGAGATTGTTTTGGGCATTTTCTTTCTTGCTGTTCCTCTCCTGTGCTTGAATGCGCATTCAAGGACGATGGACCCCACTTGTAAGTTTACAAGTGGATACATCTCCCATGCCATAACAATAACAAATATTCTGTGAAGTTACCATGCTGGTAAGTTGTCTGTAGCTTCTTGCAGGCTGTGAGTGACGAGCTTTTCTGAGTCTTCTTGTGACGGGACCCTTAAAGTAAAGTCACAGAAAACAAAGAATTTTAGAAAAATATCTTTTAAACTACTATCTCTCTATCTATCCATCCATCCATCTCTGCAGATACCAATTTCCGATCTGATGCCAGTGCTCTTTATTCCCCATATTTAAATGACAATGTTGTGTATGTATTTAATGTGGATCGGTCGAATCTGGTTGATGCCTGGCCTGCTTAATAAGGTAAGTATCAATGCTCTGCGTCCTTAGTCCTTAAACATCCAAATAACAAAGAGTAAACAGAGGTCGATGTTGGACTAATTACACTAATCAATGACAGTGCCATACTGGTCTATCAGGAAAAATGACAATAAAAATGTTCATGGTCAAGTCTAGATGTTGTTTCAGCTGCTTTCTATACCTTTGTGAGAAGCTGAAGGAGACCAAGGGACTCCTGGTGGGGCTGCGGCAGGAAGGAGATTGGGCAGCCACTTTTCAGCGTGCAGCTGAGAAGCACACATCGCCCGCCAAGGCTCCACACAGCATTGCAGCTCGGATTCAAGCAGCAGGACTCCCAACATGTCGCCCCGCCTCTCCCGTCTGCCATAGGGTGCCAACCCATGGTGATGGTGCTACTCCAGTGGATCCCCAGCACCCCGCCGGCCACCCGGCAGAGATTTGCTGACACACCTGGATAGCGCAGAAAGAAGGAGAAATCAACGATACTTTTCGAAATGTGAGATCTATCGAAAAGGATGGAAGATGGTCGTGAAATAGGAATTAAAGAGGCGATAACAGTTCATCATTGCAAACTGATTATCCTGCAGAGAAATTTGAGGAAGAGTTAAGTGTAGCATGTAGTTTCATCAAAAAGAATCTGCCAAAGGCGACATCGTGGATCCGCCACCGGGCAACGAATCCCAGGCTTTTCAAGATTTCACTTGTTTATATCAATCAGGGCATTGTTGGGAACTCTTGGCATTGTCAAAGGCAAAGGGGCAAAGTGAAACCCACAGCGAATTCCGGTCCCAGCTAGTGAGACTTTCACAGATTAGGCTTTGACTCAACATTTCTCAAAAAAGCCGACATGCAGCCGCAGTTTGAGCAGTCAGCCAAGTCAGCAGCAGAAAGAAGAAGGGAGGCTTTTCCCTGACAAAACAAGACACTGATTAAAACCCAAAGCACAGTATGCACAAAACTCCATCCTCTGAGCCAGATCATATCAGGCTCATATCAGCAGTGCAGTGAGCTGGTACAATCAGCTACCCTCGTGTATGCTTCTCATCAAGAGCATCGCTCTGGGTGAGAAAACTATTCTTATTCAAGCTTTTGCAGTATCAGATGAGCTCAGTTCAATCCATTCATTGTTTCAGATGAGACATTCACTGCATAGCCAGGTATAATAAAACACCACAGGCAATAAAATACCACAGACTGTAAAAGGAGGTTATATCTCACCACTACTTAAATTAATGTTCACACAAACACAGAAGCCAAACTAGCTGTGACTAATAGTCCAGGACAAAGGAATACAGCTGAGTCACTTTAGGAAACTACAGACCTGTGCATTTTTGTGTCTTGCACTTCTGAATAGTCAACCCACGGTAGATCAAATCCATAGTTTGTACACACACACACACACACACACACATATACAAACAAGTTATCAGATCCTGCAAATACTGATAATGATCACTTGTGTCATTTATCAGTAGCTCCCTTTGAACAGTATACTATATTCTTTTGAAAGATGCCTGTCAGTGCATACAGCAGATAATTACTAGTTAGTTTACTGGTATTAGTCATAACTGGGTATAATCCCTTGTTTTACAGTGTATATAGAAAATGTGAAGTTACTTTGATACATAAGAACAAGGCTTCATTGATACATTCAAATACACCTTTAAAGTTATGATAATTAAATTGGTGGTAACAGCGGTCCCAGACCTCTGACGACAGCAAACACAGAGGAGCAACTCATGCATCTGTTTATAGTGCAGCTAAACAAATTTCCAATTATCTGACTGAAGAATTCAATCAATAATCAACATCCTCATTCCATCATTCCATTAGCAAACTTTATCCGATATCATGCTGCACACAGCTCAAGTAGTTTCCCCACACAACGGGAGGGAACAATAAAAGAAGGTGGTTACTTTGCTTAGAAATTGGAGCCAGCAATTCTTCTTCATCTGACAGCCCGCTGTGGCTGCGCCTTCTTGTTCCCTGCAATATATAAAACTGATCCACTGTTTTAAATTGCCCAAAATGCCCATGTCTTGATTTGTAGATGCATTTCTGATGAGCAACTGCGATCAGCACTAACCTCAGATACAATGCGTTTCAATTGGCTGCTTCACAATCCAAGCTACCGCGTGCTGAAATCCATGTGAACGAGCAGCAGTAGGAAATGTTGGGTTTGCATAAGCAATAACTAAATGCAGCTCTGGTATGGCTGTAAGGGAGTGAATGGTCAACAGTGAGGCTGATAGAGGAGGGCTTTTCCTGCTGATGGCAAGGTCATCAACAGTTATAATGGATTCAAAACAAAATGTTCAGACTGTCTCAGACAGTGCTACACCTGTAACTGCTACCATAGCAACACAAGAGCTGAGGTTAATCAGTCAGCGTAACTCAAGTCTGGACAAACACAGGTCTTGCCACATACAAAAACACACAAAAGCACTATAGTTTGTTTGAGAAAGGACCTTTTGGCCTCTGTTTAGTCATCCCACCCCTTGTTCACCCTGTCTCCCACCCCTCAACACTCACACACATTCACCATGTCTACTCACAGAGCTCTTATTGTCCTGTTTCACATTGTTACCCACTGAGCAGAGTGGCATCAGAAAGAAGGCACACATATAACAGTGCCAACAGTCTTCTGTCTCTCTGCCTCAGATTAGAAGGACAGTAAAAAGCAGCAAACATCCTAAAACCACCCAAGTATCATAATAAAATTGTAAAAAACAGTTCCACCCTGAGTAATCAAAGGCGTGGAAACCTACTTCACAGATGAGTGCTGGTAGTTTAACAGGCGCAGATGCAAGTTATCAGTTCTGTGTCAGCAAATGTGGTTTTGTCAGTTGAGGTCAGGATGACGGTCGGTTTATTTTACCTGTGGTAGGAGCCAAGAGCCAGAGGAAGGTCAGTGGTAGGAGGAGGAGTTGAGGTAAGCTCCAGGTAAGCAGCTTGTGGTGTGCATAGGACATTTTCCACAAGGACCTAGAAAAAGGAAATTGAACTATGTTAGTGTGCTTTAATATTTCCTCTACAGTCATTCAATGGGAATGGGCCATCAAAGCAAAGTAAAACACCTAAATAATAAAACATTGAAAGGAAAATTTAGACATTTTTGGAAATACGCTTATTTGTTTTTTTTTGCCAAATCTTAGAGGAGAAGGTTGATAACGGTCTCATGTACACTAATTATGTAGCAATAGCCAGTAACCAATTAGCTTAGCGTTGCATAAAAAGTTGAAGCAGCTAGCTCAACTCTGTCCGAAGGCTACCGTGGCCAGCCAAGAAATTGTAGTAAAATAGTAACATCCTAACATAACCTTCTGTAGCGAAGCTTATAGTTTTTGTAAAAACAAGTTAACACATGTTAATTAGAAAGTTTTAAAAGGTGTTAGCACATAGAACCAGGCTAGCTATTTCCCACTGTTTCCAGTCTGTATGCTAAGCGAACTGGCTGCTGACTGTAAGCCTTATATTTACTGTACAGACACCACAACTTTTAGCAATAAAGTAAAAAAGTACATTTTTGTCTTTTCATTCATTTCATTTAACACTGCAAGGTGTAAAAGAACCAATGCTGGGAAGAAATACTTAAAGTTACTTCAAGTTTTTTTTTTTTTTTTCCATTACAGCAGGATGACATTGAGTTTTCAGACCTCAACAACCATTTCTGTCTTGTCTGCCTCACACCTCTCTCATATAAACAATTATCAGTCATACTAACCAAATACCTGTCAAAAAGTAAACAAGGAAAGAAAAACTGCAATAGCCATGTTTACCTTTCTCCCGGCCAGGCGGTGGAAGAAAGCGATGCAGGAAGAGAGAGGGAGCGAAGAGTTAGGTTGGCAGCAAGGTGCTGTGAGGTGACGGGTGAAGACGGATCAACACCAACACTCTGAGGAAAAGATCCAACATGGCCGCCTCCGGGGCCTTCACAGACTCAGCTGCTCAAACAGTACACTAGAGAGTGCAAGAAAAAGAGAGAAAATTATTTTTAACACGGGGACCACTTCATATCATTTATCATCAGGATGAACAAACACATGGCCATATAGGGCTGAGTGATCATTCAGGATTACTAACTTTTAATGGAAATGGATCATGATATGACCATATTGTGTTATAGTTTTACTACTTTATTGTTTTACTGTTGTCAAAATTAGTTATTCCGCTAAATGTAAGTAAAAATGAACAAAATAAGTTCATGTAACACAAGAGTTTTGTCTGATGTAATGTGCAACAGTGAGAAAAAAGAAAGAAAAAATTTGTATTCATATTCTTTACAGTAATTTCAGCCATATCGCCCCCCCAATATGAATTATTCAGGTTTTTCCCTTCTTTTCTACCTTGATTACTGACCGACAACAGTACTTCAGCTCCTTAGAGAAGCACTCGATAGAATTTGAACAACCAATAACACATCAACTTGATAACAAAATGTTATGCAAATAAGATTCAACCAGTACAACTGGAGATGCTCTGCAGAGAGAGTAGTGACATAAACAAAAGTGCTCTGATGCTAGCAAGGCTATTTTACTAACCTGAATCTTATTTATTGCAATCGGCTGTATTGTTAATGATTATTAAATTAAATCCACTTTTGCTGAGGTGGCATGAACCACTGCTTTACAATAACATGTAACCAATGTATTAGATCCAAGCAATAATAGTATATATAAAAGTACACTATATCATCAAAAACAGAGGAAGAAGGAACAAATAAATGATAATTAGTTTAGTGGTCTGCTGGAAACAAAGACTTCACATCTTCGTAAGAACTCAGACTACTGTCTTCTATTGTAATTATGACAGAAAGCAATATCCTCTGTTTTAGAAAATACAAGTCTGTGTCATTATGCAATAATTTGGATAATATCCTGTTGACAGTTAAAATGACTCCCAATCATGTGAGTTCACTCCTTTCACAATTAGTGATAGCTATCACAGCACTGAAAATGGGAAGCGAACAAGACAGGTATTTATTTAATTTTTTTTACATATATTTCTATGACAGTCCACGTCTTAGCCAAAAGCACATTAACACATAACTATCCAATCTGTCTGTCAGTGGCATCTGGTCTTGAAGCATTACAACAACCTATTACCCAGTCTGTAGTGGTTAATATCTGGGAATACTACACTTTGGAGAGTTGCTGTGTGCAAAAAATAAATGTTTCCTAAGCTCTTATCTCTCTCCTGTGCAACTATCACAGCAATCACTCAATACATAGCAGTTTTATAACACAATTGTATCCCTCACTGGTCCTCCATACTAATATATTGTAATGTATTGTTGTAAGTCACTCTGGGTAAAAGGATTGTACTCGGGTCATACATAGGATACAAACATGAATTGTTGATGTGAAAGGGATAAAAGTGAATCACAAAGTTACTTCATCCAATCTGACAGCATAGCAGAAAATGTAACTTAAGTTTAAAAAATGTGGCACAGTCAGATGCCACCCAGACGCCCGAGTTTACTTCCTAATGCTTAATTTCCTTTCCTCCAGGAAGTGTGATGAGGAAGATTATTATTTCAAAGTAATCAGCAGCTATTATAAAATCACGGTCGAAAACATCTAACTCGCTGAATGAGTCACAAAAAAGGAGCAAGATGCAGACTGTTGTACTGCACTCATGAGAATGGTTGATATTATCTACTTCCGCTTATGTGAATCTATTGTCTTAAGGTACAAAGTAAAAATTCAGTAAGGCAGACTTTGATGAGAAACACATGCACTCTGAGTAAGACAGCTTTACCCCTCACTCAAATTTTCAAAAAAGTTTTGCCAAATGGGGGGGGGGGGGGGGGGCTGAACAGAACAGGTCATGGGACATTTTGTTCAAGACGCAGCAGGCCTCTTCTTCACAGTGTCTCACCAGGTAGACTACTATGGGGAAATATGGTAATAAATCAAAAAACTTTCACAAGCATCTGCTAGTGAGTGTTAGCTAGATGCTATATGTGAAGGAATTTTCAGAAGGGGGGTTCAATGTGGGAAAAAGGTGAGGTACAGGACATACACATGCCACGTTCAGGTCACAAACGCAATAACGACTGTTTCTCCTGTTTGGCTGACTAGACTGACGCAGTTGCCTTTATAAGGTTGAACGTTGTGGTCCATCGCAAAAGGTCAACATCAGCTTTATTTTGTTTCATACAGACAGACTGACTAGGGATCTCTTTAGAAAGTGCTGCATGTGACTTGGATGACAAACAACATGACTTAGGTTAACTTAGGTAAGTAAGTTAGTGTCACATAGTGTCTTGTTTAGGATCCAATATCTGATAGAATAATGTATAGAGGGGTAAAGTATAACCTTATTTGGTAGTGAATCTCAGTAGGTCAAGGAAGGATAAATGTCCCCTATCAGGAAGTATCCTTCAGATTTGGTTTTGGTGCTACACTGGCGCTGTTGCCATTTTCTCCTCGGCTGAGTTTCAGTAAATATTTCTGTGTAAGACATCCTGAGTTTCCTGAAACCTTCTTCATCAATAAGGGTTGACCAGCTCACAAGAATTTCCTTCACACGATATATACCTATGTCTGGAAATAATGTTACTCTAGCTCCACTGGTCAGAATTTACAACATGCAGATGTGTTACTCTTTGCAGAATTACTACTTTGCAGTAAAGAGTTCAAGCGGATGAGGATGACAGCGGATAATTAGATTGTAATTCATCATAGTATTTTGTCTAAGATGAAAACACATCTATTATATATCTGTTAAATCTGTAATGCTGGTATAAAACATTTTACAAACATGCGGTTAAAAAAAAACACAGCAAAGTTGTGATGATAAATCACACATCACCAGTTCTCTCACACAACACAAACCTGCATGGTGTGCCTCTATATGTGACTCTGCATTCCTGCACACAGATGATGCAGAGTCCCAGCAGCCTTGTTCTGTGCTATAATCAACAGCTCAGTAAGTTCCAAATCCACAAACAGTCATTTGCCCTTCTGCGCTTCTTTTTCTCTCACAGGTAAGCCACTAAAACAGGGGGGAAAAAGCTAAAGATAAAAATAATCCAGACAAACATAGGAGGGATACAGTAATGTTTTTTTCCCCCCACGCTGAAGTCACCGTAGATTTGCCTTTTAACTGCACAGCAAATGCCCACAGGCTGATGGTGATTTTGAGTGCGTAACGCTCAGGTACACTCGGTCACCTGGGCTGATGAAAGCTCAGTCATTACAGACATTTCAATAGCTCCTTTTCCCATGAGAAGCTTCTGCAAAACAATGATCTCTGTGTCCAAAAGTTCCCTTATATGCAGAAAGGACAAGTTCTCGCTCTCTCTCTTTGGCTATGTTTTCCTCCTCTTCCTCTCTCTCAGTTGCAGCATTCAATAGCGCACTTGTCAGCTCTGTATTGGCTTCTAGGCAGACAGGTTGGTGGAGCTTTCTCTGTAATGACACCAAGTCCCACGCACAGCTTCTTCTCACTGCTACAGGGGAGGAAAATTTAGTTGTTTTTATTTCTCTCCAAGGCTGAGTCCTTGAAAAAAATAATAACACTCCCATTTTGTTGTGACTACTACAGAAGCATCCTTACAGAAACTACTATTCTAATCCGAGGATGATATTTAAATGGCTGCAATAGAACTATCACAGCAATACCATAAATCCCTGTGTATAGGAATATCCTACACAATGAGGCCAACAAACTTTCGACTTTCTGCTTCATCTGATTCTTTGAGTTTATTTTGTCTTGGCAAAACACGTTAACAATTTTATGCCTTTTTGTGATATTTTGTTTAACAACAAACTGCTTTTAACTTTGTTCTTCTTTCTTGGTTTTACATTTTCCTTTTAGTTATTACCATCACTTACTGTTTTTACTGTTAATGGATGTTTCTAATTGATGGTTTTCATTCTGTTGGTTTATTGATGGATGAGTCAGTTTTTGTCATGCTGCAAGTCTGATTTTCCACATGGCACAATAAAGACCTAACTGAACTGTCAACAATTTGATAAGTGGATCAATACAAAATATAAGCCATTCATTAAATACCAAATGTGCTGGTTAAAGCCTCACCATAACAAAAAAAGAACCATTTTAATATTAAAAGATAAAAACTGATAAAAACTCTTTTAACTTTATCAAGTAAATGATTAATTGACAAAACAAATACACAATAATGCCAGAAAAATCATGTAAATCATTGTTTGTTAAGCACTACTATATAAGAATGATTGGTTTATGCAAAGTACGGATTAACTGACAGATTAAAGTGCAAATAGGTGCATGATTGAATGTATAGTCTGTCAATCAAATGAATCGATGAGTAAAAGCACTGGGATAATATCTCTGAGACATTTCATTCAAAATGGTGGGCTCTTGCATTATGTATTTTACCAAACTGAAAGCAACAGCCAGGGTTCATTCAAAACAGGATTACTCTAGCTGTCAGGTAATTTAATAAAAGGCCAAAAGCTATCGCCTGCGTAGTCAACTGCACTATCATCTAATATTACAAACGAGAGCTGCTTGAATCAATAACGAGACACTTCGTATGTAGTAACTGTTCTTATTTCGTCTTTACAAGGCATACAGACGTCCCAGTACTGAGACATGAAGATTGAGGATGGGCACCATAAGGTATGCCACCTGTATAATACGGGATCACCCTCGTTTAAGGAACCTTGAGGCTAACAGCTGCTGGCAATCGCTTTCACTACACACCGTGCAAGACCGCGGATTAATTGTCTGCGTTTTAATGGCAACTGTCACGACACCATTAAAGACAGAAAATGTAAAAGGACTTACAGTTAGAGAAAATGGTACTTCGGTCGGTCGCAGTGATGTGTCGTCGCTGTTGTCCCGCGTACAGTTAATTGGGTCAGTATTCCCCTCGCTTGTACAGCTGATGTGCCTGTGTGACCACTGTCAAGCAAGATATAATGATAAATAATACTTCCGGTGGCTGGATTTTCAAAATACAGAAATCAGTTACACAGCCGTTGGAGCTGTTTGTGACGGATAAAAGCAAAATAGTTCAAGTTAACTGTACTTCTGCCAGGAATATGTAGTAGATCTAATTCGTCTTCAAGTTATATCACACAGACACCTACTCCAATTCTACTTTCGCATGTGCTGCACCTTAAATTAAACTGACGACGCTAACGTTAACATTAATCTGAAAACATCCGCCCTCCGCAATGCGCCACCTGCCGACCGGCTGTCCATCGCGAATAGGTTCGGTTCAACACAAACAGTTAACCTGCTGAACTTTCGTAATTTATTAGGTACACTAACTGCTAGAAGCGAAAAGAAGAATAAAAATATATTCCATGACCTCAAAAAACAACGCTATTTCGCTGGTCCGACGTTTGAACAGACCAAAATGGCGTCTTCGCCTTTCAACAATCCCTCTTGCGATTGGTTCTTTGATATTGTTGCGCCGTTTTCATTGGTTTCTTGATGAGTTGTTTTCACAGTTCACTTCCGAAGAGAGCTGAAGAGTTGCTGTCGCGTGTGGTGAGAGCGCTGTCATTCAACAAAGTAAGTTATTTTATGTACGTTTGCTAATTAAACAGTTTAAGCTCAAATTCTTGCCAACCGTTAGTTAGAATGACTCAGCAAACCAATTGAAAATCATTAAATGAGGCCTCTCTCGTTGTACCCTTAACAACATGGAGCTAACGTTAATGGCATGATTATCAGTTTGATTCAGTTCAGTTCCTCTTTAACGTTTTCTTACTTTTGTTTATTCCTCCTCCCTTGGTTACCAAGATTATAATGGCTGACAGTGCCGACGTTAACGTTACACCTGTCGTGAGCAGCCAGCCTCCTGGAAAAGAGGAGCAGGGAGGAGGAGAAGGTGGAGAGGGCGCAGAGAAGGATGCAGGAGGTGGTCTGACTGACGCCCAGACAGAGAAGGATGCAGGAGGTGGTCTGACTGATGCCCAGACAGAGAAGGATGCAGGAGGTGGTCTGACTGATGCCCAGACAGAGAAGGATGCAGGAGGTGGTCTGACTGATGCCCAGACAGAGAAGGATGCAGGAGGTGGTCTGACTGATGCCCAGACAGAGAAGGATGCAGGAGGTGGTCTGACTGATGCCCAGACAGAGAAGGATGCAGGAGGTGGTCTGACTGATGCCCAGACAGAGAAGGATGCAGGAGGTGGTCTGACTGATGCCCAGACAGAGAAGGATGCAGGAGGTGGTCTGACTGATGCCCAGTCAGAGCTGTTGGAGAGGTGTCTTCATTCACTCAAGCATGCTAAAAATGACAGTCACACATTGGCTGCTCTTCTGCTGGTGAGTGGCGTAAACATTACGCTGAATTAAGAATACACAGTACACGCTATCTTCACTGATCCTCAGCATTAATATTTTTTATTATACCACTTGTTTGCCTGTAAAACTAACACATAAGTAAGTACTGGCATCTAAAAAAATGTTTGTAATTTAGAAATCCTCCAAAACAGTGGAAGGAGAGAAGGGTTTAAAAAGCAGAAAAATTAGGATATTGAATCGACTCAATATTTGCACAAATGCAGGCACTTAAGAGCACAAAAAAGGCCTGGACTGGTAGCTACTCAAGAGTGACTTCCTTTTTGTTAAGTTTAACAGAGTGCCGAAATGATAAGCCAGTTAACTGATCAGTGGATAGAAATTAATTAATTTCATTAATTAAATGTGGGATTGTTTCTCAGAGCCTTAGGATGTGATGTTTTTCACTAGTATCTAATATTTTCTAGAATAAATAATTGATCATTTATTTTATAACAAAATCAACATATTACTCAACATGAGGTGTTAGTTGTTGCCCTAAACATAACCATGGCTTGCATTTACATAAACATTCAATATTTAATAATAAACACAAATAGTCTTTAGTCCACCTTTTTATTAATGTGTTTTGGCAAAATAATTAACAAAAAACTGAACATAAACTATGTAGCAGAGGTGCATTAATTTTACTGTAGCTAGGTCTAGCTAATAAAATGGCAATTGAGTGTGTGTGTGTGTGTGTGTGTGTGTGTGTGTGTGTGTGTGTATATGTATATAATATAGAAACCAAGTATTGAAGGGTTCAGATCTCGACACTGACCAATTCTCTTGTTTTCCTCTCTTTCCTCTTCAGATAACTCGCATGTGCCCAGCAAGCCAGCTAGACAAACCCACCTTGAGGCGCATCTTCGAGGCCGTGGGGCTGAACCTTCCAGCTCGGCTTTTGGTGACAGCGGTCAGAGAGGGTGAGAACTCCAGTTTACCGCCACACGAACTGCTCTCCCTGGGCACAGCTCTGCTGGCTGCCCTGAGTACAGACCCAGATATGGCCTCCCATCCCCAGCTCCTCGCCACCATCCCGCTCCTGCTGGGCATTTTAGCCAACGGTCCTGTGAACCAGCAGAAACAGGCAGCCCAAGTTGGAGAGATGGGGCAAAATCCAGACTGGAAAGTCCAGTCAGCAGCGAGTTCAACCACAGAAAGCAATCCTGCAAATGTGGCAAAATCAGCAGGAGAGGGTAAGACCAGCAAGCAAAAAGGTGATGACTGCAGTGAGGGAAACAGAGTATCAGCATCTCAAGAAACCTCACCCTCCTCCAAGCTCGATGAGGCCATGGCTGCTGACTGCTACCAGGTCCTCACAGCCGTGTGTGCTTTACCCAAAGGTCCAGACCAGTTGCTCAGCAGGGGTGCCGTCCCTTCTCTGTGTCAAGCAGTGGAACAAAACCAGACTTTCAGCCACAAGAGAGGGCTTGCCTTGCTTGGTTGCCTCCTCTCCGGTAAAAACAAGGACAAAGTGTGGAGCAAACACCCTGCAGAACTTCTCACTCTGCTGGCCAGGCTCTCCAAAGACTTCTGCAAAGCCAGAGACCAGACCAGGCTGGACATGTGTGCCCAGTTGGTGCAGTTTCTCCCACCAGTAGGAGTGGCAGTAGAGAGTGAGGAGCTGAAGGGAGTCGTGGCCCATGTATGGGGTGCATTGAGACCCATGCTGCAGGCCAAGTTGACACCGAGACAGATCGGTCCGATCCTGGTCCTCAGTGCTTGTCTGCTGGATTTGTACGGGTGGGAGCTGGTGGGGCCGCCAAAGTTCTGCTGCTTACTAGTGAACCGGGCCTGCGTGGAGGTCAGAATGGGTTTGGAGGAACCGCCTGGTAACGATCTGAGCCCAGAGCTGCAACAGACTCTCACAGGTAGCTTGCTAATTACAACATCTGCATTTTACATGCAAAGCTGAAGCCACTTTAGCCTTTATGTTTATTGTTTGATTTCATAAAAACATAGCATGTGAATCTGATGTTGTTTAGATGATGTTGGAAGTTTTTAGACAAAACTGTGTACAACTTTATTAGATATTTTAAAACACAGGTGGGTAAAAATACAAGCTCTTTCCACCTTCTTTTGAATAAAACTGTTTAACTGTGACAAATAAAATGTCCCTACAATGCTTCCTAAGCCATTTTCCTAATTAAAATTAATAGGTTTATGTTTATTAATGTGTTTTTTCACAGCTGTAGCCATGATTTTCCACATTTTATAAATCAATTTAACATACACACACACAGTCAAAGCTTTTCCAATAATGCCAGGAATAAATCTTATATCACTTTAAATCAACTTATTTTTTGGCTAAAACAGTCAGTTTTTTTGACTTTTGACTCTAATAAAAATATATATATATATATATATATATATCAGGCTTAAAAACTTGCTATGTGTAAACTGGGTAAATTGTAGAGTATAAACTCTTCTCGGGAGGAAACAATACAGAGGACATGTCCTTTTCTGTCCTCACAGATAGCCACAACCCCGTGTTTAATATCTTCTTGTTCTTTTGAAGCAACTGCTGTTAGTCAAGAACATGCCTTGAGCCTTTTATGTTATGTTTGATAAATGATTTGGCTCTCATGGCTTGTGCCTGTCTTTCTCACTGACCACTTCTGTGTTATAAAATAGGTGGTAAGCTTGTGTTGTGAGATTTGATTTAACGTGATTAACCTCCTTTTGTTACTTAAACTCTCTCTTCTTATTCTCAGGCTGTTACCGAATCATGGAGGCTGCCATAGAGCAGGCCTGCTGTCTGGGAGTGTCACAGACCACGGCACTTCCTCAGAGCTCCGTGTCTTCACTCAGCCTGCAGCAGAGCAGGCAGGTCCTCGGGGTGTTGGAGGAGGCCTTCTCTGCTTTAATGTACCACCTGCAGCAGGTGAGAGGATGACATTTAGGCTTCTGTTGATTGGCGCTCTGCTCTTTGTTCTTTATATTCTTTTTTTATACCTAACATGTTACTTGTTGCTGGTTCTGGAAATGAAATATCTCATTGTATACCACATGATTCTTCCAAATGCTGTGCCAAAAATATACATCCCCTAGGAATAGGAATGTCACAAGAACTGATACTTAGGTACCAAGTCCATACCAAAATTCTGAAAACGTGTTGATAATGGGTTTGCTAGGTACAGAAGGTATTGGAGATCCAACACATGAAAGATAGCAATAAGTGCAGTTGCAGCAACAGCTCGGCCTTGATTTGTCAAAATGAAAAGAGTCGTGTATGGAAACCAGGTGAAGGTATTTTAATGGCTGTTACCTTCAACAGCTCCTTGTCAAAGCCTGGATTACTCCCAGTTCTGGTATATGTTGGAGAGCTAATTTGGGCAGATGTTTCACAGTTTGGATCAACTCAAAATCACCAAAGATCACGATGCAGTTTGCAGCCCTAAGAACTGAATGTCTACCCAACATGTAGGCGGAGTAAGGGACTGTCTGATAAGTGCAATCAGATCCATTTCGATCATCAATAGCTGTTTAGTTTTTCAATATAAAAATCTGCCAGTATAGAAAGTGACCACCCTTAAACATTTCACACCTGAGAGTTTGTAAAGAAACTTTAAGAAATGAAGTCATTAATTTAATAATTAATTATGCACAGTGCATGGTTGTAATTTCAACAGCTTGCTCATTTATGAATATATTGTCATCAAACCACCTCTCATCTTTCCTGGACATCCTCTCACAGCTTTCACAGCTGTTGTTTCCTATTTACAACCTCTCAAATTTAAGGATTTGCTGCTTTTTTTTGTGTTATTCAATAGTAAACTGAAAATGTTATGTTTTGGACTGTTGATTGGGGATGTTACAACATTGTCACGGACGTTTGTCGCTGTTCTCTGATGTTTTATAGAGTAGACAAATAACTGATTAATTGACAGTAATCTGGAGATTAATTGATAAAGAGAATAACTATTCTTCTTTTCAGTCTTATTATATTGTGATCTTATTGTATTTTACTAATTTTATTTATTCCTTTTTTTCACTGTTTGAGAGTGTAGCAGTACGAAGGCAATATTGTTTTGTGGCTTGTTTTTCCCACAACAAGAAAATAACAACCGAAATGTAGGGATGAAATTTTTTGCAAGACTAGGAAGGTTTTTAAAAGAATAGCAAGTATATGTTAAAATTAGTTTGTATTATAACTGTCAGGAAAGAGTATAAATCTTTATTCACATAAAAATATTAATTGCTTCAATACTGTGAGGTCCTGTCATGGTTCTTTGTAAAAACATGATTTTTCCACAGAGCTCAGTCCATGCACTTTTCCAAAACACTCTCCCTCGTCTCTTCCTGTTCTTGTAGGTGGATCCAAGTCGCTATGATGATCCTTTTATTTTCGCCACATTCCGCTCTCTGTGCTCATGGCTGGCCGAGGAGACTTCCTGTCTGAAGGAGGAAGTGACTGGACTGTTGCCGTTCTTGATCGGCTACTCCCGGAGCCACTTGCAGGCTGAGAGCCCAGAGCAGGGCCTCTCTGGCTGGATGGCCGAGATGTCGGTCAGGGAGGAGAGGGAAGGGTGGACGGGCAGAGAAGCTCTCAGGTAAACATGACAATACATATCAGAGGGAATCGAGCATGTTGATACCAAAAAAACATTATTCCATTGATTCTGCAGTCACCTGACAGTACTTCCTTCCTTTCTCTTCTTCCCTTTCCATCCTCCTCCCTCCCTTCAGGTATCTCCTCCCAGCTTTGTGCCACCTGTCAGCAGAGGAAGGTCCCAGAAAGGTGCTTCTCACCCTCGACACCCCGGCCCTGCTGGTGGACTTCCTGTCGCAGTGCTGGACTTCGCTCAAGGGGAAAAGTGGGGTGGCGTCAGCCAGGGATCCCAGCATGGAGACAGCCTGCTCAGCCCTCCTTAACTTCACTGTCACAGAGCCGGAGAGAGTCAGGTAGCTGGTTTACAAGTGGAATGCTCATCTGTGCCCTTTAAATGAATAATCTCTTGTTTTTAAGTCAGTACCAAATAAGTTTCATTTATATCCATTACAGTTACAGTTTATGATGGCATATATTTACACCTTTTGTTTTTTATTGTCTAGGAAGGACCCATGTTTCAGAACGCTGGAGGCCCTTTTGAGTGAAGCACTTCCTGTTTTGGTGCATAAGCCCCGTCTGGTGGTCCTAGCAGCAAATTACTGCACACTGGGACTAATGATTGGCAGACTCAAATCCGCTCCCTCAGGTGAAAATGTTTTCTTTTGTTTCTCACACACACAAAATTCTGCTGTGAGACACTGCAAGTACTAAAATGTTGTTATAGTGCTTGTATTTGTATTTTTGTTAGTATAGTATAGTTTCAAGTTCCAGTGCTTGTAAGTAAACCTTGTTTCTCAGCAGGTATTTTAACATGTCATAGTAGGAGATTCACAGGCATCACTAATAACATTAACAATGACTCTGTTCTAGGCTCAGTGTATGAATGTGTGTGGATGGGTAAATGCTTTTTAGTGTAAAAAGCACTTTGAGTGGTCGCAAAGACTAGAAAGCCTCTATACAAATACAGAGCATTTAGATTTACATGTAGAAATGTCTTCTACAATGGAAAAGGTCTGGGCTGTGAAACTGGCAAACTTAAATGGAATGCAGCCTTTATTAATGTAATTTGTTACCCTTGTGCGTTTCTTTCTGTCTGTGTTTGGGGAATGCAGATCATGTGGGCTCGAGTAGCGTAAACATTACTGTTACTCTTAAAACCTTCATTATTGTCGATTGGGTCTCAGAGAATATCTTTTCCGACTAATGCTGTAGTTCTGCAGGGGTTAGGGCCCGCAGAAGTACAGCATTGCATGCTTGGTAGTGGTCTGAGCTGCTCTCATCAACCCTAGTAGGCAGCAGTTTGATGATGGGCAGAAAAACTTACAGAGCGACTTGTATCATTGTTGAGCGCTAGAAAGACCACTATATTTATCAGAGTGCTTTTAGCGTGTTCAAAATGGAGCTAAAAGAGAGTGAATAAATTTAGCATTGATCTGGTGGTCAGTAACACAAATCATAAGGATGTAATGTTTGCTGTGTGTTTGCTAAAATGTTAATCAGAACTTCTTTCGATGATACTCGTCATGTTGTTTTGTTTTATCACGTTAAATTTAGGCACAAAATCTATGTTATTGGTATCTTTGGTTCAAAAATATAAGACTCTACTAACAGTGTATACTTTATCATTTTAAGGCTCAGTTGAAGCCGGCCAGAAGCGGTTCTTCTCTACAGCGCTCCGGTTCCTCCTCAGCGCCCTGGAGTCTGGCTCCAGCCACGGTCCAGTCAGGGTGAGCCCCAGCTGGGAGGAGAGTTGGGACGAGGCCGCGGAGCTCTGGAGGTTGTGTCTGCAGGCTCTGGGAGGCTGCGTCCGCGCTCAGCCCTGGATCACCACGCTGGTCCGAGACGAAGGTTGGCTCAAACACACACTCACCATGCTGAGTCAGTGTAACGCACTACCTGACCAGCACACACAGGAGGCGCTAGAGGAAGCTCTGTGTGCCATGGCAGGCCAGTGCCCGGTCTGTGAACTGGAGATTGGAGACATGATGAGAAACGATAAAGGGGCTTTGAGCTGTATGAGGAACCTGAAGAAGTCTGTGGTAGTGAAGTGAAACCAAGCTGCTGCCGACAGACAATGTGCTCTTTAATGGAGTATTTTTAACTTGCAGAGTTGAAAAGGAAGTAATAAAGGAGGGCTGTTACTGAAGCCAAGCTTGTGTGTTGATTACTTGTACCAATCTGACATGAATAATGTGTTACCTTTTGTCCCAGACTTAAAGAAATAATGAAAGGCCCCAGATACTACAGGTCTAGTGATATTTGCAAATGAGCTTACATTGAAAAGAGGGCACTGAAAATTATGTTCCACAAATCAAATTTTCAGTGTAATGTGATATAAATGTTTAGTCAGCTGTGCTCTGAAAAGACACAGTTTCTTACATGTCAATTGTGAAATGTTAATGTCTTTAATAAAGAGCTATTTTGTTAGAAAACCACCTTTTGTAATACTCATGTTACTTTTCATGTAACTTCTTTTTTTCTTGTAGCTTTGAACAACATTTATTTTGTTCAACCTAAAGCTCAGAGTCAAGTCTCAAGTCCGCAAGAGTGAGTCTCAAGTGTTTTGTCTTTTAAAGATTTAAAACGTCTTCAGTAGGAACAAATGGACTCTGGGCTAAGAGCCACAGAGAGGATAGGGAGGTCAAAAAGTATTAAGAGACAGATTAAGGAATTACTGGTTTTGTTCTTTCTAGATGGAATTTGGTGAAAATATCAAACAGTGGTTAGCACTGTCGCCTCACAGCAAGAAAGTCCTGGGTTCAAACCCCGGTTGACATGGCCTTTCTGTGTGGAGTTTGCATGTTCTCCCGTGGTTGAGTGGTTGTTTGTCTATGTGTGGCCCTGCGATGGACTGGCGACCTGTCCAGGGTGTACCCCGCCTTTGCCCGATGTCAGCTGGGATTGGCTCCAGCCCCCTGCGACCCTGTACGCAGGATAAGCGGTTAACGTGTTGGATGGATCAAAAACATTGAATATTGCCAGGCGTGTCCTTTAACTCGCAAGAAAATTGTAAATTGAGATGCGAGTCTTTCAGTGCTGACCAGTAACATGTCATTTCCTATCAAAGATGTTGAGAGCGTTTTTACATCGCTGAGGTTTATTGTTATTATTATTATTATATTTTATTGTTCTGGAATTTTATCATGTCAAAAACGGCCAACAGCTCCCCTAAACTTTGCTACTGTTTTGTTTAAATGTGTTATTTTTTCCCCACTTTTTTATTACTAGTACCGTAAAGGGAACTACAAAAGTCATGTCATTATACAACCCTGTGTTGTAAAATGACAAATGCATACCTTGTAACTTGTAAAAATCTTACAAACCAGGATGTCTCCGCAGACTTATTGCAGAACTGTGAAGGTGTATTACTGTTCCTGCAGATAATCCAAAAATCCCCGTTTCTATGAACTACCACAAGATGGCGCACTGAGACTTGTTTCATAAAGTTACTTGTATCTATAGGTTATATCTGTACATTTGCAGATGGAAAACTTAGTGCAAAACTTTTGTAACTAAGAACTGTTATTCTTGTTTGATTTCTTCCTCCCGAAGTTCTGATTCCTAAAAATAACCAAGTTGATAATTTTATGCAATAAAATGTTGGAGAAAGTAGATAATTAAATAGTAATAAAAAAAAATGTAGATTGATCACAATAGGCCTACCTTTTAAAGTTATGAATGGCCTACAGAGTTTTCATTCAAGAGCAACAAGACCTTATAAAAAAAGTGAGTGATTCATCTCAATAAAATATTAAATGTAAGTTCATATTTATTGCCCTGCAGATATTTTGCTACATTTATTATTTAGAATATTGTTATGATGACATCAATTTACAAATAAAAGCGCTGTAAAAATGCTACATTGTTCTTTCACAGGAAGAAAACCCGCGTTTTTGTGTGATCCATTGAGCCATTTGTTTGTTTTATTCCTCACTTCATCCTTGATCCTGTAGTCCATGAAAAAAGTTTTTAGCTATCCACTCCATGACTCCTGTCACCTCCCGCCCTCTTTCTTTTTTTTCCTACCCCCCTTCCCCCCTCCCCCCTCCCCAACATCCATCCGTACAAACTCCTACATCATCTCTCAAACTAACTCACTCCTCTCTGTACCTTCAGCCCGTCTACTCTTCATCCACCGCGTCACATTAACCCCTCAGCTGCAGACTGGGCACCAGCACCACTATGCTCTGGAAATCCCGAACCAAGACTGACGGTTTGCAGGTAAAAGAAACCCCACAGAGTTTTCCGTTTGCATGGGTAACTTCTTTCCTTTCAGCGGCTTTAGGCATTTTGTGTAGAAATGCATCATCATTGCGTAAATGGCTGCACATGGTGGGCCTGTTGGCTTGCTTTTAAGATAAACTGAATCCAGAAATTTCACTTGCCGATTGTTAAACGTCTCAACGATTCAGCTAAGGACATGTTCGGAGAAAGGTACAATATTGGAAATTTGAAATAGAAGATGTAAGATTTTTGACTTGGATATCAGTGCCAAAGGCATCTGTTTAGATGTTAAAAATCTGAGAATATGATTTTTATTGAGGTGCTTCTTAAGTAAATAATAAAACTCTGATCTTTTATAATCTCTCTCGGGTGCGTAAAATCTAGAAAATGACTCGGTGCCATTTTTAATCTTAACAAACCAAACAATAAATTGCACAAAAGTACAGCTTGTAAATGAGTTAACGGCCGGTAATGAATGAATATATCTCTTTAAGAGAAGTGGACCCTATCGACCCCTCCCCTCATTCTGCCGGGTGCGCGCAAAACCTATAAGTAGTGCGCTCATGGAGAGACTGGAGGACTCACTGTGTGTGTTGTGCGCGTGTGTGTGTGTGTGTATCTATCTGGCAGCAGCTTTTCATCTGTGCATAGAGTTCAGTCAAACAGAGAGAGAAGGAAAAGTAAATAACACCTTTGAATTTAATGGACCGTTAAAAAAGCTTGGATTACATCTCGGAGCATTTGGCGACATCTTTTTCAGTCGTTGGAAGCCTGCGCATCCTGTTGAGTTTTAAATTTGGGGGTATCCACAGCGGTCCAGATGTTAATCCACACCTATTCGGCTATGGTGAGTTTGATACAGACTGGTGTTTTGAGCTTTTCGGACTGCTAATGTCTGTTTTCTTAACTAATGTAACTCAGTTTCATGAAAGAGTTCATTTTCTATAGGCTACCGGGTGTCAGACTAAACCTGAATGTGATGCGTACAATACGCTATCATCACTTAAAACAGCCAGCTCAGAGTAAATTTAAGGAGTAGAAAAAATACTTGACTACTGTGATTAATGTGTTGCTGTGTGACTGTCAGCTTGCAGAGTGGCATACAGTGGTTCTTAATGATTTTTTGTCTGACAATTAAATAGCCTACATACATTTGGCTTGTTGTTTGCTCACCAATAGAATCATGAGTGTCAAGTATCCACACTTCCCAATGAGCCTTTCTGACAGTGAGTTTAGTGTTGCGGCGCCGCGCATCTGTCCGCGGAGATGGTCTTTGTCTGCACTGTGTCACAGCAAGTGAGACCGGCTGACAGTTAAGTGTCCACTCACTGCAAAAACTGTGACATGCCGAGACAAAGGACGGTCCGTCCGTCCGAAGTGTTACTGCGTTTTACAACTTCAAATAAAAACTTTGTTATAGACTGAAATGATGAACGCACGCTCCTGCACAGTGTGGCTGAGTTATAAAGAGAGACATATGTATGTGCTTTTAACCTGGCAGCGGGCCGCTCCGGCTGGCAGATAATGGACATTGTTCCACCACAACAGCATTGATCTGAGTGACCCAGCTTTGGAAAAATCCAATTTTACCAGGATGTGTGTGAGCAGAGATGTAGGCTAGTGGACTAGATGTTTTTACACATACTGACGCATACTGGCATGTCTTTTACTTGAGGGGTTAAACTTGTAAAGGCAAAATAAAATCAGATTTAGTTATCTGCGCCTTGTCAGTCTGAATTAACCTTTTTTTCCACAAAATTTTCAATGAAAGAATGGTTATAATGGTTTCGTTGATACTGACAGATTATTTACAGATATACCCATCCTCCCGGAGCAACGTGTTGTTGTTGTCCGTTACCTTTTGTGCAGCTTCTCGGTGGCCGTGACCTTTCTGACACTGTTCAGCAGGGATGCCAACGGCGTCTTCTGCCAGTGCGCATCACTTCAAACGCTGCTGCTATTTCCAACCATCTCATAAAAATGGAAATACATGTATCCATGTTACTCCTGTTTTGTGTTATACTAGGCTAACCCGTTTTAAAGTAATTTAAGTACATTTATTTTTAAGTTTGCGTTTTGGGACTTTGTAGACGAATGCAGCCTTTGCGATTTATGATTAAGTTTAAAATAAATAATACATTTCCCGGAGCTCAGAACTTTTGGAATCTATCTGACATTTGATGAAATAGTCAGTCCCGTTTTGCACCTCTGGGAGAACAGTGTGATAAGGTGTTTGAGCTCCTGACATGAAGCAAACTTTTACATTTTCTGCAGGACCGCGCAGACGGACTAAGCGGCTCTTCGCCGAGTGGGCGCCTCTCCCAGCTGTCCTCACTGAACCAGGCCGCCTACTCCTCTGCTCCCCCGCTCTGCCACACTCCGGCCTCTGACTTCCAGCCTCCGTACTTCCCTCCCCCCTATCCCCAGTCCTCCCTGCCATACTCCCAGAGCCAGGACTCGTATTCCCACCTGTCAGATCCATACACCTCCATCAACTCCATCCATCAGCATCAGCAAGCGGCATGGCACTCCCAGAGGTCGCGTTCCGAGGAGGGGGGGCTCCTGTCACAGTCGCACCGGGCTCTGAGCCTCGACCCCCGACGGGAGTATCCAGCTGTCCCTCGGCTGCTGCACGGTCTAGGGGAAGGGGCTGCCGCTCTCGGGGACGGTCCTCTCGGGATGCACCTAGGACATCACGGCCTGGAGGATCTTCAGGTGAGTCTATTTGACTATTTATTTTGGTTTCCGTCCTTTGATTGCGTTGGCGTTGTCACTGCGCACTGGGAAGAACGTGTGTAAAAGTCACCTCAAAGATCAGTGCGCACAAACATGAACTATTTATGAACAAAATCTTTTCTGTGCCTCTTTTGATTCTTTATTTATTTCTATTCCAATATATATTATAATAATCAAATATAGAAAAGAAATGAAAAAATCTCTCTCATACTTCAAAATTCATGGATGTTAGCAAGAAGGCCTTAAGGCAATTTATCTTCCATTTCTTTCCTTCCTTCAAACGACACAATTTATGTCAAAATACAGATTTAACACACCATTAATTAACAACTACGACATTTTATTAATCACAGTAATTTATTAACCGAATATTTTCACCGGTTATTTTATTTTAATTTTAGGAAAAACCTCCTGCAGACCTGTAGCTTTAGTTCAAATCCACACGAGCAGTTTTGGTGTCTGATATCAAAACAATGAGGAAAAAGTAGTGCGTCACTCAATCCAGACTATAATAATAATAACGATAATAGTAATAATTAATAATAATAATAATACAGGCTTCTGTAGCCGACTGTTGATAGAGATGTCAGGTCTGAAGTATTATTTTCTACAAGAATATTAGCAGAAATGGTCTCTTTAAAACTCGTTCATAAATTCATAAACAAAAATATATTATATAACTATCCTCAATTTTGACAAGTGAGAAATTTTAGGTGTCCTGTTGAATACGTTTTTTCTAACACAGTAGCCTATGTCATTTTTAAGAGTTTCTGATCCAGAGATGCGTTTCGAGTTCATCAAAAATGTTTAGCTGAGCTTAATTACTGGAATTCATATTACATTAGAAGCCTCGAGGGAAAGTGTTTTGGATTATACAGACTTTTAGAAAACCTTTAATATTTTTCTGAAATGTTGAAATTTCAGTTATGTTTTGGGGGGGTTTGGTGACATTTGTCCGTCTTATTATTCGTCACCACATTCATGCGGTAGGCCTATTATCCAATGAGTCGCACAAAGACAAAGTGATTCTGCTCATACTGCAGTCCTTTTGCCTTCTGCAGGTTTTTTTTTTTTGAGTCGGGGGGGGGATAGTTTCTATGGTTTATTGAGCAGTCAGCTTCCCTGCAGCAGGTGCAGCTGCAGACGCTGTTTGTTGCCTCCTCTCAGAAAAACACACCGCGACCAATTGATCTGCACGGTCATTAATAGAAAAGAAATGTCTGAGAGGAGCGCGAGGGAAGGAGTCAACCCGGGCATGTTACTGTTAAACGCTCCCACTTGACAGGGACCTTTCATTTGATTAATGGATTATATCCTTCGTTTGAATCCTCTTATAAATTCAACACAAAGAAGACATCCGAGAATCGCCCTGCAAGACAATTTTATCCTCAGTGAATGAAAAGATCAAATAAATGGCAAAGTCTTTCATTTATTCTTTCAATTGGTGAGCTATACTGCTGTCTGTTTTTGATTTTATTGAATCATATTTTCTCTTTCGCATATTATTTTTTCCTAAATATGCCCGTAGTGAAAGAAATATAGCCTACATATGTTTTGATGTTCACATATTGGAAATTATTACATTTGTAGCAACAACAAAAAATAATATATAAATAAACTGCTCTTTAGTTATTTGAAACTTTGTAAATTATGACAATATTTTTCATTTAGTTCGATTTTTAGTAAATAATAACATTTGTTGCATTGAAAAATTAAAAGAGGTAACTTTTCTTGTCCAGGCAAACATTTTCACCACGTGAAGCTCAGAAATAACATCCACATGTGAATCCACATTCATTTGATTCTACAAATCTTAAACAAATATTTCCTTTTGCCTAGTGTGTTAACAGTTGAAAATGTTAAATCATCTGCCATAACTTCCATCATGTGCTTTCCATTTTGTACATTGTACATTTTGTGGCATTAACCAAAAAAGAGCTACAGATTTTGTTATTTATTTGAATGTGCTGTGAGGGAAAACCTAATGTTGGACCTTCTATCTTGCTTTGGCCTGAGAGAGACAATAGTGTGTGTGTGTGTGTGTGTGTGTGTGTGTGTGTGTGTGTGTGTGTGTATGTAAGTGTGTGTTAGCTGTGAGGCCGGTGGATAAATGATAGTGACTGTCTGTCTATCTGACACAGGGAATGGAGGAAGGATCAGCCTTGGGCATCCTCGACCACTCTGTCATTAAAAAAGGTAAGAGGTGGGAGAGCTCTGTGTGTGTGTGTGTGACAGAGAGAGAGAGAGAAGAGAAAGATTGTGTGTATGTGTGCATTTGTGTCTAAGTGTGCACCTATATAATTGTGCTATACATGCTGAAGGGGGTTTTGTGTTTAGGGGCACTCCAACACTCTCGCTGTCTCTCTCTCAATCACACACACACACACACACACACACACACACACACACACACACACACACACACACACTATAAATAATTCTGTTTTGCTATTTCATTTGAAGTCAAGAAGTCCTCTAATACTCAGCTGCAGACTTCACCCCAAAGGCACACATTCTTAATGAACTGTTCATGGTCATATGAGAGAGGGAGAGAGAGAGAGAGAGTGTGTGTGTGTGAGAGAGAGAGAGGGGGGGGGATTAGAGTGAAGAGAAGAGGAGAGAGAAGTGGGGCAAAGAAGAAAAGGGAGGGGAACATGATACAAGAGGAGTTGTGGGGAAATTTGAGTGTGATCACTCTAATATTACGACTCTTGAGTTGCAGGAGACACACAGGCACAATTAGAAAATTCAAGTTCTGTTTTTTATATAGGCCTATGTATGGCTGAGTGTGATACAGCGAAAACTTCTCTCCAAACCCCCCCCCCCCTCCCAAAAAAAAAAAAAGAAGAAAAAAAACCCTGATCAACCTGTTTGGATGTGTAGTGAAAGCTAAAGACACCTACTGTGCAATAAAACGACAGAAAATTAAATGTACTTCTGCCAATGTTATACAATGCTTCTGTTGATAATTATCAATAGTTCTTTCTCCATTTTTTTCAGTTTTTTTTATTTTCTGATTGCATAAATGTTGTAATTTAAACTCCATGTGAATAATGTGTATTCACATTTTGAATATATTTTGGCCTCCTAATTCTAAATATCCAAACCCCTCACAGGCCTGAACCTCTCATTGCCATGAAGTTTTCACAAAAACAAGGATGCAATTCTCCAAATCCCTGAAGAGGAGGAGGCTCACACTGTAAATTCCTAGCTTGAGTCAAACTGCTCGAGTATCGCTCCTGCAAACCAGCAGTCATTTGCTGAAGTGACAGTGATTCCACCTGTTTGCCGAACGCTTAATATTGATCAATTACCTCAGTGAGCCTCTCTCCCTGGCAAGCACTTACAGCAGATAGCGGAGCAAACCTAAAACCCCAATGAATAAGAAAATCCAATGGGGAGAGAACAGAATGAGACAGAATGTAGAAAAAAAGATAAGGAAAGGAAAGATAAAGAGTGGAGGCGCATGAAGGAGTCGAGCAAGAGAGTGAAAGATGATAAGAGAAAGAGAGAAGGGCGGCCAGATATGAAAAGGAAAGAGAGGGCTTTAGAGGAAACTTTGCTGCTTTGTGGCCTCGCCGGCTGGCTCATCAGGCTGGCTGTGAATGAGGGGATTTTTAGAGATTTTTTCAGTTCTGGGAATCTGTGCTGCACAGCAGGGCATCGTAAAGAGGCCACCCGGCGCCCAGAGTGTGAGGGGAGAGTACAGTGGTAGAAATTATGTTTTGAGAGAGAGAGAAAGAAAATTGCAGAGCCATCAGGATTGGAGAGATGACAGGAAGAGGGAGGGATGCGGTTTAAAATTTAGGCACGTAAATGCATTGTTTACTGTAACTGCAAAAAGCACCTTTATTGGCTTCATTCATTTTCTATCCCACTTTAAAGGGCTGGTTCATGTTTTCAGGAGGACCTTTGTTGCATGTCCTTCCCCATCATCCTGTTAATTCTCTGCTATGGACTTACAATTAGCAACGGCAACACATTATGGCATGTATATCCCCAAACTTGGGTAAATAAATATACCAAATATATCTGCATGGCCACCTCTAACCAGACGTAAATGAAAAATGGTTTGGGGGACTATAAACTCAAAATGAAGTCCAAAAACAGAAGCACCTTAAATTATCTTTGTATCCTTGTGAGAAAACATGGTCTACACAAACACAGAGAGGTTGATTCATCTTCATTATCTCAATTCAAAAGATTTATGCCCACAAAACTGCAGATTTAATGAGTGTAAGATGAAAAGCTAATTTCATCAACACCAATTAACACCTTAAAAGATCACATAACAATGATTGAGAATGATCACAATGCCAACAGAAATCAATATTTGGATTCAAGTGGCAGTTTAAACATCTGTGAAGAACCTTGCCAATGTCAGTGCTGCAACAGGCTTCGAGGACAACTACCAAATCGAGGAGATGCCCATTAAAAAAGGCCATGTTACTCCCAAATATAAGCCCCTAATGAAATTGACGAAGGCTTAAGATTATTGGCTTTGACGCCCCCCCCCATCATACCTCCTCACCCCAAAACAAGACAGACAGAAAAGCTCAGGTTACAAAAAGAGAGTCTGAAAAGTTTACCGCGGTGCAGAAAAGTGAGTGTGAATTGAGCTCCTCAAGGTGTGAAATAAAGCTATTTGAGAATGCGCAGTTAAAATGTAACCAGCTGCAGTTGAAACAACAGAATCAACAAGCAGCACTCCAGAATTAGAGCTGTCGACGCAGGGGAGAACATTACACTGAATAGATTCATCAGGAGTCATTCACACCACACTACTGTCACTGCATGATGATCTTTATTCATCCTTTATCTCGTTTTTTCCCTCCTGTTTTTGTTGCTGTTAAACTTTTTGTAACATACACATTTTTAAAAAACAATTTTGTCTGATCTGACACTTCTCACCCAATACACAAATAATGCAAACAGCCTAAAAGTGTGTAAAGTTTCTCTTTTCCACCTCCTTTTTTTCCTTCATCAGTCCTTCATTTCTCCCCAGTTCCTATCCCGTCCAAGCTGAACGGGTCCTCCCTGTCGGCCTTGTCCATCTGTAAGGAGGGTCTCGGCATGGGAGCCGTGTCCAACCCAGCCGAGGTTTTCTGTTCGGTCCCGGGTCGCCTCTCGCTGCTCAGCTCCACCTCCAAGTACAAGGTGACGGTCGGGGAGGTGCAGCGACGCCTCTCCCCGCCTGAGTGCCTCAACGCTTCTCTGCTGGGTGGAGTCCTCCGCAGGTGAGAGGGAGATGGGGAATGACTGTTGAGATGTAGTTGTGGCGTTGTTCTTTTGGGACTCCAAGCCTATACTTAAAGACAAAAATACTCCTTAAATAATTCCCCTCCCAGCCTTGTTTGACTTCTCAAATCTTTGCTTTTATAGCTGGAGATTTTTACCTCACTAGGCCTCTAAAATTGTTAAAACGCAACAGTGTGAGAATTGTCTCAACTTATAGACATATGCAGGATATGTTCATCAGCTACAAAGGGTCACAAGCCTAAAAGGTTGAGAACCATAAATAAATTGAATACAGCTGTTTGTGATTTTGTTACTTAGGGTTTATATCTACAGTACACAAACACTGTTTGGCACCAGTGTTCAACAAAAGTAAAATGAAAAAAAAAACGTCACAGAAGAGGAAAAGAACAGCTTCTCCATCAGTAGATTCCTAAATAATCAGCAAAGCTGTAATGACTAAAAACATACCTGCAGTGTGAGTAAAGAAAACCACAGAGATAATTTTCCAATGTCACCAACCTGGCACATCTACACAATACACAAACAATAAATTCACAACACGCTTGTTGAAGGTCTCTGGGAAATGTAGGACATCAGGAACTGTCACAAAATAACAGCTGGAATCGACTGAGCCTCATAAGTTCACATTTATACTGTAAAAGAAGACTCACTGACCTAGAGCGATCGTGACTCCAAACCTGGTAACATAATCATCAAAAACGAGGCCATCAAAGAGGATTCTGGGAGCTTCCACCAGCCTTTACATTGGATTTTAAATTGTTTGCTACCAAGTCCAACTTCACAGCTTCACACAGAGCACAACACAGGAAAGCAGTGCTGTTCTTCCAGGGAAAAAGAAGCTAAAGCGTTTAGGATCTTTCTGTTACTGGTGGATGAAGTTCAGGGGAAAATGAGTCTCCAACATTTTTATCCATTTTAATGAAAGAGAAAAACTAAGATTCAGGGAAAATAGTCTTAACTCTGAGCGATGGTCACATTAACAACACTTCAGGGGAGAGAAGCTACCAGAACTTCTTATTTTTTTGTTAGATGTAATTTTATAAATGCAATAATTGTAATATTACAGTAATAAACTGACTACACATTGCACCTTTAACCATGGGACACAGGCTACAACCGTCTTTTGGATTTATGAGTATGGATTGTATTAATTACGCAGATACAAAATGCTTTTAACCACAACAAGGGCTCTTGGTGTAAACGTCGTTATCAACCATGTACTCCATTTTCCTAAAGCTTCATTTTTCAGTATAACTCAACGCTTTAACTTAACTGTGGGACCGCGGCTGAGGATCCAAAATGGGTCATGGGACTAAATCACAAGAGAAGCAATGTGTTTTAATGAACCACAGCCTCGGGGCAAGAGAACAACTTTATGATTTGGGTTACAGGCTGAAATACTTTAAAAGGACATAATTAAAAGATCTAAAGGGTAGTAAATATTGTAACCCGAGTTTCCCCTCAACAGAAAGACACAGCTACCATGCTGATAACAATACATGTTCTTGTACTTACCGTAACTTGATATTACTATTTTACTTTGTATTTCTACTCTACTACATTTCAGCGGAAATATTTTACTTTTTAGTCCGCTACATTTCATCCGCTACATTTCATTAAACAGCTATAGTTACTGGTTACTTTGGAAATTACAGTTTTCCATAATGAAATAAGTGATCAGTTTATAAAATACAATGCATTGTTGTAGATAAACCATCCAACATTATATAAAGTAGTTCAAATTAGCTCCACCTCCACTAACTACAAAATGTAATAAGTGCTGCTTTTGATAATTAAAGTAAAATTTTATAATAATAATTCTTTTACTTCAGTAAGACTTTGAAAGCTGGATCTATTTTCACACTATAGTAATGCTACTTTTACTTAAAGGATTTGAATACTTTTTCTGCCATTGCTTCCAATCATATAAATACCTAAATGATACCTCTGTGTAAAATATTGAAATGTTCCTAAATTTATATATTTAAGAATAAAGAAAGGGTCAAGAACAGGCAAAGGAAAGTAAAGCAATAACTAAAGGATGAAAGGCAAAAAAAAAATCTGAAAAACACAAGACACTAGCAGTGTTGACAGGGAACATACTGTAGGGAGATTTCAGCTTCACATTCACTTACATAAACGCACACAATACACAAATGCATACACACATACCCGGCCATAGACACAATACAGAGACACAGGCACACACCACAACAAAACTCATAAAGACAAACACGCACACAAACACACACACACACACACGGACCAGCTCCTAAAAACTGCTCTCTCCTTGTCCCCCCTTAGGGCAAAGTCAAAGAATGGTGGTCGCTGTCTGAGAGAGCGTCTGGAGAAGATTGGCCTCAACCTGCCCGCCGGGCGACGCAAGGCAGCCAACGTCACTCTCCTAACATCTCTAGTGGAGGGTAGGGAAAACACACAAACACACACATACATACGCACATACGGTGACCTGCATATATCCTAACAGATAGAGACACATATTCACATAGAAATATCCTTGCATGAGCAGACATGAATAAACAGTGGTAGCATGGGTGGCTGCATGCGCGAGGGTCCACACACAAGTGGAGGGTGTCATTTGAAAAGCTAAAGCTGTGGCTGCCTCACAAAGCCAAAGAGCAGTGAACTGTTTGAGTAGTGAAAGTGAGAAAAACAGCTGCAGAGTTTGCCTCATGCCCTGACCTGACCCGAGCAGTTACAGCAGTCAATAGTGCATCATTTAAAAGCATTTATATGGATAATTATTTGATAGGAAATCTAAACTGAAGCACTGACCTTTGAGAGACAGAAGTAGCAGCTGCATGTTTCCCCAACTAATGCAGAAGATTTACTTTTTGTACTGTACTAGTGTGACTTGGTTTTCCTGTTTTAATAGACACTCACTCTCCTCCTCCTCTTCCTCCTCCTCCTCCTCCAGGTGAGGCCGTCCATCTGGCGCGGGACTTTGGTTATGTGTGTGAGACAGAGTTTCCAGCCAGAGCTACAGCTGAGTATCTGTGCAGGCAGAGTGAGCCAGACCAGCTCCCAACACGGCGCAGCATGCTGCTCGCTACCAAGTGAGTGTTTCATCCCCACCTCTGCAGGTTTTAGACATTTAGTTGTTTTTTTTTTTAAAGGAGCACTCCACTAATTTTACATGTCAAAGTCAATTTCCTTTTTGAGGGTTAACCCTAACACTTTAACAGTAGTAAAATATCTTGTGTTGCTCTAAAGAGTTTTGTCAAGTCTGCGTCAAATAACATTTTTATTGTAGTGTGGGCTCGGGAGGGTCTAACAAAATGGGAAGTGTAGGATCCAGTGTGTTTGGAGGTTTAACCATAGTAAAAGTCAGGATATTTCGTTCTTTGCTGCTTCAACTTTGATCATTCAACTGAAAGGAAGTTCAATATTAAACAACCGATTTGCCTCTTTGGGAGTTTTTATCTAGATACCAGGTCTACCAGTCTGATGTTAAATGCTGACAAAATTAACTAAGATAAAAATACCAATGGTCACATTATAGGGAAAACTACATTTTAACAAACTGTTTTATAAGAACGTGATATAAAGATTTACGTAAACAAACAGTACCTAATTTTCACAAAACACAACTGAAAATACATAGTTTGCTAGTTTGTTTTTAGTTTACCAGCAACTGATAGGCTACATGAACAAAATATACTGACTTTTTGGCCACCTTCCCAACGCAGCAGCTTTGAATTTAAATGTCTCCCGTCTTTTCTCATAGGCGCACTTTCAATGTAAAATGTTAGATTTTTCAAAGCAGAGTAGGTTACAGTATGCACTTAAATATTAATCCTAGTGCAATGGCCAAAAGACAATAATACAAAACAATACCAAGAAAAAAAGCACCTGCACACCAAATAAATACTCCCAAAAGATGTCTTCAGTACAGCCACATTCATCCACATTATGTGTATACCTAACATCAAAATACATTGTTCTTTTTTCTTGATATCACCACCGTTAAAAGGAAAATACACATATTCCATATATATATATTTCATTTTATAAGTATATACCCCTTTTTTTAGTTGGCCTTCTCTGATCTCCCCAAATTCCAGCGGCCCTTCTGTTGAGGGTGTAAAAATCTGACAATTTTACTTTGGCACCTATTTATTTATTCCATTTAAGGGTGTGTTGGTGCTGGGGGTATGGGTTGATCAACAAAGGGGTCACTACAATAATTAAAGAGACTAACTTGGACAAATTTTTGACAACACATGCCATAATAACAAACCAATGCATCATCTTTTTTCTCTCAGGGAGATCTGTAAGGAGTTTGTGGACCTGATGTCCCAGGACCGCTCTCCACTGGGCGGCAGTCGACCCACCCCCTGCCTGGAACCCGGCGTCCAGGGAAGCCTCACCCACTTCAGCCTGCTCACCCACGGCTTCGGTACTCCCGCCATCTGTGCGGCGCTCTCCGCCTTCCAGAGCTACCTGATGGAGGCGATCAAAATGCTAGACAAGGGAGAGGGGGGAGGGAAGAGCCACCACGACAAGGAGATGAAGCACCGCAAATAGAGGAAGGACAGACAGATGTGTTGGTGGATGGATGGATGAGAGGCAGAAAGTAAGAGAAAAGAGGGGAAAAGACTGACTGGTGCCCCTCTGCGTCTTTACCTTCGCCCTCAGGATAGAAACTGAGACTTTTACCTCCCAGAAACCCCTGCGTTTCCTCTCGTTGAGGAGACGGGGTTTATGATGATATCTGTACTGTAATGTGTGTCCACAACCACCTCACTCAAAATGACGCATGGACCTCTCTTCTCAGTA
The DNA here is from genome assembly GCF_014851395.1 of Micropterus salmoides. Lineage (NCBI taxonomy): Eukaryota > Metazoa > Chordata > Actinopteri > Centrarchiformes > Centrarchidae > Micropterus > Micropterus salmoides. The sequence goes on from NW_024040817.1 coordinate 11,675,474, forward strand.
GCTGGTTTGTGTCATGATGGCATCTACAAAACTCTTCAGGATGAGTTCTTACATGGCTGTATGCTTTTATTTACCCCCCCCCCCCAACTTTAAACATTTTGGTAGACCTGTCACCTTTATCTGTGTTTTAGAAAACCCTGCCTTCATCAGAAACTCTCTCTTTCGCACACACTTGTACACATTTTTGGACTGAACTCATCTGGGAAGTGTCGTAAGCCATATCTGAGACAGCAACCTGCTCTTTGCTCCTTTGGAACTTTGGGAGACTTTTAACTCAACATGATTGGACAAGCACAGCTTCCTCATGTAGTTCTTCTTAATTGGTGGTCATGGGAAATTGAGTTCTGGGTTCTCTAGCAGCGGGGTAAGGAGGAGTCAAAGGCAGCTAAAGGAGATTTGTTTTCTTTTATTTTGAAGTATTACGTGTTGGTAACTTAAGAAAATAACACAAATCATTTTGTACTTTCTGTGTATGTTTATTATTAATGTTATTACTGTTGTTATTATTATTGTATTACGGCATAAATGTAATATATTATTAAACAATTAAGAACTGATCGGTTGAGTTTCATGAGTGTGTTTTTATGTTTTGATCTGAGATGTCAGAAGTATAAAAAGCAATTGCACCTTCAGGTAACTTTAAATGCAACTGCCCACTTCAACTTAATTTTCTATTCACAAGTGGCAGTGCACTTTTATTGTGCTTATAGTAAATGCTTCGTCTTTCCCTTTGTCGCGATAATTATGTTTTTTATTGATACCTGTAGGCTCTTTTGTGACTTTAACAGGAAGGTCATAGAGAGGGCTGCAACTTCATTTCAGTTTTGGTTGATCTGTCGATTTTCGGTTAATTGCTTAGGCTATAAATGTCAGAAAATAAAGTGATGTCTTCCTAAACCAAAAGATATTCAATTTACAATTATATTAAACAGAGAAAACATCAGCTAAAAAACAGGAAATGTGGACTTTTAACAACTATTAGACTGATTTTGTACAGACATTCATCGTCCCCAGAGGATGAATCCTACTGACTTTAATGGTCCCTGGATTTTTTTTCGAGCACCACCAGCCAGTCCAAGTTTTTACTTATCTAGTGAAATTTCTCAACATCTGTTTGATGAATTGTGACAAAATCCTTATCCAACAGACATTCATGATTCCCAGACGATGTACTCTATTAACGTTTTTTGACTTTTCCTCCAAAATCACCATGATGTTGACATTGTAGTTTTGAAAGAAACTATAGAAAGCACACGTCCCTCCCTTCCGGTGGACCTTCTAATAAAATATGTACAGTAGTCAATGCGTGTGAGACAACTAATCTTTTGATCCAATTTGAATTGTGCCCTGAATTACACATAAGATGTTTGTCAATTTAAAACATAATTTTGTCAGTTTGTTGTAAAACTGTTTACGACCAAAAACACAAAAGTCACATATTCGACATAGTAACTTTTTCTCTCAATGACTAACGCTAACGTAACTGAAGCTACCTTACATGTGTCGATGATGTGATGAAAGGACCAAGAGCACAAACTGTATATACGAAGTGGACGTAGTCATCGTTACGTCACCCGTTGGTTTGTGGACTGCTGTTTTGAAGCCTGGAGTTGCCCGATAGGCCGCCGCCATGTTGTTTTTTTGCAATCAGTGGCACCAGACGTAACCGTATTTTGACGAGACGGTGGAGCTTTCGGCCGTGTGTGGCGCTAGCTAGCTTGCTTAGCTAGGTGCATCTGTAATTCACTTTAACTGTCATTTAGACCGGGCTGAGAATTTTGTCTAGGAAATAGGCTTAAAACTAAATGTACTCACCAGAGAATAATAAGCTTTTGACTGATTGACAGGTCGCCATGGTAACGACTTGTCAATCATAGATAATCCCGTCCTGAAGCATACTCTGCTTTATGGTCTATTTTCCTCTAAATGTTGTATTGAAGAAGACATGAAACTAGCGATTGAGACCATAAACTCATTTTGGAAAGTGTTTTCTGAGGTAAGAAATGAGCTGAGAAGTAGGGTCATTTTACCATTATTTCTAATGGAGCCGGGCTTCTTTTTGCAACCAAAAGAGTCGCCCCCTGCTGGCCGTTCGGTAGAATGCAGGTTTAATGGACTTCCGCTTTCGCATCAGTTTTCTGACCGGAAGCTTCCCACATGACCAAGAGACATTGGATTAAACCATCAGGTGAGCTACATTTATTTATTAGGTGAGATACCTAGCTAGTAGCAAGCAAGCAATAAATGTTAGCTAGCATTACAGCGTTAACATGTTGGTGACGTCTATGAAGATTCTCAGTCATCCAGGTCATAGTTATCCAACGAAGGTTAAAATCAAGGGCAACTGGACTTGGTTGAAGATACTGGAAGACGTTTCGTCCCTCATCCAAAGGACTTCTTCAGTTCTGACTGACTGGCAGGTGTTGGTGACATATATTGTGCAAAACGAGAGATGTTCATTGAACGGTTCCACACAAAACTAAATCTTACTTTACTGTTTTATGACAAACTGCAACTTTCTTGACGGACACAATTATATTAAATTTACATCATCATCATTTGTGTAATTCAGGACATAATCCAAACTGGATAAAAAAAATAAATTGTCTCTCGCAGTAGTTGACTACCGTACATATTTGTTTCGGAAATAAGATCCCATGTGACAGAAGTGGAAGCGAGAAACTTAGCATCTCTATTAGATAAATTGCCATGAAATTCATGTCCCCCTGAGGATGGTCAAGGTCAGGTCAAACCTTTAATTTGCCAAATAACTGCAAAACAAATACAAATCCCATCAGCCTCAGCTGTTCTTTGAGGTTTGTGCTAATTAGCAAATGTTAGCATGCTAACACGCTACCCTAAGATGGTGAACATGGTAAACATTAGCATGTTAGCAACAACATTGTGCGCATATTAGCATGCTGAGCTCAAAGCCTAATACAGCTTTACAGAGCCACTAGCATGGCTGTAGATTCTTGTTGCTTGATAAATCATTTTAAATATTGATCTAATACTGAAATAATTTCTGACAATCTACTAAACAATGAATCAACTAGCTTAAAGCAGGGCTGAAGCTTGCCAACACAGGAGCCTGAATTATTGGCCACACACATATCATGCTTGGGAAACATTTTCTGTGTGCTCCCCAAGGGGCCTCTCAAAAATCACAGCCCCCTCTGTGCATGCAGGGCTCCAGCAGGGGCCCAGGGAGACGGCAGCATCACAGCTGCAGCCCTGAACACCTTACCTGGGAGAACCAAGGCAGAGGCGCGACCCCCAGCTCCCAACAAGCCACACACCTCGGCTCCCCCTCAACCCATCTGTTCTGCATTTCTCCCACCGACCACCTCTCACCTCTGATGCACAGCCCTTCACTTTATTTAACCAGGATGAGACACTCAAAGCAATTACAGCTTTCCAGGGACTGCACACATACACGTGTCGCCTGCTCGTACACTCTCAAACATCACTCATTTCTACCTGCCGTATGTCCCTTTCTCTCCTCCCATCTCATTACCCTCCTGTGTCAATCCCCCCCCATCCCTTCATCTCCCTCTCTGTACACCCACCCTCATCTCCCCTCCTTTTCCTCTCCACCCTCTCCCCTATTCTCTCCCTCAATCTGACACTCAGCGGGTCCGCTCTCCATCTCTCTCTGTGCCTCCAGGCAAACATATGCTGCTCTTCCCGTCAGATTCCGGTGTGTTTGAGAGAGGAGGGATTGTTTAATGTTTATTAATCACCTGTCTGTGGTGGAGAGAGGAGACGATGATAGAGCCACACACACACTCTCTCTCACTTGTACACATGCACATGGGCTGTCTCACTTACACACACACATTTAGCTGTGATGTTACCAACTTGGCCTGGTTTTTCTCTTCACAGCTGTACATAAGTGTGTTCATCTACTGTAACACTCCCTGTATGCAGTCAAAATATATTTATTTCAGCAGCTACGTTTGAGCAAATAATTAAGGTTGATGTTTTTCCCCCTGCAAACCCACCTACAGGTCCATACTTGATCATACAAAACCACATTTAGTAAAAAATAAATTTGAAAATAGTGTTAAATTGTGTCTAGCATTAAGAAGTTAATTTAATTACTGACAAAGGTTTATCATCCAGGAATTCAATGCTCTTTCAAATGATTTCATTTTCATATGCACCTGTCCACCAGATGTAAACATTAGGCAATATTTAGCATTTTGATACGAACTTCATCCTGATGGTGAGCAGCTACAGTGAGGAAAATAAGTATTTGAACACCCTGCTATTTTGCAAGTTCTCCCACTTAGAAATCATGGAGGGGTCTGAAATTGTCATCGTAGGTGCATGTCCACTGTGAGAGACATAATCTAAAAAAAAATCCAGAAATCACAATGTATGATTTTTTTGAACTATTTCTTTGTATGATACAGCTGCAAATAAGTATTTGAACACCTGAGAAAATCATGTTAATATTTGGTACAGTAGCCTTTGTTTGCAATTACAGAGGTCAAACGTTTCCTGTAGTTTTTCACCAGGTTTGCACACACTGCAGGAGGGATTTTGGCCCACTCCTCCACACAGATCTTCTCTAGATCAGTCAGGTTTCTGGACTGTTGCTGAGAAACACGGAGTTTGAGCTCCCTCCAAAGATTCTCTATTGGGTTTAGGTCTGGAGACTGGCTAGGCCACGCCAGAACCTTGAAATGCTTCTTACAGAGCCGCTCCTTGGTTATCCTGGCTGTGTGCTTCGGGTCATTGTCATGTTGGAAGACCCGGCCTCGACACATCTTCAATGCTCTAACTGAGGGAAGGAGGTTGTTCCCCAAAATCTCGCAATACATGGCCCCGGTCATCCTCTCCTCTCCTTAATACAGTGCAGTCGCCCTGTCCCATGTGCAGAAAAACACCCCCCAAAGCATGATGCTACCACCCCCATGCTTCACAGTAGGGATGGTGTTCTTGGGATGGTACTCATCATTCTTCTTCCTCCAAACACGGTTAGTGGAATTATGACCAAAAAGTTCTATTTTGGTCTCATCTGACCACATGACTTTCTCCCATGACTCCTCTGGATCATCCAAATGGTCATTGGCAAACTGAAGACGGGCCTTGACATGTGCTGGTCTAAGCAGGGGAACCTTCTGTGCCATGCATGATTTCAAACCATGACGTCTTAGTGTATTACCAACAGTAACCTTGGTAACGGTGGTCCCAGCTCTCTTCAGGTCATTGACCAGCTCCTCCCGTGTAGTTCTGGGCTGATTTCTCACCTTTCTTAGGATCATTGAGACCCCACGAGGTGAGATCTTGCATGGAGCCCCAGTCCGAGGGAGATTGACAGTCATGTTTAGCTTCTTCCATTTTCTAATGATTGCTCCAACAGTGGACCTTTTTTCACCAAGCTGCTTGGCAATTTCCCCGTAGCCCTTTCCAGCCTTGTGGAGGTGTACAATTTTGTCTCTAGTGTCTTTGGACAGCTCTTTGGTCTTGGCCATGTTAGTAGTTGGATTCTTACTGATTGTATGGGGTGGACAGGTGTCTTTATGCAGCTAACGACCTCAAACAGGTGCATCTAACGTCCACTTAGTAGGTTTTTTCCCAGAACTTTCAGCTCAGTTTTCTCATTTGACATGAAATCGGTGTGGCTCTTCAGCACCATAACACGTGATAATGTAAATGTCAAATTAACCATACTTTATTATAAAGATATAAGCTAAGCGGTTTGCTTGACAACTGAGCAAACTCCTTATGCTGATAAAGATCGTAGGATGACCTTAGAATCCCGGGACCCAGAGTTAGAATAATTTACAGTAGTAAAAGAGTATTTGTGTTTATCTGTATCTTCAGCTTGTTGGCCTTCACAGAATTCAATGGCCTTCCTGTTCAGGGAAGGGATATCTGATGATATGCCTGCCTGAACAAAACTGACTTTAGTACATACAGTATTTTAACTTTCCAAAGTTGGAGTTAGGGTTAGTGATGGTATTGGCTCAAATGTATTTAAATTCAGGGTGTGTTGTGTATACACACTTACACAAATTTCTTGAAGCTGATCTGATCTTTTCAATAACCCTGGTCAGGTACACAGAATGAATCACAATCAGAACACCTGCACAGTGTAACCTGACCAGTGTAACCTGATATGTTAGTTCTGCAGTTGATGGCAACTTTGTGCAGGAGAGGTTTATTTATTTACCGTCATGTCAATCATGTTTTAATGGACTACATGCATATGTTGCTATTATTAACTTCAGGGTCCAATGTCAAATGATTTTTGCTCGTTTTAAGTGAGAAGACTATTACCTTGTTTTAAACATCCAGCATTTAGCTTGGATAATTTCAGGGTACTTAATAAAATGTGTATATCACACAGTTTTTGTGAGCTGTATTTTTTTAATATAAAATAACAGTAAATACTACCAATATTTCTATGTAGTACGTAACAAATTTTCCTGTTTTTAACCACCATATGTGCATGCATGTTTTATTACACGTGTACAAGCATGAGCAAGTGTACATTACCCACATGCACACTCACTGAGTCCAAGTGCAAAAGTACACAGCCAGAAGGCTGTTCTCTTTCTATGTGCAGATGAGTAGACTAGAGAGCAATGAGAAAGCACCACAGGGACAAAGAGCTTGTATCTCAACTGTGTGTCACTTTTTATTGGAACAGAAAGAGCAAGGAGGTCAACGGTACAAAAAAAAAAAAAGAAAGCGAAACGAGGGCGTGAGGGTTGATAGTTAAGCAGTGAGCGGTCACTTGGCGCTAGAGGTGAGCTTCTCCAGGTCATGGATGCCCGTCTTGTCAATCAAACGAACGCTGAAGGAGGGAAGGTTCATGATGAAGCGCTTGTTCAGCTGGAAGAGAGAGAACGAGAGAAGACAGAGGAAGAAATATTAAGATCAAGGCACAAATTGCAGAAATATTTATGTGCAATCAAGAAAAGTGAACAAAAACAGAAAACAAAGCAGAGCAAGTAAAGTGGGATACGGACTATTAAGGCTAAAGTGTTTTTGACTCCCATTACTTGCCCGACCCATGAAACAGATACGCTTCCTTTTATCAAAATGCATCAATCCACAACGACTTCGAGACACCCCAGCACTCTGTCTTTTTATTTTTTTATATGTAAATGTATGGTCTGTATTTGTATAGCGCCTTTCTAGTCTTTTCTACCACTCAAAGCGCTTTTACGCTACATCTGCATTCACCATTCACTCACATTCACTGGTGGAACAGCCACCAGGGGCAATTTGGGGTTCAGTATCTTGCCCAAGGACACTTCGACATGCAGCCTGGAGGAGCCGGGGATTGAACCACCGACCTTCCGATTAACGGGCAACCCGCTCTACCTCCCGAGTCACAGCCACCCCTCTCTTAAAGCTCTGAGTACATTTTTTCCCCCCACTGGCTTGTATAGTCAAGCGTAATCGTCACAGACAGACGTTTAAAAATCACAAAAATCTCCAACTGTTTTGATTGGTCAATTTTCTATAACATCAATGACTCAAATAAAACACTGCTGCTTTCTTCCGGTGGGGCCTACATGAAAACTTTTGTTCAGAACAGTTTTATTAACACACATTACTCTAAAATAGTGCTTTTGTGCTGCTCACATCTTAGTTTTTATTTGGAATCCCAGTAAAAAGAGTAAATCCAGCACTGTGCCACTAAGCACACTGAGAAATGTTTACAGAGCTAAGATGCTATCTGAGAGCCTGCGCAACATAGCAAAGAATTCAAATAAGATGCTTGTTATTCTTCTAAGGGATATGCAAAACTTCCTGAACTCACTTCCTCGATGCACTTCTTCAACAGATCCACTGCCTCATCTCGGGTCAGATCTAGAACAGAAAAACAGGAGACAAATGAGAATGCTAAATGACAGAAAAAAGGTAACGACAGAGACGTAAATTACATTAAAATTAAGAGGGAAAACATTTTTATTTCGAGAGAAATTCAGTGTGGTATTGGTTAGAAAGCGCTCATGGGGAGCATGATGGCATGTGAAGAAGAAGAACAAGAAGAGCTAACCTTAGCTAACAAAACTCAAACTGCTAACAAAAAAATTGTATGCTTGTACATCCGATTTATCAGGGATATTTTTACTGCAGCCCACAACAGAATTAACATTAAAATTGTTTCTACTGTAATCATTTAATTTAACAGAACCTCTGACAGTGACATGAGTCTGTACTGTGACCCAAGTGTAAATCAACTCCATAACCTCTGAAAGCTCTACAGCCTCGGATCATTTTCTGTATTTCTCGGTCATGAACAGTAACAAAAAAAAAAAAAAAAACATGCATGAGGCATTTCTCTGCACTGACCTGGTCTGTAGTGCCGGTCAAGAATGGAGAGAGTGAGGTAGGCTCCGTAGCCGTGTGCAGCGAAGGGGGCCTTGGCCAGGGAAGACAGGTAGTCCATGTAGTAGAGACCCGGGCCGTCTGTGTCATCGTAGCCCGCCAGCAGCAGGTTCACATGATATGGAGTCTGGATACAGAGGAGGGAGGGAGGATTAATATTCAGATAGAATAAGGGAAGAAGGGTTTCTACAAGGGATGCACACTTATTATTTTGTTGTCTTGGTATTGAAATGTGCTGTACAATACACTTGCCTTGCCTAATTTAATTCAATGTCACTGTTGGACACCGTTTGTTAAATCACCAGGAATGGGCTTATGATCACTTTTTTGATTGGAACCAATTGAGAAAAACACATTAGCCTACTATTGGTTTCAGCTGTTATCCAAATAGCCTCTTTTTTATTTTTAAACTCACATTATTTGCTTTTTGGTATATTTGGTGGTCTTCTTTTCAAGGCATTGGTCATTAAATGCAATGCTTTCAGTAAGTCATTGAACACTGTGTTGCATTCAACCAATACGTGTGAGGAAAAAGCTAGCAAAATGCCCTTTGAGAAATGTTTGCTATCATTTGGTGGGTGTGTGTTTGAGGTGTAATTTACAAAACAGGAACACATACGAGCATCATGGTATTCTAAAACAGCCATCAGCACACCATGGAGCACCACCAGACATGATGTTCTTTGAGAGGTTCTCAGCAAAAACACAGAAAAGCCTTTTAGCCTCTACAGCGGCAACTGGTACTAACTCTCGACAAATCGTTCAAAACACCACCATTCCTGTACATAAAACTTTTTTTTCTGCCTATTGGTCAGCAACAAGTACAACCATGGTTTCGGGCAGGAAAGGACCTTCTTCCATGTTAAGTAACAAGTCCTAACTCCAGAGTGAAATACAATGTTTTTCTGAAAGGCCTACTCCAGTAATATGCTGTAATAATGGAATAGAAGAATCCAAATCGATCAATCCATTACTCCAACTAGACTTGGATCATATTTTATTGTCTCACCGGTTATCTTAAACACGCCTGTTCAAACGCACGGCTGGTCTTGGTCTGTATCCCTGCTAAAGCCTTGTTATTTTTGGAGCTACAACGATTAATTGCCAAATACTTTGATAATTGAATAATTGGGCTGAGTCATTTTTTAATATTAAAAAAAAAAAAGTAAAAATTATCTGATTCCAGCTTCTTAAAAGAGATGTTTTTCTATTTTCTTTACTCCTCAATCACCGTAAACTGAATATATTTGGGTTGTGGACAAAACAAGACATTCAAATAGTGCTCAAATAGTGATCTTGGGCTTTGGGAAACACTGATAAATTTTTCCCCATTTTTCTTGTATTTTAGAAGAAGATGATATATTTAATCCCACGAGGGATCCTCACTCTGTTATTATGTTAGTATTTTTACACACAGGTCTGAACTGGCATCTCTCCAGCTACTAGTCCACGCTCCGCAACTCTGGTCCGAGCAGGTTTCGAACCGCCGCCCCATATGGACCAAACAACTACTCGATTAATCTGGAAAATAATCGACAGATTCATTGACAATGAAAATATTCATTAGTTGCAGCTCTGGTTATTTTTTCAGACTTTGGCAAGCTACTCCAGAACCACAGAAGACATTATCCAGCTGTTTTAACTGGTATTCTGCATGAAACAATACCAATTGGTGAAGTGCACCTTTACTAGCCGCAGAATCTGAAGAAATCTAGACTCACCCAGCCTTGCAGACTGGATTTGTGCTAAGAGTAGTTTAATTGTCAGGCGGGCTGATCTCTGAAATAGAACAGTTATTTCCTCTCTCTAATTAGAGGTGCCAACATTGCCATCAGTATATGTATGATTACAATAGTGAACCTTATCTCATAAGGTCAAAAGTCATTTCACAAGAGCAAAGTCATCTTACCACTTGAAAAGTACAAATTCTTATTCTCAATTTATTCCAGATATACTGCTCCTAATTATTGGACGTTGATGGTTGAACTTGGCAGAGATGTGGAGCGACGCACGCGGCGGCAACATTAACACAGAGTAAACAGCGGAGAGAGAGAGAGAGAGAGAGGGAGAACAGGGAGGGGTAGCTGCTGGAGAGTGATGGAGGCAGAGGAAAGGTGAAAGGGCGTCACAGGACAGAGGAGGCGAGTGTGTTTGTGTACGTGTGTGTGTGGGGGGATCAGGGTGTCACTGGCAGTGTGACATCTGCTGGGAGTCAGCACCCCTGTTGCTCCCTCCCTCGCTCCCTCCCTCTTCATCCCTTCTTTAACTCCCTCACTCCTCCCCTCCCCTCCTCGCCTTCACCCTGTGCCCTGGAGTAGCGCCAGGGCTCATTAAAAACTTCTAAAGTCGTTTCTCTTGCCCCTTCCACCCCCCCCCCCCCCTTTTTTTAAATTACATCTTTTACGCTTCCAGCCTATTCTCCCTTCTCTTCCTCCAAAACACTAATTTTCTCTCTTCGTTGTTGCGAGCCACTGTTCCCCCATTTAAAAAAAATCCCTTTAAAGCCAGACAATTTTGGGGATTTCAAAACAACTTATGGCCTAAATCCGTGTGGAGGTAGAAGCAGTGCAGTGTTTTTGATTAAAATGCAACAAGAAAATATAATATTGCATTCTCTGTCGTGCAGCGAGGCAAATATAATTCACATGACGCCAGGCGAGTTGTGATCCACACACCTGCCCTCTCATTTCAATTTCTCTCTCAGCCGACCTGCTTATTTCTGTGACTTGTGTGTTAGCACTACGTTTGCCACAAGGGCAATGATGATCATTATGCTCCCTGTGGAGTAGGCTTTAGTCTGTGTGTTAACGATGGTTTTTAAAATGCATACACACACATGTGAGAAAGACAAAGCATGTTTGTGAGTGTGCACAATGGGCGTGAATCTCAGGATGCATTGTGTGTGTGTGTGCGCTTTAACTCCTCCGTGGGCCTGCGAACGCCCCAGTGGCGTCACCCCACCCACCAGACACCTGTCTCACTGGTTACAATGTAACAATAATATGGACTTGGCATCAAAATAACCTTCCCATCTCATGTCACCTTGGAGAGAACCAGGCACCTTGTTAACCCAGCCACCTGAACTCACACTCAGGTTCACATGCAATCAACACACACACATTTTTTCATGTTTTATCCCCCCACTGCGACTCGTGCTCTCAGCCAAACAAGGCGACCGTTGTGCCAGCTTCACCTGTACGTTGCTACCATTGCCTTCAGCACACAAAAACCATCTCCACTAGGAATATTTGACATTGAAAAATATACTTATTTCAATTCTTGCTTAGAGTTAAACGACAAGATCGATGCCACTGTTGTGTCTGTACGGTAAAATGGGAGCCAGTGCACCAAAAATAATGATTAATCTGGCAATTATTTTCTCAATTAACCACTTCCAGTCTGAAACATGCCAGTTACATTTTCCTACAGCCCAAGTGACATTTTTAAATTTACTATAATTTTCTCAACTTCTCACATTTAAGGAGCTGGAACCATCAAATGTTTGACATCTTTGCTTGAAAACTGAATTAATAATCAAACTAGTTGCAAATGATCTTTCTCTCAATTGACTACTCGATTTAACTCTTGTGTTTTTCGCTGAGCTTTAGAAGTGCTGGTAGGTTTTGTTACCATTGGATAGAGTCAGGCTAGCTGTTTCCCCGTTTCCACTCTTTGTGCTAAGCTAAGCTAACCGGCTGCAGCTTCATAGTTAGTGTACAGACATGAGAGTGGTTATCGATCCTCTCATTGAACTCTTGACCAAAAAAAAAAAAAAAGAGAATATGCGTGTTTCCCAAAATGTCACACTATTCCTTTAAGATTTCAGCAGTGAAAGATTCAGAGCAAAAACAGCTACAGTTGTGACAAATTCATCACAAACTCATCCCCAAATTCTCTTCTTCCACGTTCCAGCACTCCCTGCTTCCTTTCCTTCCTCCCACCACCTCCCTCCCTCCCCCTATTTTTGCACCCTGCCCCGGGGCATGTTCTCTTTATTGGCATTTCTCCTCAATCTGCTGTATTAATTGTTCATCTGTGCAGGAGCAGGGGAGCCGTGTGCAATATGGCGCCAGTAATTATTTGTGCCCATTGTGTGCCCGTGCTAAAAAATATCTTACAAACCCATATGGGACCAGCTGTAGATCACCACAGCACAGAGGCTAACTGTTGCTGTGGCCACCTGAAACTGAAAATAAACAGCTCAAACTTTACAGACAGACAAGATTTGACTTCACTATACTGCAGAGCAAACTTCCACGTATATACAAAAACTGACGACTTTAAGGCTTCTACAGTCTCCCCCCCCAAAAATCAAATATGATATTTATAAACCATCTGCCTGCCTAGAGTTTGGCTGTATCAATTTAACCTCATGTTTCTGCTTCCTACACGTACAAATCCTGCTAAACCTTTTTGACTACCACACCCATCAATTAAATATCAACTTTATCTATATTTATCTTCAATACACAATTTTTGCTAATATTACAGTCCATTAGACAGGAAGCTAAAGCAAATAGAAGCAGAGCAGATGCTGTGTTTCAATGCCCCTTAAACTTTGCAGTTGTTGTTTTGCTTTGTGGTGAATTTCATGTGTATCATTACTGATATGCATGCAGCAGAGTCGAGGCCTCAGGTGATTATGCTTACCGCTAGTTTTTTTTTTTTTTTCTTTGTCTCCTCTCTAAAGCTTGAGTGAATGCAGTACTCCAGAGGTTAGCAGAGTTGTTTTTCTGGACGGCGGTGCTAGTAAGTACAAAGTCGTATGCGAACAGGGTTTCACTTACTCTGCGCTGACATGCTCTGCTGACTTTAGCTAACTACACCTCCCGGAGGTCTACAGCCACTGGAGTATGACATCTTTCAGACTAAAGGACTCGTCTGTAATTTATCCTGCAGGAATCAGAATTAACAATATACCACTGATTAATTTATCAGCCAGTGGATTTTAACCTAAGGGTCTGGACATGCCAGTGGAATCACATGATGATTTTGTTTGAGGGGGGGGGGGGGGGGTTCAGAGGCTGATTTAAGGATGGTAGGGGGGAAAAAAGAGAGAGAGATATGATATACAAAAGCAGATCATTATCTTGCCTTTCTGTCTGGGCTTAACTTTAATCTGCAATGATTTAATCAGATTAATTAAAAATAAATTCCAACATATGCAGCCAGTTCCCCAGACAAGTACTGAGCAGAGTCTTGGACTACAGGCAGTTTTTCAACAAATCTACATTAAATTTTGTTTTAGTCAACAAATGGGCTTAATCTCTCTCTCAAAACAAAACAGCTTTTGGTGTCAAATTTAGTCTATGCTGCATATGGAAAAGTTTTGCTTTTAGAAGTTGTGGACCCTAACCCCTAACTGCACAACTGTTAAACCACTATCTGGAATGGTCAGGATTATTAAAGTTGTGTAGCGCTGAAATGATTAGCCGAATCAATTGGCAGAAAATGTATCTCAAACTATTTTGATGACCTATTTTCTGTTTCAGTAATTTTTTAAAGCCAAAATTCACAGATTCCAGATTCTCAAGTGTGAGTATTTGCTGCTTTTCTCTGTTCTCTTTGGGGGTTTTAAGTCTTCGGTCAGACAAAACACAGACTTAAAAAAGGCGTGGAATTTAGATTTATTTAAAAAATGACACTAGGTAGATTAAAATGTAGACTGATCGATTATTAAAACCATTGATCGCAGCCATAAAGTAGTAATAGAGTAATTGTACTAAATGGGTTAAACACTCACACTTTTGACACTTCTTCAAAGAGAATTACCGACCCAAATAAAACAAAGACTCAAAATGCTTCCATCTCCTCCATAATTGTTTAAAAGTAGTAGTTAAACAATTTAAGACTTTAGCACATTCAAATGGACAACACACATTACATATTCTACATACTCGAGATGTTCTGGGGAAAAACACCATAAAAAAAAAAACCTGTTTATACAACATAATTTGCAAATGTCCATGTACTCTGGAGGCTGATGAAGAGCATAGCTGGAGGAAGGTGTGGGATGCAGAGGAGAAACTGCTACTGCTTCAGTTTTCTGAGCACTCCTGAGAACGCAGCATTAGTAAATCCAGCACTCATAAAACCAAATTCATAACCGTGAGGCACAAAAATAACGATACACCAGCTTATGGCAAGACATGAATATAAATGTTATCCTCCACAACATGTACAACCTTGACAGAATAAAACGATCCTGATCCTATAGGCCCCGCTGTGTGCATGCATATTGTATCTGTGTGTATGCTGACTCCTACTCGTTCTCACACTCCAGTCTGTGGAGTGTTGTCTACTGGGCCTGGTAGTTCCCCCCTGGGACCCCCCCAACTCCTCCTCATCCTCCTGCTCTACCCCTATCCCCCGTTCGATGTGTCCCACATTCCCTTCCCTGCCACACTAATTGTTTTTTGTAATTATTTTCACCCTTCTGCTATTGTGACAGGCAGCGGCTGCACTACTCTTAACAAATTAGTGCAAGAGACACGATGCACGGATACGAGAATCAGAACTGACTTTAGCAGCGAGCGTTATGTTCAAAAACACATACGCCACCGTGTACTACAAGTTAAAACAAATGTAAAATATATAGGGTGGAAATAATTAGCCGATTGACTGATCAGTCTATAAAGAGAACATTTATTGGTAACTATTGGATTATAGATTTATGGTTTGAATCCATTTTTAAGCAAAAAATATCTTCTTCTAGCTTCTCAAATGTGATGATTTGCTGCTTTTCTGGTCCTTCTGTGATATCAAATTGAATATCTTTGGATTGTGGACTGCTGGTCAAGCTATTTGAGGACGTAATCTTTGGCTGCGGGGAACTATGATCGCATGAAAAGGAGAAAGAATGGTGTGGTGAGGGGTTCTTGAAATTAATTGAAAACTGAATCTAAAAATTAACATGAAACAGGAAATTCCCCGAGCACAGCAACAACAATCATGTGCTGGTAGATAGCAGGATCTATGAAAAATCAAAAAACAAACTACTGCACACTGACGATTCTATCACTCTGACTTGCATTCAACTTAATATTATAGTCTTGTCCTTATGAGTGAACATATTAGTTGTATTATTAATTGTAATCCTTACAACAATCTAAGCCACTCTATTTCAATGGGACTCTACAAGCTCCTGAGAAGGCATTGCACAGCGTGACGCATAGCGACAGTGCTATCAAATGCTAAAAACATAGCATAGCGAGCTGTAGGCTACAAGCCGGATGGAAATGTGTGAGGGCTGTGGAGCATATCGCGAGATATCGCAGAAAGACAAGAACAGCAAATCTAATCATTTCTAAATGTGAATCCTTATCCTATCCTTCAAAAGGTCCAAATGAGGAAAAATCAGCTACTCACGCTTTTCTCAGTTGGAAACCGTAGTCTTGTAGACCTAATTGTATGCAAGTCCAAGCACAACTCTTAAAGCTACAAAGAATATCCAGTGCGCCCATCTTCCAAACTTTTCACCACTCGTTCTGAACAGCGTATGCTGCATACTAATGACACACTTTTGTTAAATTAGTTGCTTAAAACTTATAAAATGCCTAAACAAGTACTTAACTCAGAGAGCAAGTCTCCAAGCTTGATGTGTTATACTGTATAAATGCACCCAAATCTAGTTCTTCTTGTGTACCTTCCACTGTACTGCCTGGTATAAACCATAGACTGTATATAAAAAGGTATAAACGTGTATTTTGCTTCTGTGGGGCTCTCAGGTCTCTGCAAGGCCTCAAGGACTCACATAATAACGGCAATGACCTTTCAAGTGGTGTTCAGCATAAAAAAAGCTAGCCAACTAAAACAATAAATTAGACAATAAATTAGCTGGTTAACTTGCCTGGTTGTAAATCCAAGCTTAAACACGTAATGAGGAAAATCTCTGCACTGTTCATGGTTTGCTTGAGGTGAAATTTTGGTATTGAAGGTCAAAACCACAGTATTTAGATAATATGCCGAGAGCAACTGTGCAGGTAGGGTGGGGGACAGTCCTGCAGGCTCAGCTGTTGTCATGAAGTCTCATGGGAGAAACCCCCGTCATCATTCACAACAAGCTGACAAATGTACCTGGCTCTGTCAAAACGCATAAGCTTACATCTCTCAAGCTGCTAATGCCACAAACACAGGTATAATTACAAGTGAGACTTAATTCCCACCTCAGTTTTAGAGTAATACTACATCTCTAATACCACACAGCAATGTCACGTGTTAATATACTGTTTTAGCCAAGAAATGAATAATTCCAAGAAGCAATTAAAACACATTTTTGACATGAATGAGTAAACCCACCACATATGGTTACTGTCCCTGCCACTTGAAGTGAGTATTACTTGAACTTATGGGAATTAATTTGTGATTATATCATTGGTTCCCTAAAGCTAAACGAGATTGCAAATGCTAACAGAGGAATGTAATTAAGTTAAAATAGAAATTAAAATATTTATAGGTATGTTCACTCATTACGCCAAGACGAATATGCTTAATTCAGAGGGGTGACCACTGGTATGGGGGGATTAATTAGCTACTGAAAAACATCCAAAGATACTGGTGTTGAAAGTCTTTTGTTTAAGCACACAGTGAAAAATAAAAGTACACTAGAAGCATAAAAAGATGGAGCAAGTCAGAGAATACATGGCAACACAAAATTACACCAATGATGCGCCTTTGCAAATTGAATTTAGATTTAGAGACAACACAAGGCTGTATGGTCTTACTTGTTCAGTTTCACACAATCATATTTGACCATTTAGTACAGTAATTGTAGCAATTAAAAACAGAAATCCCAGTGGGTGGGTTGATCTGTGGCCGCTTGTGCAGCACATTATACAAAAACATGAGCGCGATCAGTGTTTTAAAAGCTGTTTACAATGCATCAAATTTTCAAATAAATCTGTTTCAAGATTTTAAAAAGCTCTGACAATATTTTGGTCCCATGCTGAGTGGAGAAGGAGCACATACATGTAAATATGATTATAATAGTTTGTCGATAAACATTTTTTATTATGTAGGAAAATACATCATATTGGGAATCCTAATTGGCAGACACACAATATTAAATAAATCGCGATCGGGACATCCTTGGACTGTACACCAAAGAGTTAATTTTCTTAATCAGAAACTCTATAATGTTATTGGGTAGCTGCTGTGAGGACCCCGAGTGGAGAACACTTTACAAAGTTGGCCCACAAAAACACTCTGTACATGTCTTTTACGTTATATAAAATGAAAATGTGCCCCTCAACTCAAACAATTATTTTGATTATTATAGTCACATCTCTCATCAAACCGTCCACTAAAACTGACACCATTTCCTGCAGGTATGAGAAAGCAATTCTCAAAAAATAAAGGTTACTACCACTGCTTTATGGGAAGCTGAGGGCCCTTTAATATTATGAAAGTAAAAGACCAGTGCCAACAGGGACAAATGACTTCAAACAACAATTTCAAAACAAACACACAAATAAAAACTGAACACATTTATAATGGTTGAGTCAAATAATGTACGCTAAAAGCATAAAAAGCTCCCTACACTTTGTTATGTGGTCTCTTTATGCTTTGGCTATGCAAGCTTTGATGTTTACTCGTTTTAAAGCCACTGTTTATTTCATAAGCCAAAATGTAACATTACTGAGTAGGGGTATGAACCTCACAAAACAATAGAGTCTAGAGGGTGTTTAAGTGTGTCTTTATAAGACACTGATCTGTATTTGTCAACTCATGGCTTGAGCTGCCCATAGTGCTGGTTTGCCAGTCAGACATTTCCAGGACATTTCTCTTGGTAAAACTAGACAGACAGCTTAGAGCTCCTCTAGTTTAACAGGCCACTTAAAGGTTGATAAGTATAACATCAATTATCTTGCATACTGTGTTGATTGATGTAAATGGATTAGTATTTGTGTGTATCATGATAGTTACCCTGCTCCGAAGGTAGTCTGCAAGATTCTTTCGTGTGAAGTTTGCTGCTGCTGCAGGACTGAGTTCGTAACCTAATGAAATAAGAAGCGCAAAAAATGTCACACAGATACACAAAGTTTTAGGTATGTGCTTCTTCAGCAAATACAGTTTACTTTCAAATATGAGATCACTGTCAGTGACTTAACAGTTTTGAGTTAACTGGAGACTTCTGGGAGAAAAAAATGAGAGTTAAACAACACAATAATCATCTTAGAGGTCCTTACCGTTCCTCATTTTGTAGAGCTGAACATTCTTCTGGATGTACTCTGCAAATTGTACAGTGTCTCCCGCTTCTCCGACACACAGCATCAAAATCTTCTCACTTAGTTTGAACATCTTGTCATAGTCTGAAAAACAGACAGTTTATTATCATTGTGTTCATAAATGATTCAAGTGAACGTGAGTGAGCAACGTTAGATCAGTTTCACTTTCACTGTCAGACGCCTGCCTGAGCAGCTTATGCTAACCTTGCTAGCTTTAGTTTGACTTTCAAAAACGTAGAATAGTTCTGATTAACTCAAAGCAGTACTTGACAATGATGTAATACATGCCGTTAGCGGTTATATAGAGAAGATTTTCCAAACTATTCAAAAACAGAATGAGAAAGATGTTTCCGCTACTTTAACTTATCGTAGCTACGTTTAGCTTTGCTAGCTTAAGTAACGTTAACAATCACAATATGTGGTTAAATTGTCGTAACAGGGGAGGTTAAACACTACACATCAATATACCGTCAGATGAAAATACTTCAAACATTACTTATCAGTAGCACAAGCCGGTTTTAATGTGAAAAATAACTATGAAAACAGGTCGGTTAGCAGGTCAAGTTAAAATCAACCGGCTGAATGGCTAACGCTAAGCTAACGCGTTGTCATACCATGTTTCATCTGAATGATGCTGCTGGCTGCAATGTTATCTGCGGCGACGAGGACGAAATCAGGTCCCTGTATCCCGATTAAATATTCCATTTTGTGTATAACAGGTATGAGCTGAAAGATTTATATAATAATCTGAAATAGCAGACGTCTCGTAGCCTTGACTGTGCAGATTACACAGCAAAAGTTGAGATAAGTGGCGCAGACTGTTGTCGTCACCGGAAAACGCCGCTGTGGTGATTTCTACGCGACGCGGGCGGGCAATTTGAACGGGCTGCTGCTGTTGTTGTGAGTCTAATCTGCCGATTGTAAAGTAAACCCGGGTGAGAACGGGTTGTTTCGCCTGGATACGGTCAGCATGAACGACGGGAAGCTTCAAAACATCATGGCGGAGTCTAATAACCTTAACGGCTCGCAGCGAAGACGGTCAGCACGGTTGAGTTCTCCTCCTCAGGCTAACGTAAAGACTGACAACAAAATGGCGCGGCCCTCGGTCGCTGTTAAACGCTCCATCACTGTGAGGAAAATTGCACCCAGAAAAACAGTCGCACCGTCGGCGCACAACAAGGAGAACACGCCGAAGCGGGCGGTGTCTGAAGGCAACCAGAAGAATAAGCTTAAGGTCTCCACCCCGGGTCATGTCCCGGGCCCCGGTGGCTCCTCCTCGGCCAAGAAGAAGAAGGCCGCTATGCCCTCACCGATCCTCCCCTCCTCACCGCCGCCCCCTACTAATCCTCAGCAGCCGGCAGCGGACCCAGAGGACGCGGTGTGGTCGCAGAAAGTGCGCCGGTCCTACAGCCGGCTGAGCGACAAGTCCGACTCGCGAGAGACCTTTTTCGGCTTCGAGAAGCTGAAGACCCCCGAGGTGTTCCGGAGAGTCGAGCAATCCAAGACAGGACTGGATTTGTCTGCTGTATCCTTGTCTGGTCTGAACTCATTCACATCTTTGCTTGAGGCGGAAGAGCGCGGTCCAGCTTTCCCCGAGCCGGACCTAAACATCCCTGGTGTGGCTGTCGTGAAAGAGAAGAGGAGGAGGAAGAAGGTCCAGCACATTGACGCCACAGAGCTGGACGCAATGGCTGCCAAGATGAACGCTGAGTTTGAGGAGGCAGAGGTGTTTGAGCTGGTCGTGGAGTGAATATTGTGACTGAAAGACTGAAGGAATTGCTTATAGCATGTTATTTTTTCATCACTGACATGCTGAAAAACACTGACTCTGCGAGGACAACACTTACCTGTGTGTTTCATACTCAAAACATTCAAGTTTTGTATATTCCCAGCTCTATGTATTGTGTACTTTGTTTCTTTGGAGTTTCCTATGTTTGGCTGTTCATTTGAATGCTCTTAATATGGTTGTTCAGGTCATTATGTGGTGGTGTAATGGCATAGTATAGTCACATGTGAGTTTCAAAATAACCAGTATGTTAGTTAGACAAGTAAAACCTAAAGCATGTTCTTTGTTTTGGTTATTATGGAAACAATTTTTGAATCAAACAGATTGTGTTTCCTGTGATCAGATACCTTATATTTGTTATGTTAAAGGTCCAACTTGGAATGGCAAAACTGCATTTTGAACTTTATTAATAGACTTTTCGGTCACAAACTTGTTGTTTGTGCACATGATGCATAGAAGGAAAATATGTGACAGATTAATATGTATGTAATTACATGTGGAAGCTGAGTAGATTGTAAACTTTGAAACATTATTTTCAGTAATGGTAGGATCTGAAAGCTATAAAGGGGTTGAATCAGGAAAAAATTGACTACTAGGCGGAAGTGACATTTTGTTTTTCTTCATTTACAATATTTGAATCTGTGACAAACATCAGAAACATGGGCAGCAGTTCAGAGATCTATAGCCAGGATACTACCATTAAATAATGTTTTACATCCACATTTAATTGAAATAAAAGTTCAGAATAAGACTGTAAAACAGCACCTATCGATGTTGTTCTTGGGCTATAAAGTTCATTCTGCATATGTCCTTTCTTAAACATAAAAGAAAATACATTTTTATTTTTGCTTTCTTGTAAATGTAAATAAATACTTTAACCAATTAAATCACCAGAATAGCCAGATGACTTGAGGTTCTTTCAGTCACAATATTGTCTGTTTTAAAGAAAGCCTTTATTCAGCCAAGACAGCACATTTTGAGATTTTGTCTGTGTTTGTTAGTGATAGTTTTAATAATGTCAGCTTGAATGATAGCACAAATGGCGTTCATTCATTTGAAAATTCCACGCAGTGTTTGTAAAAAGGGGCCCAAAATAGCCAAATGTCTGCTCAGTCAGGGCTCAGCAATATTACCATCTAAGTGGAAGGTCAATCTTGTTAAAGCATTGTGTGTGTGTGTGTGTGTGTGTGTGTGTGTGTGTGTGTTTTGATATTTAAGCAAAATCTCAGGTTATATCCAAGTTTACACCATGACACACCAGCTGCCATTAAAAATCAGATTATGTAATCAGCAAACACTATTTAGAGCTATAAAAATGGGACTGCACCGGCAATTTTTGCAGGCTGATGGCATGTGTTGCTAATCATATTAACCTGCACGGCCTAAAAAGGTTAGGTATGTAGGTAATAATGTTGGCTAACAACAATCCTACACACAGCATTGGTCCCCAGTGATTATGACGAGACAGACAGAATGAGCGGGCGATCTGTCTGGATTTAATGAGAGTGGTGGACAGGTAAAGTGTTTTATCCCCTAGCGTCCTTTAAAGGTGTAAATGGATATGTTGCATAATGTGTACTAACAAGGGGGGGGGGGGTGTTATCAACCTGCATGCCTGCCTCTAACTGTGCAGCCTTCTATCGTAGATAAACTGAATGGATTGATGATCTGTTTGGCTTTAGATGACTGAGCATTTAAATGTTTTTACAGCTGATACAGACAGAAAAATCTGAATAATTGACCGAGAAAAACACCACAAATGCAGATGTTTCTATAAAGGCCAGAAGAGGTCATTGAGTCATTTCATGAACATGGAAAATGATGTGAAGCATGTGTTATTATGGCCCACATAATCGCCAGATTCAACCCGACTGAAAATGGCAGATTTTGAACCAGCGTGACCGACAGCCTTCTCCACCAGGATCATCAAAACACCAAATTGAGGACATCTTTAGGAGAATCATGTTAATCCCTAAAGAGACCCAGAAAATGTTTGTTAAGGAGCACTATCAGCTGATTTGGAGACTTGTGGCCCGACACTGACACTGCCTGTAAGTTGATTATTCCTTTAATCAGCTTGCAAAGTTTCGAGAACCAGCAGCATAGGTCAGAGCACTCTCTTCTAACCAGCCAAATTCCTGCTTACAGGTCCGACTTGCCACTCCGGTAGTTTCACTGACTGATTATTCAAAATGAATCATAAAACAAAAATGGTCACATCAACATTTTACCATTACAGAACAAAAATACATGATTTGTATATAAGAGTAGAGTTTCTTAAGATGTTATAATGCAGTGGGTCCAATCTTTCTCATGTCAAGGATCCCTAAAATGGCACAAATTAGACTACGGGCCCCCATTTTAAAAGATTTTGGCCCAGGATTGCCCGTCTGATAGGATTTGGTCTTTTAGATGTTTTATTACAGAAAGTGTAAGTGTTCTGTCACTGTGTAACATTTGGATGGAATTATAGTGAAAATAAATTATTCTCCTTTCTGCTGGGACCCCTCTGGAACCCCCTCAAGGACCCCCCTTTGAGAACCACTGTTATAGTGTAATCCAAACATTACACTATAAACATTATACACTACTACTTTTGGTTGAAAAGACCAAATGCTTGGATTTGTACTCTTCTTTAGACTAATTTAACAAAGAAATATAGGGCTAGTTGGTTTTAGACAACATTTTACATTTGACAAGTTTGGCTTCTGTTGTGAAATAAAAAATACAGATATTCCACAAAGAAAGCTATCAAAAAAGTATTGTTTTGGTATCTGATAATACTCGACAGTAGTACTAAACATTTCAACCCATGCCCAGCCCTATAGGAGCAACATAATTGCTCTTCTAGAGAGGAAATTCTCTTTCTCACTTCTCTATTCTCTTGCTACCATTCAAAGAGTCAAGTCTGTCTTGCTACAAGATTTGGGAGACGCTTGGTTCCTGCTGGTGTTGAAGTATTCAGTAAATCACTTATCATGATACTGTATAAGCCAAGATGCTCTTTACCCGAGCCCTTAAAATAATTGCTGTTGTTATAGTGCCCGATTAAAACACAGACAGACCTGCCACAGCTTTCACAGCAATACAGCATTAGGTGGAATCATGATAAATAAACCCTGAAGATCTTTATTTAAATTTAAAAGAAGGGATCCACAGCACTGCAGAGGATGCTGACAAGTATGTCTTCACCTGTTATACCAACCTTGGAAAAACACATCTCTGAATGAGCTATGAAGCCGGTTATGTACATCTGCTGAGAGCACGTACACGAGCTGATAGCATTTGTGAGTGTGTCTGAGAAAGAGACACATAGAGAGATAATGAGTGTGTGTGTGTGTGTGTTTGAGTGTGCAGCAGCGAACGAGTAAATCCACAATTTGCTCACGCATTTTAGGGTGTGCAAAGCGTGCTCTGTTTTCTTCCTCAGGTGCCATTTCATGTTCATACCCTTCATTTGGCATTTCAGCTCCCTGGGAGAGGAGACTTTTTTTTTTTTTTTTGCAGAGCACAACACATGATGGCTTTGTATATTTTTAACAAGGTATTCATGTCTGCTTGTCACTACAACTGAAAGTTACAAACAGAGTGAAGTAGGAGGGTGTTTTGTGAGCTGTCACTGCCAGAAACAGTTATTGATTTACAACGCTGCTGCTGCTGCTGCTGCTTCTGCTGACTTTTTTGCTTTTGAGTCTGTTCATGCTGATTTTTGGGAGGTTGGATATTTTACACTCATATTCATGTGTTTTTTTTCCCCCCTTCTTTCCTCTCCTCTGTTACTCCCACCCTCACACACACACATTTCACTCACGGCAGTTGTCGCTGGTTCAGCTTGACTGCTTCGTTAGGGCTCATCATTTGCATTCAGATTAATTATCTAATTACCGACAAATGTCCGGCGGCCACCCCACACTCCGGCTCGTCAGCTCTCAGCCTGTAATTATTTTAATCATTTACTTTCATCTGGAGCGTTCCTGCCATACTCCTGTGTTTAGAGGCCATTCTTAATTACCCTGCCAAGACACTCTTTTCATGAGAGGGAGGTAGGGAGGAGAGGGGTTGGTTTGAGGGAGAAGAGAGCAATTGGGTGAGGGAACATGTGTGTGTGTGTGTGTGTGTGTGTGTGTGTGTGTGTGTGTGTGAAAGACCAATGGGGACATGATCCAGAGGCTTTGACAGCACAGAGGAAGCTCCCTTCTCTGCTGGATGCTCTTTCCTCTCTCTTCTTTTCTGTCTCTCTCTCCATCTCTCTCTCTCTCTCTCTCTCTCTCTACGTACACACACCCACACTCCCCCACCCCCCCAACCAACTTCCTCATCTCTCCTCTCACCCACCCCTTCACCCCCTCCTCCACGCCCCACTTCCCCCCGTTATACTTCCTCCCTTTTTCCCTTTATCGCAAGCACACACAGGAATCGCCCGTGGGCTTCAGTGCTCTGACTGCTAATACACTGACACACACTTACACACACTACACAACTCACACACACACACACACACAACACACATAGAAACAGGCAGACAACAGAGTCATGCGCCCTGTTTGTGGCACTCATCAGGATGCACACATCTTTCCACTATCTGCCTGGAAAATCTATACTCCTCTCTCAGCTCGTCTGTCTGTTTCTGTCTCTTTCTCTGTCTCCCACCATCCCTCCATCCGTCAGACCTGCATGGCTGCACACTCCACATGTCTATCCGTTGCCTTTCCATCCCTATTCCTTCTCTCCTCATCCCAGTATTTGGACAGCCTCACGTCAGGCCCGCTGCTCCCTGTCCTCGGTGAGGGACAACGGGGTCATCTCTCTTTCTCCCCCCGTGTGACCGCTCCATAATGATGCTCTCACTCAACCCCTTAAGCCACTCACCCCTCTCTCCCTGACTGCTCTTGTGAAGAAAAGCGAGAGTGAGGGAGAATGAGAGAGAGAGATACAAGCTCTGTAATTGGGCTCTTGAATATTTAAGTGACTGGGGATGAAAGTTTAATGAAAAGATGATTATCTACCAGTTTATCACACCACTGTTTCATATTTCATTTTCATATTTTTGTTCCGAGCTGCATTGTCCGTTTTGGCAGCTGTGGATACAGAGTTTATGATCCAGTGTGTGCTGGAAACTACTGAGCAAGAAGGAGGAGAAGATGTGAAGAAGCAGAAATGTTAAAACCATGATACACAGGAGACACTTTAAGGAGAGGAAGATGGGACATTCTGTCAACACTTAGGAGTGTTCTTTATGCCTCTCTTTTCATGGGATTTCGTCACAATGACCGTCGTTCTTTTTGCTAAAAGCATTGAACTCTAATTTGCATTATCAAACCATTATCCATGTTGGCAGTACTGAGATTTGACCCAGTGTGTGTTGGAAAATACTGGGCAGATAGAGGAAAATATGCAAAGAAGGTTTTTGTCAACACCTTGGAACTTTTTTTGACTTTGTTGATTTGCTCATATTAATAATTAGGGTTTTTTTCTTCTACTAAGAGCAATGTTGTTAACATATTTGTCACATGAACTGATGTCATGAGGCCATTCCTGTTGCTGGGAGCAGCGTCAATTTTGGCAGCAGTGGACACAGTTATGATCCAGTAAATGTTATAGTGAGCAAAATGAGGATAAGATACAAGGAAGAGCAATGTTAAGCCATGATACAGAGGAGACACTTTTGTCAACACTTATTGTCAAACTGTGTCTTTGATTTCTTGTATTGTGCCATTAATAACTTTCATGGGGCCAAATTCTTGCTCCTGCATTGTACATTTTGGTTATTATTTGTTTAGTTATAATCTAGTGCTTGTTGGAAAGAACCAAGTAAACATTTGAAAGAATGTTAAGGCCACAACACAAGGGAGACACATTAAGCAGAGACCCAGATTCTCTCTAATTTCTCACTTTCATTTGTGTGTGTTTTGTGTTGATTTGGTCACACTAACCACCATTTTGTTACGCTAAGAGTAATGTCACTCACACATGGTCCCATGTATCGATGTCGTGATACTAGACTTGTTTGTAGCTGCATTGCATATTTTTGGCAGCTGTGAGTGAGTTAGAATCCAGTGTGTGTTGGAAAAGTCTATGCAGAAATGGGAAGAAGTGAAATATTAAGGCAGAGCAGACATAAAGCGAGACTATGTAACTTTTGGCCCCTCTACCAGTCAGTCAGAACTGAAGAAGCCCCTCAGATGAGAGGAAACGTCTTCAGGCTTCTGCTAAGTCCGGATGCCCTTAACTTGAACATTCGTTGGATAACTATGACCTGGATGACTGAGAATTTTCACAGACATAATGTGTGTACAAAGTTTAAGTGGATAAGAGTCATAAAGTCAGTGAATTGACTTAGTAAAGCTAGATACAAAAACCAAGCACTAGCCTATCTGTTTAAAGTTAGCTAACATTAGCTAACATAATCTACTGGTCAAACCAGGTCAAGTGAGACTGCAGCAGCAAAACCATTAAACGTTAATGTTTTATTTTTCATGAATTCAACATTTCATTAGTTAGAGGAAGAAGTTATTTATTCTTTCAAAAGTTACACAGTCTCACTTAATTGCAGATGGGAAATTTCAGTTATTTTCATATGTTTCATATTTGTCAAGCTTGCATGCTTGTTATCCCAGGATTTTTAAAAACACAAAGATCACCACTCCTCCAATGCGCCCTGCAACACTTTCAAATAAAAACAAAGAAAAAAGAAGATTTTTGTATATTTCCCTTTTATATTTATTAAGTTAACTGTTAATTTATACTTGCTGTAAATCGTATTTCCCAACACATCGAGATGGTGTCTCAAAACCTTCTTCACACTGCCAGGAATAATAATTGAGTGCTTAAAATACTCAAGGTTTAACATATGAAGTCTTTAAAGTACCCGCCATTTGTACATAATATAATAACAATTGACTGTGACCCCTTCCTTCCAAATTCACAAGAAATAAAATAAGACAAATTAAAACATACAGAGGACATTACCTCAGTGTCATTAGTGGCCACCTTCACTAATTGTTATCATGAGAATATATTATTGATTATTTTGTGCTGTGAATAATTTTTTTTTTGCCTTCTTTGCATACACAAACATACAAGCATTCAATTTCTATGTTTAGATAATAATTAAGGGGTAAATTCAGTGCCAATACTTTGGCTTAAAGCATCAGATTGTGACTTAACTCTCTGATTTCATCCCAATCTGTTGGCTGTGCGTCACCTCTAGTAACACAATTCAATAAAAGGCACAAGGACACTCTTTCCTTTATTTCATCATGTGGGATAAACAGCCGGCTGTTTGTTATTCATTCTCATTATTCATAATGGTGGGGACATTAATCCCTTTTTGCTTGAAGATGGTGTGAAAAAGCAGCATTGTCCCACTCTGACGTGTAGCACTTTCGCCAAACCCCAGTGGAATAACAGAGACTGCAGAGTTTTGAGGGGGATTATGTCGCGGACCCACACATAGCCTTAGGCCATAGTTTGGAAGGGGACACAGTTTGGACGGCAGAGATTAGAGACCAAGGTATGGTGCAAAGCTGCCATTTCCAGGCATAGACACTGCCTACGTGGGTCAGCATGGGGGACAACTATCTCCTTTGATGAATGAATTCTGGTAATAATACGCAGACTTAAATGCATGAAAATTAAGATAAGATGTGATGCTCCCACAAGAGGCCACATGAGAAAAGATTAGTTTGTGAATTTAGGTGGCGTACAATTTGCATTCTTGGTGTTATTTGATTAAATTATTGGCAAAGTTGCGGAGATAAATTCATGAGTTGCATTATTAAACAGCTTCAGCTTCATCTACAGCCCACCATATGTTGATGTTCACAAACCTGAAATCCAATAACCTGTATGAGAGAAGCCTCTGGGGACTAAATGGAGACGGAGTTAAGGAGTGTGTTAACCCTGCCTTATGAGTTGCTTGGCATTCATTAAGTCCCACAAAACTCCCTGAAAAATGTGGGATCTGTACCGCTCTTGTTGCTTATCAGTTTAATCCACAATTTCACGGCGCAGAGGCGGGGACGACCCCGGCCTCTTGTCGCTTTTGTGGACGGGGTGTCACCGTTTAGCCCTATCTCTGCTGGCTTGAAGGTGGGAGGGAAACCTGGGAGACCAGCTCCGGCTCTGGGTCGGGGTGGAAGGGAGGAGAGAAAAGAAAAAAGAGCAAGTTAAATGGAAGTGACAATCTGCAAACATTCCTGCCTGGCAGCTGCGTAGCATTCTCCACAGTTCACCACCCTTTGCATGGTCACCGGGCCCCCGCGACCCCCCGTGCCTGGCACACGCACCTGCCGCTCCCAGCCGTGCTTTCACCGACAGCCAGATAATCTATGGGCGGGTCCCGGCCGGGGCTCCCCTCAGTGTGCTCTTGAGAAAACCCCTTATGCGTGAAAAAGCCCCCTTTCTCCCTCTTTTGTCCAACACAGTTTTATGGGACAACATTGGGCATTATGAGGTTTGGGGGATTTTTCACGGGACTCTATAGAAGGGTATAATCCTTTCAGGCACGGGACGAATGAAAAAGTTTTAACCTGCTGTTTTCATATTTATTAGCTGGTTATAGCAGACGAGGCAGCTGAACCATCAGCGCACACCCCTCCTCCTCCTCACACACGCGCACACACACACACACACACACAAGCTTCAAGTCCTGGAATCAAACATTGACACGTTTCTGTGTCTTGAGAGGGGCCCTCATAATGGACCTGACTGCTTTAACTGAATTAGCCAAGAGAGTCAAGTGGGTGACACTCAGGTCATGAAGGCCTTAAATGGTGTGTGTTTTTTTGTTTCAGTCAACAGGTTGTTACAACACATTATTAGATGTTTAGATAACACAATTTCCCATTTTGACCTGTTTTTTGTCTTTTAAAGTGTTTAATCTGTCCGTGGTTTTCAATTTAGGCTTTAAGTCAAGTCAAATTATCCAATTTAGAGCACAATGGGTGACAAGAGCAATTTGATTTTCTAAATCTGTTGTTCATGAGACTGTGATTTATTTAAAGTCAATAATTGGGCTCTGCTGTAGTGAGCAAAAGAATGTGAAATGATAATTAATAGTTGAATACAATTAGGAATTTAATTAAACAGGTACATTTCCCTTCTGTGTAATTCATATGGGAAGGTTCTCATTTCTCTTTGAATTATACTTAACACATTTGTTTCGTTTTTTTTTATTTTAACTTAATTTAACAGGTCCTCTTGAGATCTAAATCTCTTTTTTGAGTGAGCTTTAGCCAAAATCCCAGCTTGATAATTGTATTAATGCAAACTCACACAGTAGTGACATTTAGACAATAGAACAGGAATTAAGAACAGCCAAAAAGTTTGAGCAAATCTAAAAAACAAAACAAAAAAACACACAATTTATACACATAACAACTCCCCATTCCTTGAAATGGGAATGGGGAGTTAAAATGCCCATAAATGACTACATTCATTTAAAGTAACTGTGTCTGAATTTTTTGTTGTTCATTTTAAAAAGATAGAGCTCCTTTTGCTTAAGCCTGTATCAAAACGGCACACATTTCGAGAAAGCTTATTTTCACAAATCTTTTTAACATTGTATTTAATTTTTGATTATTTCAGGCTGTGATTTTCACCAAATGTTCACTAAAAAAGGAAATATTTCGTAATAGTCGTTAAATATGATTTCATACTCCTATATCTATCTATCTATCTATCTATCTATCTATCTATCTATCTATCTATCTATCTGTGTTGTGTTGTTTCTCTTCTGACGACAGGTCTTTCTATCCAGTTCATCATACACAGGCCTCGGGCCGCAGCCTCCCTTCCACCCACCCTCACCCCTCCCACTCCCTTCATCCCTCCCTACTCCTCTGCCTCGCTCTGTCCTCCCCACCACCACCCCCTTTCTGTCAAAGCTGATTGTTTCCACGCCAGAAGAGTGCTGCGGGCGAACACACTGTCACACTACATCAGGCAGAGGGAAGAAGGGGAGAGAGAGAGTATGATAGGGTATATATGTATATCTGTGTTCAAAAAGCTCCACACAACAGCTAAAGCCCAGGCTGCGGCAGGGATTCCCAAACTTTTTCATGTCAAGGGCATCCAAGACTGCAGACCTCAGATTTTGTCCTGAGGAATCTTGATCTGAAAGGACTCTATACAGCCACAGCTGTCTGAAGCTACTGTAGACAGGAAGGTAAATCTGACAGCAGGGAGAATTAAAGCTTTACACAGCCATGAATGCGCAAAATATCAAGGCCTGCTTTCATTACAGTCCAGAGATGAGGTGAATCTTGACAAAGAACATTATTTTTTGCTCGTTTTGTTCAGTGTTCATTGATTACAAATGTGAAAAAGAAAGCTGATGTAGAGGAATATTTTTCAACATTAACCCAGTTTTGGACTGACTTAACACTGTGATAGTGATGTACATGATGGGCTACGAAATTATGTGAATATGACATTTAAACATGTAAAGGATACACGTATTATTAACAATCAGTAACAAAATATTAACATGTAAGTTTAAAAAGAGCCACAGCAGAGTAAATCAGTTTGCGATGATACCTTTAGTTTGTTCAAATGACCCAACTGTCATAAGAAAAAACACCAAAAACAACCCATTGGCTTGGGTGGTTCATGTTTAAAGTTAACCCAGTTTTGCATCTTTGGATCAATTTTGACACAGTGGTTTTTAGTGTGTGTGCAGCCAAATATAGCTGGAAACAACAGAACTTTATTTTAAATTATAGTTGACACAATTTTGAATAAATCCCCTCAGCGTAAACATCAAAGCGTCAATGTAGAGCTGTAACAAGCTGAGACAGTACAATGCAGTATATAATACAGTCAGACAATTTATAATAAAGGATGTAATAAAAAAAACTTGTTCATAAAGGACCAGCAACACAATATCAGGCTGATGTCACAGATATTTTAGATTTTCACAAACACATTTTACAGCATTTGTTTGTGCTGAACACAGGCATATCATTTCCTAAAGAATGTTCTTTCTTTTCAAGCAATTTGAGACTAAAGAAAATTCTGTATAACCTGAGAAAACTCACTTAGTACATGGACATAACATTTCCTGCAGGATGTATAAATACCCTCTGCCATTGTAAAGCAAACCACAAAATTGTCAAACATTTTCTTTCTTTTCAAGCAAGTTAGGACAAAAATAATATCTGTATAATCAGTGGAAGTGGTAGAAAGGGAGGCAGACCAACACACTCAATTTATGGGCATAACATTCCCTGTATAAATAATCTATGTGACCATGATAATTACAATAAAGTTGTCAGTAATTTGTCTTTTCTTTCTTTCTTTCTTTCTTTCTTAAAAGATGTCTGTATAATTTCAGGAAATGGTAGAAAGAAAGGTGGACTGCCCTAAACTTTAAAAACGAACTGTTAAATTAACTGTAATTATAAAACAATCAACCATGTGCATTTTATCAGTTTCCCAACCATTTTGGATTGTGACCCCTGACCGCTCATTGCATATTAAGTCTACAGCTTGTGACCAGTCCCGAGGTTTTTCCTTGTTTCATGGGAATATTTTTTCTCAAAAAAATAAAGCAAAGATAAGAGGAACATCTGAAAAACAATCATAATAATATAAATATGTTTTTTCACCTTTCCTATCCTGTTCATGGCCCCTCTGATTTATCTCGGTCCTGATCTCAGGTTGGGAGCTGCTACATTATATCATTCAACATGTCGTGAAAAACAATCTTCCCAATGGGAACCCTTTTATGGATCCCAGGTGGTCCCCTGTTAAGTGCACCACTGGCTGGATGATCCGGCCATGTACACACTGCCGCCCCCTGGCGCCAAAACACGGGAACAACAGCAGGTGACGGGCTGACAGGAGTGTGTCTGTGATGGAGTGTCTCCCCCTAGTGGACGCTGTTTTACTGCTGTTATCCTCACAAAGAAGCTTGTGTGTGCGTCCATGAAGTGCGGAAAAAAGAGGAATTTGACATGGGGGATTTAAAGATGTTTTCAGCACGGAAAGTTTGGGGAAATATTGTTTTGTTCTTGAAGTGTGAGAAGAACTAGGTCAGGTCACAGTTCAGGGAATCTGAGGTCAACCCAGACAGATGGAGAATCTTAAAATAGGTACTTGTTTAGTATGCCTACTGACCCTACCTTTCTGAATCGTGATTGAAACACATTTCTCTGTTCTACTGCAGTGTAATAGAATATAAAGTTCATCTTCACTGTGGCTTTGAAAAGATGGTTTTTCAGTCACTTGCAGCCTAATTTATAATTTGAATAAATGCCAGGAACAACCTGGTAACTCCTTTAATATGGTATGTATATTTTCTTAGAGCTGGTGTTAAGGAGTCAGGTAGGCTAATAAACAAAATTTTCTCTTGCTGGCACCTTTTCAATCTATAGAATATGTCTTGTTTTGTTACAGATGGCAGCTCATATTTGTGTATTTTTCAACACTGAAGTGATAAGTACGAAATGAATTAATGGTTTTCATGTTGTGTTTTTGTTTTGGAAATGTGTAAAAAAAATAAAACAAAAGAAATCACAAAGTTCTTGTACAAGAACGTCACTTTGTGATTTCTTTAGTGATACTTAAGATTAGAAACCCTAAATACTATGTTTAAGTAGATGTATTGTGTGGGATAAAGACATTGCAGTGGAGAAAAAAA
Organism: Micropterus salmoides; assembly: GCF_014851395.1. Classification (NCBI taxonomy): domain Eukaryota; kingdom Metazoa; phylum Chordata; class Actinopteri; order Centrarchiformes; family Centrarchidae; genus Micropterus; species Micropterus salmoides. The sequence continues at coordinate 11,708,487 of NW_024040817.1, forward strand.
ACTTACAAATCCTTTGCACTGAAACGTAGGCATTTTGTGGTTTCACTGTTGTTTGGAGGCGCAGAAGGTGTTGTTACAAAACAGACAAATGCAGATCCTCTTCCTGGCACTCTGTGGGGGTGGCACAAGGCCCAGCTGTGCGCACCTCTCTGCTCCCTAGCAAGTTTTGCAATGAAAAAAAACATCTAACATCGTACCTGTCGGTTTTATGTCTTGTTTTCCTTCCTCGTTTTATTACTGACTGAATTAGCGGCTTTGCAGGAACAGACAGAGGCGCACTCTTGTGTGCGCAATGCGCCGTCAGTGCGCCCGCAGCAGGAGTCTCGGCGGTCACACCACGACCGAGTAATGTGTTCAGCGTGAGGGAAGTACAGATACTAGTTTACATAATTCAAAAAAAGAAAAGAAAAGTAAAATGGATATAAATATTATGGAGTCGTCTTTCTCTTGGAAATGTAGGGGCCACTTTCTAGTATGGCACCATTTATACGTTTTAACTAATGGCTAAATGATAATGAATAAAGCATAATCATTTAGATGAGTTATAAGTCATCAACAAGAACAAATGTTGGTTAGGCCTTGTTGTGGAAAATCTGTATTGCTGCATGGTGTGTATGCAGCTTGTATATCCTGTGCATTTTCTTTGTCTTTTTAGGTCTTTAGGTCACCAGGGAGATCTGCTCATGGGACCGTTTGACCTCTGACCCTTTGAAAAGAGCTGGTAAAGAGCAAGTCCTTACATTTATATAACTTTTCAGCAATTTGTTGTGTGAACTATAGGTACAGATGACTTACTAACTTTTGCTTATTAGAAATTAAAAACATGTGATCCTTATTTTTTATATTTAGGCTACTAATTGACTTTTATGGCTGCAAATTGGACCACTTTTTAGAAAGTTTTTATTTAGCTTTAATTAATTACTTAGGTTACCTATTAATAACTCACCAAGCAAGAGAAGCTTTTTATGGCAAAAGTTGCACTCATCAATAAACTGTTGGTAAATTATTTATTAACATAACATAAATGAAACAATTAATTATACCTTTTAAACTCGTTATGAAGAGTGCATTATTATTCATTAATCACCATCACCAGGTGATATTTTAATATGCCACTGAAAGTACCTGAAAGTAAAACATTCTCATTACTCTTTACTCTTTATTAAATACTTTTTCCTGAGCTGAAACTGATCAGATCGCACTTTCCCTGCGTAAATGAAAGTGTTTATCTCAGTGTTTCATGCGCTTTGTTTGAATGAATTTATAACCTCTCCTGTTCCTATACCCTGAAATCACGTCTCGGTGGATTACAAAATCCATCAAAAAGCGTGTTTGTTCCTCCTCGGTGTCCTTTTCTTTAGAGGTGGCTGCTTGCACGGCGCCTACAAGTCCCTATTCCGATGTAAACATGTTCTGCTCGTGCTTTGATGCCTCTCAAACATCCACCTTCAGCCATAAAACAAGGGATCAATATGTAAATTGACTCAGACTTTCACGGCCTGCGTCCAAGAGAGGCGATAAGCTTAGAAAATAAACGGGAGTTAGTTAGGCGGCATAGTCGGGGATTATCCCCAAACTTGCCCCGGGGTTTGGCTCTCCCGCGCGCAACCGGACCGGCGTCTGTTCTCCGCGGCCGGATTGGACCTGCAGGGCCCCGGGGCGCAGACTGACAGGCTCCCCGGGGGCCCCCCTGCGACTCGCTCAGGATGGAGATTATAGGGTGGCAACGCGGCTGGTATCTCTCTGAACACACATACAACACACACGGAAAAGAGGTGAGATGATCTCGGAGTGCCCGCGGCAGCAGCCATGCCCGCAAAGATTGACGCTTGAGCCTCACACGGCTATCACACTCCCTGCAGAACACGCTCCCCAACCCCGTGTGATGAGCCGATACAAACCAACTTTGTTCAGCTGACAAAGAGGCAATTGTTAGCTGAAAGGTCATTTGCCGGAGGGCTCCAGTACAGCAAGTACAGCAATAGAAGATAAAAAAATGCCCTTCTTTAGTCATATCTGCACTGAGGGGGCTTTGATAAACCTGCTCCTTGAAATCATCATGCTGATCTGGAATGAAATGAAGGCTCACAGGCTCTTGAAGGGTTCTATCAGCAAACTCCTTGGACTTCCCCTCAGATTAATCTATTAAAATGTGTGTTAAAGGGCTTATGAGTGTGCTAACAAACAGGGACACAAAAAATGTTTTTATTCTTTTAATGTACTTATTATCTCTCTATATTTACAGCATGATCTCAGGGTATAAATAATTTCTAGCAATGTAAAATCTGCTGTTTTCTAATACGTTTTCAGTAGACACACGTTTTATACACAAAGGTCAAGACAAAGAAGAACAGCATACACACAGATTATTTTTTATATAAACATGCCATTATTCTCAAACATTAAAGTGTTCATTATCTCATTGCTTTGACCACATCCAAAGTCATACATTTCGGTTTTTGGTGTAGATACAGGGGTTAAGTCCAGTCTTTAGTTTACTGAAGATGAGTCAGATACATTTATTGATGCTCTAGGTGGGACATTAGTAAAGAAAATCAACAAAAACACAAGTGTTTGTGTCATTACAATCAGCAACATGAGTATGAAGCTTAAAAATGTGTGAAAGGATGTTGGGAGATTGTCATTTTATTCATTGGAAATGTCTTTAGGATAGAAGCAAATAGAAAAAATGCAGTTTTTCACCACTCCCTGTTTCAGTTCTTCTCTCTATGACTGGCTGACAGCGGCAGCGGGTGTGGCGTTGGCCACGGCGGCAGCGGCGCCCATGCGCAGCAGTTCCTTCCTCTGTGTGAGGATGACGTCGAAGCTGGACTGCAGGCGGTTCTGCTGCTCCTGAATGCGGCTCTGCAGAGTGCGGACCCAGCGGATCAGCGCCAAGCGGCGGTACATGGTCAGCTGTACCTGGTGCTTCTCCATCTCCTGGGCCTTGAAGCGCTCGCGGTCTCGCAGCGTCCACACTGCGTCCATTAGCTCTGGCAGCTCGCCGTCTGAGTCTGAAGACCGATCATCATTGCCTTGCTCTTCTGTTCCTTCCTCCAGAAGATTTCCCAGGTTGCTTCCTGTCAGCGACTTGCGGCCGAAGCTCCTGCGTCTTCCAGCTGGTTCTCTGTTGCCGTTTCTGGTTGGGTCATTTTCCTGGTGGTTGGATTTTGGTTCCCCAACTCCGATGCGGTCCCAGCCTCCCATGAGCATCCCTTCGCCTCCACTGTCCATGTTGTGAGAGGACATGCTGCAGCCAGAACGATTGCTGAACTCGGACTCAGAATCGCTGTCGCCCCATTCGTCACCTTCATCCAAGCCCGGATCATCCTCATCCTCGTCTTCCTCTTCCTCGCTTCCTCTGAAACCCAAGCTGCTTTTCCTCCTCTGCAGCTCCTTTTTCTCTCTCTGCTTCTCCTCATTGTGGATCATCATTACCCTTCTCACCTCTTCCTCCATCCTACCTTCCTCCGCTCCATCAGGGGGTACTCGGCCATAAGTATCATCCCCGCTCTCGATCTCGGGCAGGGGCTCCAGGGGGCTCCAGCAGGGCAGGCGGGAGCGTGGTGACAGAAGCCCTGAGTTGTGGTGATACCCTGTAGACGGCAAGGAGTTTGGTGGGTCACGACCCAGTGGGCCCAGGTTGCGGGGACGAGTCTGGTTTCGGTTCTCATCTCCTCCTCCATTGCCTGTGAAGCCCTCATCATCTTTGCCTGGCAGGATGTTGAAGTTGCCATCTTTGTCACACTTCCTGTTTCGCAGCGAGGAAGAAGAGCCATTGTTGGAGCCTCCATAGGCCGAGTTCAGAGGTTGATCCTGATGGTGAAGCATCACTGACCTCGACTGAGACTCACTGAAATCACAAGGGACAGAACATTGAGACACTTGAGCTCTTGTGTTTTACTTGAAATTATCTGTACAAACTAAGTTTTTCCTACCTCCTATGCAGCAAAAGTTTAACTTGACATCAGTACAATACAAAAATCAAGTTGCATGGAATTGGGTAATAAACCTCAATGTTTTGCATCACCTGAAATGTGTCAATACTTAAGCGTCCTGGTGGCCTAGTGGTTGAGACGCCATACCATGTAACTGCAACGTATCCCAGTTTAATTCTGGGACCTTTGTTGTATGTTGTACTCCTCTCTCCCTGATTTTCCCTGCCTGTACCTCAGCTGTTACTATAAGCTGAAAAATGTTCAACTGTAGCATTTTGGTATCTGTACCAGATGACATATTATATCGATAATATCCAAAGATTTCAAATGTTATCCAGCAAACAACTGATATCTAGTGATCAGAAGCACAGAGCGGGTTTTGTAAACCTCTACGCTGTTTTTAGTGGGGAAACTCCAACATCTGATTCATAACAGGAACCCTCTTTATGGATCAAATTACTAAATTCACACTGTCCTCTTCACAACACCTCTGTTTTCTTGTTGTTTGTCTCACAAGTTTGATTTACAAACAAAACATAGCTAATTAATCCAATCCTGTGTGCCACTTTCCACTCTTGGATAATGGCCCTTTCCAGAAGCTCAAGAGGTCTCGAAAAAAGCCAAGCTTTCAACTGCATAATCAGCCAACTATAGAAGTGACTTTGACAGCCTATTGTCAGCAAGGTGATATTGTGTACAAACATTAGTTTGTAAAAATCAGCAGCTGAGTAGAAGATACATAAGCAAGGTCACTGGGAGGCCAAAAAAGCTACGGAACACTTGAAATGTTCAGCAGAAATATAAAGCACATACAATTTGTGGTCAAAGACTAGGCTAGCTAGATTAAAAACAAAAGAGATTTATATATGAACATACACAGATGAGCCAAAGCAACAACACTGAGGAGAAGAGGGAAGTTAAATCAAGTTTACACACGTCTGTTCCTCTACCCTGTTACCCTAACCCTGACCTTAACCTAATTGTAACCTGAATACTACTCTCACACACACACACACACACACACACACACACACACACACACAGACATCCAGTTCACACCAAACTCCTTGTTTATAATGTCTAGAACTACAGGCTGGTCTGCACACTCCACTTCTATTAGCATCAAATATTTACATGTCTCCTCAGAATGGAAATTTCACTAATCCTGACTTCAGGCTGCTGTCAATCAAAAACTCTCCTCTCCTCCCCTGTGCACGCGCGTTCACGTGGTGCTGAAGGACAGCGACTGTGGCTTCATCGGGAGCGCGCGTGCAGCAGGCACAGACTGACGTCCGGCGATCACGAGGAGAAAACATTGATTATCTGTGTAAAATCGACACATTTACCGCATCAGAGCTGATTTTTTAAGTTAGAGAGTTAAATAACCCATAGGGTCTTAGAATAAAGCACAGTGTGATGAGGAATAGATTTCTATAAATAGGATTTTATCAATGCAAAAACAACAGCACGCGATGACAAAAAGAGAAAAATAATACCGAAACAGTCCTGCTGCTGGGTGGATGTTTCTTATCTGTACAAAGAGATGTCTGTGTTTGCATGGACGACGGCAGAAAACATCAAAAAGGCGACCAATGGCGCTCAGTGGTTGCATATTTACGGCTTAGTGATGAATAGGTATAAGGTTAAAATAAAACACAAAACACGAGTTTTATATTCTAATCCATCTACGGCGAAACCCCGTGGTTAAAAAAATAGTCGACATTTCCTCTTAAGGCGGTAAAATTGGACAAAAACGCAGAAAAATAACAAGAATATTTCATGTAGGCTACGTTGCGCGTTATGTAACGCTCACCCCATGTCAGTGCTGTCTCCTCGCTACTGCTTCTCAGTAAAATCAACCTCAGACCTTTCCTTTCATCTCCTATTTGCTGGTTGTGTAAGTCAAATGACGGCCACAGACCAGCGTGAATAAATTTGCATGAGGTTCTGGTGTGTTCTTACCTTTCTGCTGGTTTGCTGTTCGGTGGAGAAGCTGGACACTGCGCCCTCCCAATTTTCTCCCCCCTCCTCCGACGCTCCTGTGTGATGTTTATCTTCCTCTCTCCTCCTCCCATCCTCTCACTGCCACCGTGATCCTGGGAAAAAAGGGACCGGCTGAATAACAACACTTCCTAAACTGGGCTGGGACTGCAGGAAAGGGGAAGCCGTGGAGAATGAACAGGAACAATGTGAGGACAGAGGAGGCTGTCATGTTACTGTGAGGTCCTTGCTATTAAGTCTGAATGCACGACAACAGGCCACAGCCCTAACACCCACGTGATGGCATGGTGTTAACCTAAGCACGGCAGTGACATCCTGGGCTGTTTAAGTTTTTTCGGGCATAAACAGTAGACAAACAGTAGACGCAATTAGTGTTTCTAGACTAATGTAACAACAATGAAGCACTTAAAACTGGGAAAAATGTGGTTTAAAAGTTACATTTTTGGTGGTAACACTTTACTTTAACCCATTTAGCTTTCATAAAAGCACACAAACATTTACTAAATGGTCCATAACATCCTATAAAGTAGTTGTAAGAAGCTAGAAGGACATCTTTAAGTGTTTAATAATGTACAGAAGGACTTTTCAAAGTCTGAGACTGTGGGCCTCCCCTCAGATAAAGTGCCCCACCTTTAGATGACCAGGTCAGTTTTGCTCAAGTCCTGGATGCCTATGGGATCATGATTATGACATATGATCACATAGACAGAAAGAATTGAGTCAAGGCAGCCTAATATTACTGTTTGACAGCACAGACCACACCAATTACATAATAAAGGTCTATCCTATGGTATTTATTAATCTCTTGGAATGTAGAAAATCTGTAAAATGTCTTAAACCAAATCACACACATTTAGACTGATCTATATGTCCTTTTGATAATTAATGTAATAACTAATGTAATATTTTTTGAAATATGAAACTGTTTGGAGCATGTTTAAAATGTTGTTAAATATAATAGCTAATATAATATAGTATATAGTATAATATATAGCTATATAATGGTTATGATCTATAAAACCCAGATGTTTAAAAAGCCAGTCAACCAAATTTAGTCTAGTTGTAACCTTGGTTTTATGTTATGATGTCACTCCTATTTTATATGGGCTTGCATGGTAGATTTTAGCACCTGTTCTGTAATCAGAAGAATCAGAATCACAATCAGAATCAGAAGGAGCTTTATTGCCAAGTAGTGTTTTATACGAGGAATTTGCTTGGTGATAAGGTGCTACGTGTAGACAAACATACAGTTGACATAAATAAATGTAGAAATATATTAATATGGAATAGACAATGCAAGTTATTTAAAATTTGCAGAGAAAGAACAATGTCACAGATTTTTACATGACAGTCTGTTGTAGGGTTTTATAGGGGAATTTCATCATATGAGAAACAGAGAAAGGTTATCAAGATCAGACTTGTGACTCGAACAAGGGACAAAACTAGCTTTCACTCACTGGAAAAAACAAACATACAATATAGCCGCAAGCAGCAATGATGGGGATCCAAGCAAGTTGTGAAAAATGCAACATTTGACATTTTCAGAGAAGAACAGATGCAGATGACTTAAGAGATTAAAGTGATGAAAGAATTTAGTCTTTGAGAAAATTGCGAAAACGCAAACTTGATTTTTACAGCATCACCTTGAGATCAAAGAGTGTCATTATATGTACCTGACTGATTAGGTGAAAGGTTCGACCCACCTACAAAATTTGTGTTTCAAAGTTTTAAAGTTTGAGCTGCACAAACACTTTTTAGCAGCGTAAATAAGATGAAAGTGTCAAGTGATCCAAATAAAATTGAGAACTTAGATTCTCTATTATCTGAACACCCCCAAAGTCAGCAAGTCTGACTCTGCGGATTTGAAACCTGGAACTTCTGATCTCCAGAGTAGGTGACTTTCTGACTGAGCTACTGGCGAGAGGCTGTTCCCCCACAACTTCTCAGCTGAGGTAGTGACGTCACATGCGCCTGACTCGGATATTTTTGTCAGTTTAAACTTAAAATGCCGACAACAGTCTAGATGTTGGTGATAAAATTCATACATCATTCTGTTGGTTTTGGGTGTGTTGTCAATTATTTTGGTGCCATTTGATCCAAAACTGAGCAAAAAGAAAATGTTGTGCATAGTGTACAAGTAGCAAGATACTGAATATCACTGCAGGCTCACCTTTTGATCGATCTGAAAACCCTTTCAAACTCTTGATGTTGGCTGTCTAGAGAATGTCTTTGTCGATTTTGGTAGCGTTTGAACGAAGACTTGTGAAGATATAGATGTTAATTGATTTAGCATATTCTAAAAAATATAGAGTAACTTCTGAATTGACCATAGGTTGCAGTGAGGCAAACGTTTGTCACATATCAGTAGATGTGTTGAGATAATTTCAGCTCTCTAGGACTTAGGGGTGATTTTCTTGGATTTGGAATTTGGAAGAAGAAATATCTAGAAATTTACATTTGTTTTGAAAGCCATGCCCACCTTTAGCAATCATTACCAATTTTTATGCATCAACTGAGTAGGTAGTGACCCTAGATCGTACAAACCGAATTTTGTACGAATCCATTCAGCGAATTGACCCTTCGCTAAGCCACGCCCCGAATACACAGTTGGCCAATCACAGTGCAGTATAGGACTCGCTCTAACTGAGGTCCGACCAGGGGTCCGACATTTACATTTTACATTTATTCATTTTAGCTGACTTACAATTTCTATACATGTCAGAGGTCGCACGCCTCTGGAGCAACTAGGGGTTGAGTGTCTTGCTCAGGGACACATTGCTGGATGGGTCACAGTGGGGGATTGAACCCAGGTCTCTCACACCAAAGGCAAATTGGCTTAAGCTATTGTAACCAAACATGCAACGTATTTTCAGATAGGCTACTTGGTCCGAGCTTCGCAATAGGTTAAGCCAATTTGATTTTAGAGAAAAGTGATATAAAGTCGCATAATTTGACATTTTTAGAGCAGAAGAACATTGGAGCAAAAATGCACATGAAGTTACAGAATCAGAAATACTTTATTGATCCCCAAGGGGAAATTCTTGAAAAAAGGGTGGGGGAAGGGGACATTGGTTCTCTGCATTTAACCCATCCTTTTTAGGAGCAGTGGGCTGCCATCATAAGGCGCCCGGGGAGCGGTTTAGGGTTCAGGGCCTGGCTCAGGGGGCACCTTCGGTATTGGTTTGCGTTGAACTCGATCCTGCGACCCACCGGTTTCCAAGCCAAGTCCCAAAAGACTAAACTAATGCCGCCCCTATTCGTAAATAGTTGACTGTAAACTGTAAACTAAGCCATTTTCGAGATAATGTTCGAGATGCAAAAAGTAAAGTTAGTTGTTATAGCGCTACCATGAAGTCTGTGAGAAGTGGGTGGAATTTGAAACCCACCTGCCAATTTAGTGAGTTTTCGTGCAGCATTTTTTTGCTGCCCAAACACTTTTAGCGGAGAAAAGAAAGAAAGAAAGAAACAAAGAAAGAAAAATAATGAGAACAAAACCAATAGGGCTCCAGCAGCTTCGTTGCTTGGATCCCTAAAAAATGATATGTTGGTTTTAATGGGCTGTTTCTCTCTCTCTCTCCAACTTCTCCTTATTAAAGTCAACAGGCAAGGTCATGCCCATCTTCTGGTGGTCATCAAACAGCATTCTGGGAAATGGAGAAAGTCCCACGGGGAATTTGAAGTAGACAAGACAAATCACAACAGTCAATAACAACACTTTCTGGTAGGCATTGAACATTTCAACATCAAGCTTAAGTGTCAGAGGATGGATTTAAAAATAAATGTTATCACAGCAGATATCTTCAATTACAGGTGCGCTTAAGGCATCAGAACTGTTACCCACAATGCAACACTGATAGGAAACGTCATATCTCAAGTCCCTGCAAAGGGAGGGCTGCAGGATTTGTTGCATGCGTGATATTTCTCCAAAGTGGCGACTGGCTGCTTTTGTGATTGTCAATCTCAAATCTAAGGGCATGGCAGCCGAATGTGTGTGTGTTTTCTAGAGGTGTGTGTGTGTGTGTGTCTGTGTGTTATAGAGAGGTTACATCAGACAGACTTAACAAGTGTTCACTGTCTCTCTCCACCCTGCTCTCATCCCCTTGACATGTCGTCGCTGGCGGCAGAAAGAACCTTGCGTCCTCCTCCTTCTTTCCACACACACACACACACACACACACACACACACACACAGACTTCTATCCCTATCTTCCTCCCCCCTCTTTCTCCTTCAACAACATCCCCATTCAAGTGCATCAGCTCCAGGCATCCTTCCTCCCTCCCCCTCCCCCTCGTTCACTAGTAGCCTAAGCACATAAAAAATACATCAAACACAGCCGTCCGCCCAAGGCCTCGTCACACGCAAAATCATCTCTCCCTCCATCTCTCTAAAAAAAAGGAAAAACCCAAGTTACAAAAGACAGCTACAGAGGACGTTGATAGAAGGAGAGATAGACTGAACTCGGAGGACTGGGGGTCATCTGTGAGGCCTTCTGTGGGTAGGCAGATTATTGTAATGTTAACCCTTAACCACCTTCTCCCCTCTTTCACACATATACACTGAAAGAGTAAAAATAAAAAATAAAGGAGCATGACTTACCTTGTGCACAATAAGACCTTGTTTGAATTGTACACAGCCTGCAGCTCCATGACCCACTTCCCTCAGTTCAGCTCCACATCTGCTCCAGCACCAGTCTCGGCTGTGACAGTGGCCGAGGGCGGCCAGCAGCACCCATGGGCTACACTGTCATATCCCCGGTGCTGAAACGCACAGACACTGTAAAGAGAAGCCTGCTGGACCTCCAGCTCACGGCCAGCTCGCTTAAAAAAATCAGCCAAATCAGCCAAGACGTGCTAAATTGAACCACTAATCCAGCACAGGGTTTGCTTTGCACATCAATTACACACTTTTATTTTAGGCATACATGTGAGTAGACACACACATACAGTGCGCATAAGTCATGACACAAGCACACACACCCTTGGGTGCTACAGCTCATGTTTCTCTTCAATTATTCTCTGCCCTCTCTCCTTCTCATAATCTGAATAAAGCCAGATCCGTGTCCTCTAGATATTTAGAAGCCGGGCCTCGGTGCCAAAACATGTAACCTTCCTCTTTCAAGTGTGGATTGAATTGGGAGTTTGGGGGGGTGGTTGGCTTTAGTGCGCTGACCTCGTAATTCCCTCTCAGGGTTAAACAAAGTTGTAAAATTCAGTTTGGAGAAGCGGGTATGCTGTTGATGAAGAGAAAGAGAAGTAGGAATAAAAAGCAAAAATATACCAAAGCTGAATTACTCGCCAACTTGCAAAGACATAATTCCTATTAATTTCTAATTAGAAATGATTTCTTGACCCTGCAAACAGACCCTAAGGATTTGGAATCAAGTCTTTATCTCGATTAATTGCGTTGTAATGGCTCAAAGATAATGATAGATGCATATTAGTCCTTTGCCCAAAGCCTCTTGGCTCTTTCACAGAAATCTAGTGATGTTTCGAGTCTTTTGACAAACAAACAAAACTGAGGCGTAACTGCTTTGACAAAGGTAAAAATGTAATCACTGCTTTAACAACACCAGGATTAAGCTGGCCTGCCTGCAGGTAGAGCAGCTCGCTATAGGCGGGGCCCCACCATGGGGTTCATTCCAGACCCTCCTGGCATTGGCCCCTAATGATGTCTAATGGGGCCTCCTGCGCCTGTTCCTAACCCCAGGACCTCTTCCTAATCACCATGGCTACTAATGAGATGGAGAGACATGAAAGGGCTCGTCTGCCTATTATTAGCCACTTACCAAATCATTAGTCTCTAAACTGCAATTATGCTTTAAACCAGGAAGAAAAAGTGAAACAAAGAGTCAGAGGAGTCCCAAAGTGTGGAGATTTACAGCAAAGGACACACAGAGTGCCGTGGATTCACTTGAATTGTTAAAAAGCTTTCCAACAAACAACCAGGAATGAAAACACTAGTTTTATCCTCCACTTTTATTTTGTGATTTGGGATCCCAGACGTGTCTTTCATACTTGTTTCCAGTGGCCTTCGGTGATCAGAGACTATTGTATAATAGACACACTTTACTCTTTTAAAGTCAAGTGATGACATTAAATCTCTGTGCAGGGAACCTCTGTTGCTGAGTGGTGATCCAAGATGGAGGCAATCACACAGTCTTATCCACAAGAGGCCTGAAAAAGTATTTGAGCGAAGGTATTGTCCAACAGTGGTACGGGAAAACAGAAATGCAATGCTTAAATCCCAAGCAGGAAAAAGCAAATAAGGCAGGAGAAGGTTTCAGGAGGCTTTTAAAACATTTACAAAATTTGTGTCCAACACAAATAATCCCCCCCCCCAGAAAACCATTGAAATTAGCAACTTATCCAGCTCCAAAGACACATCTTTAAGAGCAAGAAAAGTTGTCTTTACAAATGGACCTTATTTGCATTGTAGTAAGTAAAAACTCCATATTAACTCAACTTTCTCACAGGAGAAAACGAAAAACAATACTAAGCTACTACAGCGATGCTAACAGCTCTGTAAGGCTGTACTTCGGCACTGCGGGGTTCTGACGCCAACTGCTAGCATGCTAACACATTAAATGTGCTAACATTTGATAATTAGCACACAAAGTACAACTGAGGGTGATGGGAATGTACGTTTTGCAGGTATTAGTCATAAACCACAGCATTGGATGAATTAAAATGTTGGCCTGATGGCGGCTCAACATGAAATGGCAGGGGATCACCAAAGTGATTCCAATTCATCCTGATACATAAATACATAATGTGTACCAAATGTCATGGCAATCCATCCAATAGCTGTGGAGACATTTCACTCAAAACCACAAATGTGCACCTCATGTTGGCGCTACAGGAAAAATCTGAGGATCACCAACACACTGAATAGCTGTTGCACACATACCTGACCACATAAAGTGGAACTGACATATCATATCTGGTCTGACAACAAAAGCAATAAGAGAAATGTTGTAAAATACACTTTTATTTACAATGTAAAACAAATACATTTAAAATCATACAAAACTCCCTTACCTTTAAAAAAAACAATTCAATCCTATTTACATGATAAAACCCTTTTAAATGGACCTTTGTTGTTAGGAAGTCCAAATGAGTCAAGTAACATGTCAGAGATGCATCTGATGGCATAAAGGACTTAAAATGTACAAGCAAATGTGTGTAAGAAAAAGTAAAAACAGATTCCTCAGAGGTGCTTTAGTTGGCCATTTAAAAAAAAAAAAGAAAGAAAAAAAAAAAGGTGCAAACAAACGTAGACGCATCTGTATTTGTGTTTTCTAAAAAGGGACAGAGGGGAGGACGTTTATACGCCACCTTGGCACGTGACCATCATTTTACCGCCTCCTTCATTTTTGACGTCTTATTGGTTAGTGAAATACTGGGCATGGCTGATTAGTTCTGGTCTTCATGCTGTTGCTTCCCGGCCCGCTGATGATCATCATTCGGATAGTGTACTGTGACCTCAGTGGTCCAGGAAGTTGAAGATGCTCCTCTGGGAGGCTTTAGTCTGTCCGGCAGGTTTGTTCTCCCTGCAGATCCTCTTTGCCGCTGGGTTCACTGCCTCCACAGGCCCCCTCTTCTTCTTCATCATCTGAGGATCAAACACATCCAAAACAAAACAATGAACTCTTGATGAACACTGACAAAAGACACTGAACTATTAGTGTGGTGAAAGAATACACGAATACATGTGTTTTGTGGTTAAATTAAAACTAATGTAAATAAAATGTTGTTAATGGTGAATCTACTGATACATGATTCTTGAACTACCAAGCAAGAGTCATTTAGAGGTTGTAAAAAGGAGCAGCAGGCTTTGTCTCCACCTAGTGTCATAAATGTAGAAGACATCAGAATCAATAAACCCCCATCACACTCACATGATTATCACACTGAACAGTCTCTCCAAGATCTTTGGAAAGAATTTTGTTTTTGCACTTATTTTAGAACAGTGAGAACTTGCCAAAGACATAACCAGACAGGATTGGGAAACCAAAAAAAAATACAACAACAAGCCTCACCATTTTTCTCAGAACCAGTATGGCTTTTCAATCAAAAATATTTGAAATTTTTTCCACCACTGAACAAAGTGTCAGAAGTGTCTGCAGTACCATAAGCTAGTACAAACTGTGGTCCTGCACTCCTGGGGCCTGTTTCACCAAATATGCAACATGATTTCCCCCTTTCACTAATTTTGAAATGTTGTCTCTCATAGCAATAATTTTGATTAAAACAATGACCACTGTTTGTCCATCAGTGTCTAGTCAATGCATTTGATAAACAAACAGTTAACAGCTCTTGTTCTCCAGACCTCCAGCCACTTTATTTCTGTAAAAAACAGGAATAGCTGCAAATCTAGTGAGTTATTCAGACCAGGGGAAAGTGCGCGCATGCATGCATATTTTTTTATATATATTTTTTTAAGGAACCCCTGTGTTTGACCCCCTTTCGCCTTCAGAACTGCCTTAATTCTATGTGGCATTGATTCAACAAGGTGCTGAAAGCATTCTTTAGAAATGTTGGCCCATATTATAGGATAGCATCTTGCAGTTGATGGAGATTTGTGGGATGCACATCCAGGGCACGAAGCTTCCGTTCCACCACATCCCAAAGATGCTCTATTGGGTTGAGATCTGGTGACTCTGGGGGCCATTTTAGTACAGTGAACTCATTGTCATGTTCAAGAAACCAATTTGAAATGATTCGAGCTTTGTGACATGGTGCGTTATCCTGCTGGAAGTAGCCATCAGAGGATGGGTACATGGTGGCCATACAGGGATGGACATGGTCAGAAACAATGCTCAGGTAGGCTGTGGCATTTAAACGATGCCCAATTGACACTAAGGGGCCTAAAGTGTGCCAAGAAAACATCCCCCACACCATTACACCACCACCACCAGCCTGCACAGTGGTAACAAGGCATGATGGATCCATGTTCTCATTCTGTTTACGTCAAATTCTGACTCTACCATCTGAATGTCTCAACCGAAATCGAGACTCATCAGACCAGGCAACATTTTTCCAGTCTTCAACTGTCCAATTTTGGTGAGCTCTTGCAAATTGTAGCCTCTTTTTCCTAATTGTAGTGGAGATGAGTGGTACCCGGTGGGGTCTTCTGCTGTTGTAGCCCATCCGCCGCAAGGTTGTGCGTGTTGTGGCTTCACAAATGCTTTGCTGCATACCTCGGTTGTAACGAGTGGTTATTTCAGTCAAAGTTGCTCTTCTATCAGCTTGAATCAGTCGGCCCATTCTCCTCTGACCTCTAGCATCAACAAGGCATTTTCGCCCACAGGACTGCCGCATACTGGATGTTTTTCCCTTTTCACACCATTCTTTGTAAACCTTAGAAATGGTTGCGCGTGAAAATCCCAGTAACTGAGCAGATTGTGAAATACTCAGACCGGCCCGTCTGGCACCAACAACCATGCCACGCTCAAAATTGCTTAAATCACCTTTCTTTCCCATTCTGACATTCAGTTTGGAGATTGTCTTGACCAGGACCACACCCCTAAATGCATTGAAGCAACTGCCATGTGATTGGTTGATTAGATAATTGCATTAATGAGAAATTGAACAGGTGTTCCTACTAATCCTTTAGGTGAGTGTGTAAATTATATATATATATATATATATATATAAAAATAACTTTCCCCTGGACTGAGTAACTCACTAGATTTGCAGCTATTCCTGTTTTTTACAGAAATAAAGTGGCTGGGGGTCTGGAGAACTGTTACTGAACTGAAGAAGAGCTGTTAACTGTTTGTTTATCAAATGCATTGACTAGACACTGATGGACAAACAGTTGTTATTGTTTTAATCAAAATTAATGCTAGGGACAATTCAGTACTCACCGGATTTTGGCACTACTCCCTACTAAATTCTACATTACTCCCCGTAGAATTAAATGATTTATTCACTTTCTGAGTAACAATCTGTGAAACATGGCGCTGCCACCACGTGCAACCTGCATGTAAGCAGTGCTTGTAAATAGCGGGCGGTCATTAACTGGTCACTATTTAACTACATGGTGTCAGGTTGGCCAGTGTGAGTGAAGTCCCAGAGTTAGACGTGAGAAGATTTCACATAGTGTTGTTTTTTTTAAAAAGCAATATTGCCACAAAAAACATGTTATTTTGGGACTGATTATGCACATGAGTAGATACCCGTGACTAAATTGCATTAGTAGTTAAACTGTGATGTTTTTGCAGACTCTTGGAAGCTCAGTTCTCTGACAGATTCAAATACTACCTTATTAGTCTGGCATGTAATCCAGGATATTGGGGAACCACATTCTTATATCCAAGACTGCACTTTACTACAATCTTACCATCAGTTTCATGTGTTATTCTACTTAACACAACCTTGTTCTTTTGTCTTTTGGCACTGTCCGTTTCTCTATTGTCTACACAGAAACAGTGAAAAGATACTGAGGACTGTATGTGGAAAGAATGACAATAAATTCCAACTTGACCTTTCTGTGATGAGCTAAATTTTAGGGTGAATTATTACTGTGACCAAGCCCCTTTGTGACCAAGCTTAAGGCATATTGAGTTTTCTCTGTAGGACGCCATCAAGCTCCTTCTGTCTCAGCTCCTACACCTACACGAATACGAGGACACAACACGTTTGTTTAGTGACATTCCTTTCACTCACCTGTTTCTGGGGAGCATCTGAGGTCGAGTTGCTCTTCTCAGGAGACAGCGTTTGAAACAGAAACCCTCTGCTGTTTCTGGGCGCCAGAGGGTTCCCCTCTGAGATCGACGCCAGCTTCTGGAGGACGGAGTGAGGCCGACTCAGCAGTGAACCTCTCCTCACCTGGAAGAAATCAATAAAACATAAGTCTCCGACTGACCTTGTACAGATGACAGGGAATATGTAATGAACTTTGGTGGTTAAATATTTAAAAGGCCAATTGCTGCCCTCCACTCACACCCCTCATTCTGCACCATTTTGGATCCTTTTCAGTTAAGTTTTTGTTTAATAGAATTCAGTACAATGCAGAATTCTGATATTTATTCTCCACTGGCCACACTAGCTGGTCCTCCAAAAAGCACTAACCCACTAAATCCTAATACTTGATGTCTGTCAGCCAAAGTGGCTGATAGAGTTAACAGACTTCTCAATTACAGCATTTGGCAGACGCTAGCTGTTTTTGCAACAACAACGATTCCACTTTAAAAAAAAAAAAAAAAAAAAAAAAAAAGGAGTAGTTGAATCGACTTGGTAAACACAAAATTAAACAGAACAAAAAGTCAGATAATATTTACAACTTTAAACAATTAGGGATGTTCCGCCCCGGTGACAGTGACGTACCTGTAAGGGCTGCGAGGATCTCTGGAAGGGGTTGAGAACTGATGAGGTCTTTTCTGGTTGTGGTGCCACAGGGGGCTCTGGGGTGAAAATATGTTTAAAAAGTTAGATAGTGAAATAGAATATAAACTGGCCAGTAAACTTGTCTCCCAATATCATAACCAAAACCAAGTAATAATAAAAAAAAGAATGCTCAAGTCAAATCACCTGTTTTATTTGTCTCATTGTTAAATTTGTCGTCCTGAAATGTTGTTAATTGTGACAGACCAGACGTGCATTTTGGGGGGAAAGAATCGGCTTTTCACATAGCTAACGAGAGAAAAATAAAAATGCAGAAAAGCTGTTGTGTAGCAGGTTGCAAATAACCTGTATCCATCCACTGCTGACCCATGTATTGGACTCCAGAGAACACTAACTTCTTTATTTTGACAGAATTATAAATTCCTTTTTGATGACAAATATGAATTCACTTCTATAATTCTGGAGTACACTCATACGGTATAGCAGCGTCACAAAATAAATTTCAGGCTAGCTCAAAAGCAGTTGGCCATTAACGACACTCAGCCAAATAATACCTGGTGATTCATTCAAATATGTATAGATGTCTCTCATTGAGTGGCAGAAAGACGAGTAGCAGTATTAGCTTGAATCAGCTAAACACATCTAAAATGGGAAAGAGCTGGACCACTGGTTCTTTGGTAAGCAGTAAGGATCACCGTAGAGCTAAACGCAGCCATGGTAACAGATGTTTTGCCACTCAGTCCATCTAGAGGCTGTTGGGTTTTCTAGCCGTCAAACCGGGGCAAAGATGTAACGTTTTACGAAGTACCCGTATGTGCCGGTCTGTGTTATGCGCTAATGTAAAGAACTTTGTAGCTTTGTTTTGATATGTGCTGCATGATTATTATTAAATCTCACAATTTATTTCATAGCAGAGTTTAGTCAGCTGGTTAAAAAAAATGCCCTTCATATCTGACTCATGTTCCTGTTGTCACATTGTCGTGTGGATCCGAGGATGGGAAGTAGCCAGAAACAAACACTCATGAATATTGCATGTTGCCACTCACTTTCAGTGCCATTGCTTTTTGTGGGAACACAAGAAATGAACACTGAAGTAACTTTCCATTTAGCAATGACAGCACTGGCAGCTCTGTCCCCTCAGTGTCCAGTTTAGTTTGCTGGGATACATGCCAGTGTTTCATTGCAGTCTGTGTGCGTGTCTCTCTGCAGCACATCAGGTCAAGTTACCCACAGTCATCTTGCTGACAGCAATAAGTACATCAAACAGCATATATCTTAGGAACTTAAACTCCAAGATTAGACTGTTTCAGTTAATCACACATTCATCCCTTCCTATTGAAACTACTGTCATGCTGTGTTTACAGATATTTAGGAAAGTCTATAGCTTGTTCAGCATTTACCTGACAGGATTTTAACGGGAGCTAAAAATAAATAAAATTTTAAAAATCTGATTGGTCTTTAGAGCCGATTTGACATTTTTGACAACTTTAAAATCTCAAACAGCCAGACTTCAACTCTTGAAACCTTACTTCTCAAAACCCCAGATGGTTCCTTATGTTTCATACCAAAGTTTAGATTTAAACAAAGGCAATGCTCTTAAACTTGGAAAAGACCCATTTGGTGATTTGTTTTAAAATCTTTTGTTTGCTATATTAAGGTTCAAGGTACATATAATTGTCATTCTGCAACATAGGGCTGCTTGATGAAATGAAAGTTGAGACTTAAGACTCATACTGCAATTATTATTGGACAAAAACACCTTTGGATTCTTCTTGTGAGGGCTCAAACCGACCTTTTCTCTGCAAAGTCTTGGCAGTCAGTTTCTTGGCCAGCTTCATAAATTGACTGTCTTCCTCTCCAATCTTCTCATCATCTACATCCAAAGCTTCCCCTTTCTTGGCTTTCTGTTCAGACTGGGAAGAGACACAGAGAAGAGGAATGAAGACAAAATAACAACGCCCCCTTGCAGAAGAGGGAGAGGACTCGAAAGCATGTATCATAAATGAACACACATTTAGCTTTTCTTAGTAGGTTTACAGGGATAACCCTCTTTTAAGCCTGGTAGAATTTTACCTCACTCTCAATACTTGCAAACACAAATTTACAAACCCTACGGCCTACCTGTTCTCTGAGCCACTGTTCTCTCTCTAGTCTCTCTTTTCTCCTCTGGACCTCAGACTGGTCCATATCATCATCTCCCTCCTCCTCTTCATCGCCTTCTGTTCCCGTCCTCTCCATGTTGAAACCATCATCTGGAAGAATTCAAAAAGTAACTCAATAGTTTGCTGGAGCAACTTTGTATTTTGAACTTTGAATTTAAATAATATGCAGCAACACATACGTACATACTACTTGTGTTGTGCGTTCTTTTAACAACTGTCTAAATTCCAATAAATTCAAAATTAATTGCCAGTATAAGTATGGGATTAAAGGTTTTTTTCCCCCCCTCATCATGTAAACTCACCCATATTCTTCCAACGGAAGCGGCGAGCTCGTCCTGGGCCATCAGAGTGCAGGTCGCCATCAGCAAGGTATCGCTCCTGGTACAGCCTCAGACGACGCTTGTCATCGTCCATTATCTGCTTCCTGAAGGACCAATGTGGGTTGGATGATATTTTCCATTTCTCAGTTTAATAAACCACTAAATTTCAGATATCCACGCTATATTAATACTATAGGATATTTCTATTATGATTGGAGCAAATAATTGTATTAGTGCAGTTTAAGCAAGCAGAAACCCACAGACATAAAAGATCATTTCCAACAACGAGTACAGATTTGTTTACATGTTTGACAGTCAGGAAGTAGCATAAACCTTACTGAGTAAATCCACAAGACACTGAACGACTGCTAACAACTGAAGTTCAGGCAGTTGATGACCCACAAATCCTGTGATAACGGCAATTGTGTTCTTGTACCAAAACATGTGCAAGAATATGCAGTGCACTTTGAAGTGAAAAGGCCAAACGTGCAGAGGACACACAACTCATGTCAATGGTTGGAAGGGACGA
The DNA here is from genome assembly GCF_014851395.1 of Micropterus salmoides. NCBI lineage: Eukaryota > Metazoa > Chordata > Actinopteri > Centrarchiformes > Centrarchidae > Micropterus > Micropterus salmoides. The sequence goes on from NW_024040817.1 coordinate 11,728,786, forward strand.
TCATAATCTTCACATTTTTATCTTTCGACTGTCAACACCAACTGACTCAGACTGGAACAAACTTGGCCCAATCAGTCATCACACTAAAATCATTAATATAACAGTTGTAGTGGGTGTCCCCGTCTTTTGGTCAAAAGACGTAAAAACATCTATTTGTGCAACTGACTATTTCAGTTGTGAACACAGCACTGAATTGCACAAAAATAAAATGCTCAAACTAGAATGAGATCTGTTACTCACATGTGGATCTTGTTGACCTGGTCCTGTAGCTCCTCATCAGAGGGAAGCTCCTCAAGAAGCTCCTCTTCCTCGTATTCACTCCCCCCGTCTCCGTCCTCATCGTCGCTGCCCAAGTCACTCCCTGACAGCTCAGCCTCCGAGTCCACGTAGTCAGTCAAACGCCTGTGAACATGATGAAAGAGACTCTTAAGACCTGTGCTGCAGCGTGGATTATCTGATGCAAAATGACTGCAACCATTTTCCTATAATGTCATACAGATTATTTAACACTGGTTATGTATGCATGGAAGCATATTAAGTTTTAATTGAATCTACACTTACATTTTCTTCTTTTTCTTAATCCGGTGTGATGCAAACACACCCTGCATCTCCTCCTCTTCCACATCATTATCCTCTGCCTCGTCTCCCTCTCCTTCCTGTTCGTTTTCCTCGTCACCATCCTCATCATTGTCCTCCTAGAAAACCCACAATTCATTTGTCATTTGCATTGTAAAAAGGCACACATCCAGTATGTTATTTATACATGAAGTGGAACTTTGGTAGATCGATAAGAGATGTGAAGCTCTGGTCAGTGCATGTAGCCACGCCCCCCCACAGACTAGGGCTTCAACAAACGATTATTTTCAATTAATCTGTCGATTATTTTCTCGATTAATAGCTTAGTTATTTGGTCTTTAAAATGTCAGAAAGTGGTGAAAAATGTCGTTCAGTGTTTCTCAAAGCCCAAGATGACCTCAAATGTCTCGTTTCAGATTCAGTTTACTGTCATACAGAACTGAAGAAACTAGAAAAGAAGATTTAAGAAGCTTTACTTACTCAACCCGTTTAATCGATAATGAAAATAACTGGTGATTAATTTAATAGTCAACAGGGAACTGATTAATCGTTGCAGCTACTACAGACCTCTAATGGGTAGCTTAGCAGGGACAATTTGGCATGTGTTGACAAGCTTACCTGTTCACTGTGACTTTCCACATCTGACAAAAGCCGGAACTCGCAGTCCTCCTCCTCTTCTTCCTCCTGATACTCTTCCTCCACTGGCTTCTTTTTACTTTAAATAGAAAAATTAATGCAAGATTCTTACAATGCATATAAATATTCCCATAATCCATTATAAAAAGGCTGTGAAGTAACGAGCAAAAAAATGCATCATAAAGTATCACAAAAGGTCATAATCTTAGAGATAGTGTTATGTCAGCAAAATATAATCTTTGATTTTGCATTATTACAGTTGTACTGTACCCGTTTGGTGCTGGTGAGGTCGTGTGAGGAGAACCTAAAATTGGGAACAAAGGAGGCCAATCTAAATATAATTTAACTGTAGGAAAACAATTCAAAACACATGCACATAACATTTGGAAATACAGACAACGATACAAATTCTAACAAAAAATATTTAACGATTAAGTATTTAGTCAATTATAGATCCTTTGGTTTAATCAGGCTCTATTGACAAGTTATTGGTTTAATTTCTCTTCACAATCTACTCTTTAGTTTGTAAACACTAAACAGATTAAAATTAACAGCTTATTATATAAGTTACTAGCCCGACATGTCCCCAGTGTTAACCTGTCTGCAAATTGAATTCTGTTCACCATAGGTTACTTCAGCCTTCAAATAAGCAGTTTAACTGTAACTTTAACTGTACATGTTGTTCTCATCGAATAAATGGGGACAGCACACACACTCTTTTACCTGGACTCGGAAATTTCCCTGAACACAGGTCCAGCAGCTGATCCATGGTATCATCAGATTCTGCATGCTGTCCTCTCTCCTTACTCTGGCCCATTTCCATCTGCTCCTCTCCTGCTTGTGTTGGTGGAAATGCTCCAGAGCACAAGCCAAGCAGCTCATCCTCCTGTGTTGCTCCGAGGCCTCCAGCCTGACCCGAGCCGCTCTGCGCTGTCCCAAAAACACCTGAGCACAACCCCAACAGCTCCCCCATGTTGGCATCCATTGCATTTTCATCTAAGCTGTCCAGGATTAACTGTCTCTTGTGGGAGCGAGGTGCACCAGGGCGTGGGCCCACATTAAGGAAGCCATCTGCATCTAGTAACTGGGAATGGGTGTCGTCCTCCAGGGAGAAGCGACCTTGGGAGTCTCCTCCCAGACCAGGGCCAGAAGCTGCTTCACCCAGGGGCCCCGAATCTGCTCCTGGAGATGGAGGTGCATACAAGTCTTGGGAGTCCTCAACAGGAAGGCAGAGGGAGGGCTCAGAGAGTTTGCCAGAACTCTGATGGGGGGGGAGAAGAAAATTAAACCACTTAATTTTGAAGCAAACAACAGAACATAAATGGTTAAAGAATTTTCTTTGTCCCTTTCTTTGTTTTTTAGTTGCCTTATCACGATTGTATGTAATGTAATCCTGTTTATCTTGCCTCGAGTCTTTGGGAGAAGTCCTTGTATAAGCGTTTGGCTTTCTACCACTCCTGCACAAGTTCTTGTTTACTTCTATTTCAGGTAAATGTGAGTATATGTAGCTGTAAGTGTGTCTAATATATCTCATAGTAGTTGTATTTTTTAAACGAGCAAACGAATTAAGAAAATGACGACAATAAAATTGTGCACCCCTATATCATAAGCAGATTTCTCTGTATGCCTCATCAATTTGACTAACTGGAAACACTTCTCTTTAACTATGGGCATGTTAAGGAAAATTCAAACCCCTGGTGATATCATTTTTGATTCTCCCAGTATTAAACCTAAAATCCCTTTTATCTCACCTTAGAGGCAGAGCCGAGGAAGCTTGGTCTGAAGAGGCAGGGAGAAGGGGACCGGAAAATGGAGGAGTTGGAGACGCTTCTTCCTGTGGAGCGCTGATGATTGACAGGCTGGTAGGAGGTTATCATAGATGCTGCAAGCTCAAAGCTGCTGTTGTGGCTGTTGTCTTTTACCAAGGAAAGAGAGTCATCCTCTTCTGTAAACAAGACAGATGACAGAGTGAGAAAAATACTGTACAAATTTTGCACACAAAATACTAAGTGTCATGCTGAATCGAGCACTTTCAAGTAGAATGAGAAGGCACATTTTTCGATCAATATATTTAAAAGCATTTCCTTTCATTAATAATAACCAACAATAACTACATTAGTCTGTGTGTAAAAAGACAAACTGAATGTCTTTCACTACCCACCCATCTTATTGCCACTGTCCTGCCCAGAAAGACCAGACCTTCTTCCGCCATCACTAAAAGGAGAACAGAGCATGAAGCTTCACTATCAATAGACACACAGAGTAAACATCCAGTACATGCAAATGATGCCAATACGCAGCTATTTTACAAGCAGTTTTTTTTCTCCTAAATAGGACAACCAGGTAATGATTAAGTGATACTTAAATGGCCACACTTGGGATTTGTCCATTCATTTAATGCAGTATCAGCATTTCACTTAAGGTGCATGCTCTAAAGTTACAATGTGAAAAAGACACACTCACCCAGTGCGAGAGCAGGAATTGCCGGGGAACAGCATGAGTGTGTCATCGGTGTTAACTAGCTCAGGAGTTGGCGAGGGTCTGTTCAGTGCCACACCAGAAGGGCTCCTGATACTCTGGGCCACACTGCCTTCCTCCTCCTCCTCCTCCTCTTGCTCACCATCATCACCTCCCAGTAAGTCATCTACACCCTGGTTTAAAGAGAAGATCAGGCTTGATGTGAGTACAAAGGGCATAGATGCACAAAAGTGTCTTAAGTAATTTGACTGTTTCAGCCCGCAGTGTTCAGCGGAAAGAAACAAACATCCTCTTACCTCTTCTTCCTCAGACTCATCTGTCATGTCTTCCTCCTCCTCCTCCTCTTCCTCCTCCCCACAGTCTTCATTGTCTAGGCGATTCAGCTCGGCTTTGCGCACCCTCTCCTCTTGTCTCCGTTTTGCCATGGCGAGCTGCAGGCGCTGCTTCAAAGTCAGCAGCTTCTCTCCTATGGAGAGACAGAAAGAGGAGCTTAGTCATGTCAAGACGCAAACCACGAAATATACGTCTACCTCTGCACCCGACGGCCCTGCCCCTGAGAAAGTCTCCTTTATGTTGATATCTCTAAAAGGAGGTCAAGAATTTAGTCTCTTGTCAAAATTAAAATTTCCCAGAAACCCCGGCCTCTATGTGCACATGACATGTGTATCCATACCTGGTTTGGTTGGCACAGGCTCCTCTGCTCCCTCTTTAACAGTGACAGTGACTGACTCAGAGTGCAGCTCTTCCTGGCCAGACGGGGCGCTGTCTTTGCGGATGATGTTGAGCTGCATCGTACGCTCTCCTTGAGGGCGTGTGGGAGCCTGGACATGACGAAGGTAACGCTCTTTCAGGGCCTCCACACCTAAAAGAAGAGGCGTGAATACCCGTTCTGAATGTAATAGAATGGTTTATTCTGACTCATGATACATTCTTACTTATGTTCTTCTAACGATAATGAGGATTTCAGCACTCACCGCGGTTGAGCTGTGGAGGCTCAAGCTGAACAAAGGCTCCATCATCTGGACACAATTTAGCGACAGGCGGGGGGTCCAGTCCAAGCTCCTTCAGCCTGGCCAATTTGTCCTTCTTAGATTTGGTGGGTTGCTGTGCTGAAGGTTTTGCTGCAGCTGGATCAGCTCTCCCACACTGAGCGCCTAAAGGCTCTACCAAAGACCCAGATGCAGGCTCTTTTAGCAGGTCAGACGTTACTGCTGTCTGACTTTGTTCTAAAGGTGCAGGAGAGGTTTCTTCTCCACAGTCAGAAGCGGGTCTCACTACTCCATCTGTTGTGAGCGACTCCTGCAGACTCTCAGAGAGGTAAAGCATCGGTCCAGATTCCTGGTCGGGATCTAGGCTTTCGATTCCTTCTCTGGCCTGGCTGAGGCCCTCCTGCTGTGGGGACGAGGTGGAAGCAGGATGATTGATGGGCTGGATCTGATAGGACGACAGATCTAGAGAATGCGACAAGTCCTGCTCTGTGGAGAGCTGCAGAGGCTCACTCTGTGGGTTGGTGGTAGGTGGCGACGGCGGAGGAGGAGGAGCTGACGGCGTCTCCAACATCACGGCTGAATACTTAGCAGATCTGAAGAGAATGAGATTATCATTAAGTTGTAAGTTTATTATGGCAGTCTTGAAACTTTTATTTTTATGATTCTGTGTGTGTATGGGTAGGTGACAAATCCATTATAAAATAAAATTTGTCTGAGAAATTTGTGTCAACAGCTGGTAATTTTTGTCAAACATGGCTGCTGCCCTGATTTATGCATGTTATTTGTATGTTTGTCTTTACTTCAACAACGCCATGGCAGGACCCTCTGGCCTGGCTCTCTTCTTAAAGAACTGGTCGATGGTCTTTGGCTCAGGGATGTGGTAGGGCAGGCCAAGCGTAGACTCTACAGTGACAGAAGAGCAAGATGTGGCCTCAGTAGCATGGAACATATGAGATATATCTTTTAAAGTCGGAATGACACATTTCAAATTATGATCCAAAACGTCCCCATCTAGAGGTTTAATTGGCATGACCAGAGAAGTTGTACTTGTCAGAAAACAGTCAACAAATTGCCAAAACAGATAAAAGACAATTGAAGTGCTTCTTTTAACTAACCTCTAATCAGCCTCTGAGATTCACTGTGGAGCTGCTTTATTGCCTCTTTGCTGGCGCGCGCAGCTTTCCTCTCCTGAAAACATCACATATGTAGAGAATGAAACCGCGGCTTGGTATCAAAATTGCAGCATTTACAATAAAGCCAGGCATTTTGGCACTGCATACCGCACGTTGGGGTTTCTCTGGTGCCTCTTCATCTTCCTCCTCTTCCTCATTCAGGAGAGGATCCTGCAGCAATATTGAACACTGATTACACAAACGCCTGTCCAGACAACATCGGCAAAATGCCAAGCCTAACTTTGCGCCACTCTTGTCCCCAAGTTTCACAGAAATGTCATCAAATTCTGTTTCGAGAATTGTGTACCATAGTAGTAATCTGCTGAATACAGTCATAACCACAAAAAAAGGGCTTCAATTCCCACTAAAGCCTTTACATATAAGTACAGTTCTTGTTTTGATTCTGATTGAAAAGTAAACATAATTTAATTTTTTTTAAGTCACAGGAAATAATGTTGATTGAATGGACGATTACAACTGTACCTTATGTTTTTTCATCTTTTGCTTGACAGCAGCTCGTATGGCCTCCAAAGACTCTTCTTCTTCCTCATCGTCCAGACCGGTGTCAAAAAGGTCTGTGTCGCCTAGCAGACATCCACTGTCATTCAGAGCCCGAGGGAGAGGCGTGTTCTGAGGAAATGTGTACAAAGTTGTCTTTAATTGTACAATACAATCCGCGTCAAATATTCTTATTCGATAACAATCACACAATTCTGTTTAGATTATTTCCACAAAGATTATTCCTAATGGATACAAACATTGGAATGAGAAACAATGATCTAAATATGTAGATAAATATTTTGTGACATGTACTTTTGTATACAAAATACTTTTTCAAAGCTTAGGGTCCAATTTTTCTCTCATTTCCATACTAGATTAGAGCAGGAACCTTGAGGCACCAAACACACTGCACAAAGAATTCAGCGGCAAAAGAATAAGAAAAAAATTAAAAAGAAAATGCCAAGTGGGACTAACCTCATCCTTTTCAGAGAACCTCTCTTTCTTCTTCAGTTGTTTTACCGCTTTGCTACGCTTCTCCTTTTTCTCCCGATGCCTCTGGCTCTTCTCTCTCTTCGTCCGTTCCTTTGTCGATTTCACTTCCCTCCTCACCTCTTCATGTTGCTCCTCCATTTCTCCACATTTGTCTTGCTCAGGCTCGCTGTCTTCGCTGTCAACTGGAGCACGGCTTATCCTCTTGCTCTTCTGCGCCCCTCTCTCTTTCCTCTCACCCTTCTCTTGTGTCTCTCCAGTCTCCATCTCCTCTCCGCTGGAAGCAGATAAGACCAGTGCTTCGGCCATGTGACTATTCTCCGCAGCCACTGCCTCCTCTTCCTCACTGTCGCTGTCTCTGATGGCATTACGATGAGGCTTTCTGTGAACTGTGATGTCTTCGTCATCATCAGAATCTGCAAACAAAATAAACAGCCAAATTGCACAATTGTTATTCCAAATCCTTTAAGGCTTCTTTGTGAGGCAGCGTAATACCAAGTAAGCTGTGCTAGGTGGACTAAAACCAAAAGAATCATTATGCATCATGCTTGTATGTTATTTTTGTTTGCTTGTGTATTACTCAATGATTGATGTGAACTCAGTCATTTTCATCTTTACTTGAACTTTAAATAAATGTGATTCTTCAAAATGATTCTTCTGTTGCAGCATAAGTATTTTTAACCTGTAGGTGCATGCAGTCACATCCTTGAGGCACTGTTTATTATTTTTTTTACACAGCATGTGTTAAATTACAATTTGAGAAAATGCATAGGACAGGCAGATTTCTCTTTAGGTGAGTATTTTTGATTGTGGGATGCCATTTAAATAGTAAATTTGACTGTTACACTTATTGTAAACTTTGTGGTTAAGTGTCCTCTGAATCCTAAACTGTACAAGGGTAATAAGTTTGCTTGGCTCTGACCTGTCTCTCAAAGGCTGGATTATAATATATTGTTTTGTTACTTCACCTGGAAGCTCTTCTTTATTGTTAGCGGTCTCCATGACCATCTCCTCTGCTGGAGAACCCATCCCACTGTCTGAATCACTCTCAGTTGCAGGTTGGGCCAGAGCTGGGAGCACCTCAGCCTGGTTACAGCAACACAAAACAGAATTAACACATCATGAAGTGCATTTTCTACAGTATGGTGGCACTACAGTCTGTTAGGACTGATCTCTGGCACGAGGCTCCACATTCAATGTAATACAGCCTTAATCTTAGACACATTTAAGAGTCCAGGGTTCCTTATGCTGCTCTATGAACTTATTTCACGGATAAAAATGGCAGATTACTTGCATTTAATCCTTCCTTTAAATCACTGCATTACTTTTTCTATGGTATCAAAATTATACCACGTGCCTGTATTTGTCAAACAAATGTCAGGCAAATTAAATTTTCTTTGCAAAGTCAGTGTGAAGCATGGAGGTCAACGGTGTTTCTTAAGACAGGCTGTTGGGTTACACGAGTGGCGCCTTGCAATAAACCAAACAATGAGCACGTACGTTAGCTAGCGACATTGCTTCCTTTCAATGATTAGAGTTAACTTTGCTACATGTAACATAACTTGAAAAAGTCGCCGGTACAAGTGATGGATTTCCGAGCGTAATCACAAAGATCAGACTGCTTAGATATAATATTTTAACAGAAGTCAACAAAGAAAAGTGCTTAACCGATGTGACCAGGCCAAGAAGACAACCATCATCCCAGCTGGCTAAACCTAACCTAGCGAGCTAGCTAACTGGCTAACACTTTCTGCAATTAGCAAACTTAGTTCTCTCGCCAGTGTTTCCCCATAACTTATAACTAACTGTCTGATACTCTCACGTTAGATGGATGTCCAAACTAGCTAGAGATATCTGAAAGCATGGTCTCACCTGTTGTTGAGAAAGGACCAGGCTCATCTTTGTCCGCCGGCTAGTTTACGCTCTTTTGTAAAATAAACCAGCCGAGACAACTCTTCGTCGTATCTCGGCAGCCACAGCGGCCGTCGTAAAGTAAATGTTTGGGTGACTAAAGGCTATTTTAAACGTCTAAAGCACATTTAAAATACATTTAGCCGAGCTACTCCTCTTCCTCCCGCCTCTTCCACACCGAATATAAATTTTGATATTTCGCGCGCCGTGACAGCTGGCCCGCAGTTTTTCGTCACCGAGGTGTCAATCGACCCGTTCTCGCTCTCCCATTGGTCCATTCGGGAAGTTTGGATCCGCCCAGTGTGACGACACAGTTTAGTAAAAGCTGATTTTAAATACCGGGAATGCAGGGGCGGGCGGGGCTGAGTGTTTTTACAAAAAGAGAGGGGGATTTGAGGCTTTGTTGAAAGAGAGACGCACACACTTCAATTTAATGTATACATATAAGTGGGTATATGTCATATAATATATTTAATTACTAACATTAATTTATCTTACAGTTTCTGACATTACTGTGTGTAAAATGTTTATTTTAAAGATAAATATTAAAGATAAATTGACCTACCAATCACAACACAACAGATTGGCACCATAAAGATGTATAATATAATGTAAAGCTTACATACTTTGTTCCCTTTAGTCCTCAAAAAGAAAATATACCTCCAAAATTAGGCTGCACACAAAAGTAAGCAATGCACATTCAAAGATACAGTCACATTATGTATTATTATAAGTTCCAACAAAATTAAAATAAATAAACACAATTAATGCATTGACAAAATTGTGCAAAACTTTGAATTTACAATACAAGTCAAGTCACTTTATTTATATAGCACATTTAAAAATAACAGGAGTTGACCCAAAGTGCTTTCCAAGTACACAACACACAAATACAAGTATACATGAACACAAGAACAAAGAGTATATACCATTATGTATCCAAATACACAATACACACTACACAAATGCAAATACTCTTACAGAACAATTAATTGTTATAGATTGAGTAACCCACAAATATAAAGTATTTTAAAATAGCTTCAGGTTGACCAACTATATAAGAAAAACAATAAAACAACACACACAGGCCTGTTTTCTTCATTATAAGTAAAAATACTATAATTTAAGTACATTTTGCTTATAATACTTATAATACTATGTTGTTTTACCTGAGTAAGATTTTGAAAGTGTTTACTTGTACTTAAGTATTTTCACACAGTTGTGTTGCTACTTAAGTAAAGTATCTGATTCAGTGCTGAAATGAATACTCTAGATCTTTTACTTTGCAGCTGGTAAAGGTAGGGCTAATTTTAGCTTTATATACTGCTAGGTAGTTTAATCCATAATAATACATCATAATTTACTTTTTAAAATTATTTGAGTATTTTTTTTCCAATGAAGTAATTCAAGTACCAATTTACTTAAGTTCAGTACAATTATTATTGTATTCAAGTACTTGAGTACAACATTTGAGTAAATGTACTGCTAATTTAAATACTTTCTTCACCACTGCTTCTTTTCCAAACTATATATTTGTTTATATGCTTTACTCACTTTCTCATATTCATATCTACTCATGATATTTCACTGTATCTTACTATCCTGCAACCCTCCCCCAGCTGACTGGGATCATTAAAGTTTGATCCACCAGTGCAGTACAGCAAATTACACATGCGCACAGTGGGCGCATAGGCTTCTATCTGGCGCATGCGCACTTACAAATCCCCAGAACCAGCAGCGGGGGCTCAGGTCAGTCAGTCAGTCCAGTCAGCAGTCATCCACGCAGCTATCTATATTCCCTTTTCTTAAATTAGCCACTTTAAGCTTCGCGATACCGCCCCCAATTTCAGCGTCGGTACGGAGCCGCCAGGCCGGGACAGAGACGGAGAGAGAGGCCTCGGCCATGGAAGCGCTCGGACCCGGTAAGACATTTTAAGAAAACTGAAAGCGAGCGAGGAGCGGGGAAGCGCGAGCCGTGTGTGGGGCGCGTGTGCGCAAATGCGTCGCTTCACTGGGGGCCGCGGCTGCAGCGAGGCCTCGACGCGCTGAGGGGAAAACAAACCGAGGCCCAGCCCGAGTCTCTGTGTGATTGTGTGTGTGAGTTTATTTACACCGAGTGGAAGACAAGCGTCTTGTCTGTACGCGGAGGTTTGGTGTTTTTTATCGGTTATCCAGTAATGTCTACGCGGTTTTATTTATCTGAAGCACGCACAGCTCGTCGTGTCGGGGCTGGCATTGTGTGAGTGGGGATTTAACTAGGACCTTCCTTCCTCCTTCCTTCCGCGTCGTGGTGTGTTTACGTTGATGTTTGTTCACGATGTATGTTCTTTTTTTTTTTTTGGCCACATAATGACGACCTAATTTCTAAATGTGACCGCTCAATCCTGTCGAAATTTGACAAAATATCCTACCTGTATCAAATCTGCTCTGCTACACCATCTATATTTGTACCATCGCCATCAGGAACAGCGCGTCTCTTCGGACTGCCCTCGTCCAACATGATAGCGATGGGTGGAAAACACAATAAATACCAATGAAACGCAAGTTACTTGCGTTAAATGAGCGAACGTACGTATTTTGTGACTTGTATTTTGGTTTTACGCGTCTGTGAGAGCACAACAGGCTCGGATGGCGCTTTTATCGATCCATATCTGCAGGCCAGCTCCATATTATTCATCTCCTATATGATAACAAAGGCACTTATTTTTGCATCGATCAAATGATAAAGTATGCTGTTGAAAAATGAACCACACAGCTGTACACCCAGCGATATAATGCATCTGAATTGTCACACCATGCAAAATGTGTTTACCTAATTTTAAAATTTTCCTACAAACAGTTAATTTTGTTTGCGAAATGCGCCCTTACATACAAGAGGAACTGAATGCAGCTTGCAGAGCAAATCAATTTTTTGTGCAACAGTGAAGCTCTTGTTTGTTTTTGTTTTTTTGAATTGCACACACACATTTCCCACATGCTCAAGAAGAAATGTGGTGACATTAGGAAAATCAAGATGTACTGTAAGGAGGACATTTGGCCAGCAGCAGTATATAAATGTCAAGCAGATGCATTGTGCTGCAGTGTGAGGGTCCTGGGGAATGTTTGGAGACAATAATAATGCACAACTATCCACAGGTGTGTTTGAGCCAGGGCAGCCTCTTTATTACACCTAATCAGTGCAAGCCATCAAGGTTTTATCCATGATAACAGCAGCTGCAAGATTTACCTGGTACTTGTAGGATTTCCAGCAGCAGGGATGATTGTATTTAATGAATGTTTACCTTGTGGAGTGTGGTTGCAGGTTTCACTTTTTCTCATGTTAGTAATGATAAATGGGCATACAGAGAGATTGTAATTGGGTCCAGCATCAGACCTTTTTACATGCATAATGGCCTAAGTAGTATGCATCTTTATAAGAGCATTGTGTGCAAAATGCCTAACTAACCCCAACAGTTTTATTAAGTGATATATACTTTGTGTGATCTCACTCTAATGTTGTCAGTTTCAGTTCTGTGTCAGCAAAGTGATATAATAAATAGTGCTATATTGCTTTTTTTTAAGGTCCGTAGACAAGCTACCAGTAATATCCAACCCTGCATACAATGCCCCATGTGGGAACAAAGTGTTCATATTGCCGTTTTTAATTAGAAAAGTGCCTTCGTCAGCCTCCTCTGGTTCAGAAACATGCACATTTTGGCATTTGCTTCAGTGTGGCTGGAATTCTTAAGTCAGGGCCCCCCAAAGGTCGTGTGTAATGATGTGCTGTAGGCCTGGGGTGTCTTTACAAAGCAGCTGGTTTAATCTGTTTTTTATTGTTTCCAAATGTTAGGTGCAACTGCTTGAAGTGGTGTCCAGATACAAAACGAAGCAGTTCGCACAAACGCGCAGATTGTCGCTCTAGGTGTCGTGAACGGAGGCAAAGATGAGACTACTCCACTCGAACACTTTCAACTTGTCTCAAATTCATGACTCCATTCAGGGCAAAAGCCTGGAGTGACATACATTTAAAAAATAAATAAATAAATACATTTCCTGGTAAAATGTGGGGATGTTTGATGATCTCTGAGTATTTAACATAGACTGGTGATGCTGTACTACCATCCGGGAAATTTTTGTGGCCAGTGAACATGGACTGCAGAAGTGAAATATATGTAAAAAATTGATATCGCTTGCCGTGAACTAATCACTTACACGTCAAAATCAGTTGCTTCTGAAGCAACAGCTGAGAATTGGACCCCCCTACACAGAGGGGTGCATAGTCCCTCCTTGTGAATGGTCTTTCTCAGTACCTCTGCCTTTTCCACAGTCCAGTGTAGTACCATAATCCAGGTGATTTGCAGGTATGGGTGTCAGCTCGCTCCCTGTTCAGTGTTGTTAGTCTCTGACTCATCGCCAGGCCTAGCCATCATCCTCATGCTTAGCTTAAGCCCAGCTGTCTTTCTCTTTGGTCACACGGTGGTTACCACGGACACACTTAGCTTCACAGCACAGAAGTAGCCAACCCCTCTCAGCAAATGTGAGCACGAGGCACCCAATCTAAATAATAGTTTTTAAATATGGGATCAATGAAGAGAGAAATTAGCGTTGCAGGACAGGCGGGACGATAATCTTCGTAGCGTGTTGTTTTGCGCATTCAACAAGCTAGTTGTCAGTTTGTCAAAGACTACATAAGGAGCAGAAAGACTTGATGGCCTCCAGTGCATGTGTCTCTTTCTGAGCCAGGAAAGGCTAATTTCACTTCCTCTGACTCAAAGTAGATGCACCACTGTCTCACTTGGAGCAGAAGCATAAAAATTATGGTGGAAGCTTGATTCATGGGTTGATTTAAATCGAGGCCTAAATGCCATCTTTTGACAAGTCTGTAGGGTTTCTTTAAGTTGACTTTAAGTTATTCTGTCAAAAAAAGGGACTGACTGTCTCACTTAAAACAGTGTTTCTTGTGATGGACATAATGTTCTTATTTGTAGCTTTAATTCTGATTGAGTAGTACTCTGTATTATTGGATGGCCATGTGACGGTTCCAATGAATTTTATCATATTAGAAGCTGTTGGGTGGGTGGTGTTTTTGTGTTGTTTGTTCCGCCTGCCTGTGCCCTCTCATCTTCTCCCCATGATAGGCCTTGTCCATCTTGGGACACTAGAATACTCTCATTTACATAAATTTAGGCCAAATATTTTTTTTCCCCCTAATCATAGCAGCAGTACAAAGTACTGAAGTGACCCAACATTTACACCAAGCGTTACTCTAGTTCCTTATTTGTATACAACATACCCATGCTTGTTGTTTTTTTGCTTGTTGGATCTGCTTTGACGTCACTTGGTTAGAATAACTATTTTGTTGATGGATGGAAAAATGTTTTCAAGCAAAAATAGTGAGGGGGGGGGGAAAGAAGCTAAAATCTCCGGGTTTAGCTTCTCACGTGAGAGGATTTGCTGCTTTTTTGTCATGTATCAATGGCAACAGAATATCTTGGGGATTTGAACTGTTTGCACAAAACGGGACAATTGAAGAAGTCACCTTGGTCTTGTGTTGATGTTTCACAGATGAATTGTAAAATAATCATCAGATTAAGCATTAAGTAAACTTGTATTTATATAACACCTTTCAAAACCCTACGTTACAGTTTTACAAAAGGTTAAAAGAACAAAACACCCAGAAGAGTTTTCCTGACCTGACTCTCAGGGAACAGCGAGTACACAGCCCAGCCAGCCTTGAACGAGCTGCAATTAGTCCTCTCTGATACCCCAACCCATTCTAGCTGATCAGTTATTATAGCTTCCTTCTTAGTTGAAGCCCTAAAGTGTGTTACCTTTCAGAGTGATCAGCTGCATGTGTGTGTGTATATATATCCATTGCCTTTTCACTTGTTTGTGCACAAACTAACATTAGATGGTGCTGACTGAAGATACACAACTAATCCAATCAATTGGAGGGTAAGTTAGAAACTCAGAGCTAAAATGACTGGTATGTTTCTGTTCTAATTAATAAGTAGACAATCTGCAATTGTTTACATAATCATTAATAATTTCAGCCAAACACTTGCTCCAGCTTCTCAGTTGTGAGAATGTGTTGCTTTTCTTTGTCTTGTGTGTTTGTAAACACACTAGCTTTGGGCTGCTGTTCGGACAAACAAGCATTTTGAATACATGCCCATGAACTTGGGTTAAGACATTTTTTAAATGTTTAAACTGACATTTTTGTAGACCGAACCGTTAATCCACTCATCAAATAATTGGCAAATTAATCAATAATGAAAACAATTGTTAGTTGCAGCCATAAACTATTTAATGATCTTACCGTTGAGGTTGGTGGTGTTGACTGTAATAAGTAGACGGGTTGGGGAGGAAGGATGGGTTCAGGCGTTTCATATCGAGACACACATTTGTGTGTAGTAATGTGGCAGCTGAGGAGGCTATATATAGGCACAACTGTTTTTGGTGAAAGTGGAAGAGGAAGACCTCAAACTTACTGCACCACTCACATACTGTAGGGTAAAACTCTTTGTAGTACCTGTACGTGCACCCAGCGAGCAGAAATAAATACAAACCCGTGTACAATGTCAATTCAATACACAGGGAATCTGCAGGTCTTGAAGTCTTAAAGCATTGAATTTTGTTTCATTGAGAAGGCCTTAGAAGGTGATAAGTGTTAAATCCAATTTACCAAAGTAATATTAAAATTAGTAAATGTTTTCTCTTGCCTTGTGTAGGCAGTAACAATGTTTTTGTTACCGATTTGTGTGCTGCTAAATAAATATCCATACACAGCATCGACAGAACACACCAAAATGGTGGCATACAGGTATACATGCACTTGAATTACTATGCAATGCACTTGAAATTCTTTAGTGTGCTTGTGGTGCATAATGTGGAATTTTATAATATTCAGATTGCAGCTTAGCGTAGAACACTTTGTACGCCTTTTGTTGCCATCAGTAACAAGGCCAGTAGGACAAAGTAGAATGAATCATCAGACGATTTTAGCTCACGTCGTGACAAAGAAAAGCAGGCATGCAACGAATAGCTTCTTATTTGAGACTATCATAAACAAAATGATGTTACAATCAAGCTAATGGTTTATTTGGAGGAGGAGGCGGAGGAGTGGGTAGTAGGGAGAAGGGGAGGTGATTTGGGGCCCAGGCTAGATGAGGGCATGTTAGGAAGCGTGTTTTCAGGAAGACGATGGGGAGGGTCCCGATTGTCCGTGCTCTCGCGCTTCACTTGCTAACTGGAGCGTGTGGGTGCATGGAGTTCAAGAGGACCCCTGCAGTCCCTTAGCTGTCAGTTGACAAAAGCATTAAGCGGCCTCCCCCAACCTCTTTCAATACACAATATTATTTTAACTTTGTGTGTGTGTGTTTGCCTTTTGCGTATTCTCTCAATCTTTCATAGGCGCTTTTTCTTTTGTCTCAGCTAAATTCAGAGAAAAGATGTTTGTGTTTCCTCTTTGATGCTTTTGTACAGAGTGACACATGGCAGGCCAAAACAACGGCAGGCATCCCAATGCCTCCTTCCATGTCATTGTCAGTGAGTAGTGTTGATGTGTGAAATGGATGATTTGTCATTACCATTGTAGCTAGATGGGACCTGAGGTCTTAAGCTTGTATATGTGCTGTTTTGAACCGATGACTTCAGGACTCAAGACAATGTTTCCTCTGTTGCCTGCAGCTTGTTCTGCTGCAGTGTGAGACTCACAGGCACTACACCTGTGTAGATGTGTACACATGCAGATACTGTATGTGGCGTGTACAGTGTGTAACGGCACCCCTCCATATGGCCCTGCTGCTGTCTGTCTGAGAGGAGCTCGGTCTTTGTCTCGGCGTGAGGGGTGGGCGCCCTGTGTGTCTGGGTGGAGCTGGGGGCGGGCTGAAATATAATTGGAGGTCATTGTTTTGCCATCCCTTGTTGACCCAAGTAGGTCAGGGGCCAGAGTTATGGATCAATCAAAGCGTGTTAGTGGGGCTGTGAGGCCTTCCAGTGCATTCAAGCGGGTGTCACTGATTGGATGGTTTGCAACAAGCTTGCCGTTACGCCACGCACATTCATCTTTAAAATTTGCCATTTAATGCAAAGATAAGCGCACACGCTCTCACTGTCGCCACCTTTGTTCACATTCAAAATAAATGCCAAACATGCTTCGTTTGACAGTTAATTATTTTTTGGCGTGGAATCCACACATCTCAGGGGTTTGGTAAATTCAGTCTTCACTGAGAGGAAGAAAGTGACGGTATGAATTCACTAATGTCAATAATGGTGGTAATTCACACTTGTCATGTGCAAAATTAAAAAGTATTTAACTGTTGTGGCATATTTCAGTGCAATTACTCTTCTCTCTACTTTCTGCAGGCCCGCCCGCCCCTCCTCCCTCTCTGTTTCAGCCTCCGCGGCGTCCCGGCCTCGGCACAGTGGGGAAACCCATTCGGCTCCTAGCCAACCACTTCCAGGTGCAGATTCCCAAGATTGATGTCTATCACTATGATATCGACATCAAGCCTGAGAAACGGCCTCGAAGGGTCAACAGGTAAATCTACAGACAGATATGAGCAGAAAATGCACATGGGGATGGGGGACTTAACCAATTGCATCTGTTGCTATTATCAAACAGACTTCCCAGGGAGAAACATGTCTCCTACGAGCAAGGCGTTTTATATACTAGTAAATAGGGAAATGAAGAAAAGAAGCATTTAATTTTATTGCAGTATAAAACTGCATGGCCAATTTTCTGTTTGTTGTCACCAGACATATTGTAGTAAGTCACTTAAGTTACTGGTATGCCTGTGTTTATTTGCTTACTTTCCTGCCATTCCTGTTGTTTAGGGAAGTGGTGGACACCATGGTGCGGCACTTCAAGATGCAGATCTTTGGAGACAGACAGCCTGGCTACGACGGGAAGAGAAACATGTACACAGCACATCCACTGCCAATTGGGAGAGACAGGGTTGGTGTTTCAAACACAGCATGTATACAGATTAAAAAGAGAAGAGGTTTACACACTAACATTTAATCATAGATGCAGAGAACAATATTAATTTACTAGTTTACTTTATCGGAGTAAAATTTAATCTGCCTTCATAGTTTAAAACCTGCATGCATGTCAAAAACTACTACTTTGCCCTTGGGTATTTTTTGCCAGTCTCTCCCTGTCACCTATTCTTCAATCCATTTCTCTTCTCATCTTTTGTTTCTGTCTCCCACTTTGCCTTTCTTTCTTTCTCCCCCCCCATATCATCTTTAGGTGGATCTGGAGGTCACTTTGCCTGGTGAGGGGAAAGATCAGACGTTCAAGGTGTCTTTGCAGTGGGTGTCAGTGGTCAGTCTACAGATGCTGCTGGAAGCTCTGTCGGGTCACCTTAACGAGGTCCCCGAAGACTCCGTTCAGGCTCTGGATGTCATCACACGGCATCTTCCTTCCATGAGGTACAGACACTTATCCCCTCTGCCTTTTCACAACCATACTACCCCACATCTTCTGCACATCTCTTGACAGTTATTGCTTTTCATCTTTTATTTGTCTGTATTACTTAATTTCCTGCTGTCTGGTGTCGCCCTGATCAAGTCAGATTACATAATATAATTGAAATTTTTATTGAATCGATTATCGGTCTGCCCGTTATCGCTTGACTAACTGAATAAGCCACAGTGCACTGAGTGCACCCTACCTGGTAGACCTAACTACCTAAATAAGCGCTAACATAACTGTTGCCCTTGGTAAGAAATATACAGAGTAAATTATTGTTTGTGTATATAAATGTGAAACAAATGTTCACATGTGTTTCTGATGCACACACAAATATTTTTGGTTAATGTAACGACAAATCGAATCGTAATCGCAATATCTGGCAGAAAAATAGCAATTAGATTTTCACCTAATTCATCCATTATATACAATAAAGTATTTTTGTGTGCATGAAAAATATATTTTTATAATATTTTATCTTTATATATAAATACATTTGTATATCGTTCTGTGTGTATTCATAATATTGAGACAAATTTCACCCCAGAACATAAAGGATTAAGCGCTTTTGTCCTTATGAAAGTAACACTAGCGATTGTCTGACCAATGAGAAATTGGTCGGACAAGAGCACCAACCGACCAGAAGGTGTTAGCAATACTAATCTTAATCTGGCTGATTTAATAATGTCATGGACATCTCATTACTTCTGGTGGTTTAAGTCTATATTGATTTGATTTTGTGTATTATTCAGCTACTGTTATTTTTTTATTTTTTGCACGCAGGTATACTCCCGTAGGGCGTTCGTTTTTCTCCCCTCCAGAGGGTTATTACCATCCTCTGGGTGGAGGCAGGGAGGTGTGGTTTGGTTTCCATCAGTCTGTCCGTCCTGCTATGTGGAACATGATGCTCAATATCGATGGTAAGACCTGAGTGAAGCTGATCGGCTTCAGCTTTGATTTTAAATTAGCTTTTAATACATTCATTTTAAAAATCTCCAACACTGCGATTATACCTGTTGTACAGTATTCTGTATCAAGGTGGTATTTTGATGTGGGTGTTAACTGACCGATATAAAGAATTAGATCATATCTTAATTCTCTACCCAGCTAGATTCAATGTATTTGTATGCACACAATCACTAATGAACAGCAATTGATTGTATTTAAAAACCCACCAAATTTCTGTTTGATCAGCTACTGCTTCATTCTATGCCTAGACTGTAACAGTAGACTTTACAGCTAAATATTTCTACTGCCATTATGGAAATCTGGTATGGTTACATACATAAGGAAAAACGACAGATGCTTTTATGAATAAAAACATTAGTTTAATTAATTCTCATCTCAAATAAGGAGGTATAATTCAGATTCTGAAATTTAGTTTTCTGTGACAGAGCTATTAACCTCACTATTGTTTTGATGAAGGATAAAATGATTGTCATGATAACTTAGCAGAGTTTTTAAACCCCACCGTTGTACTATATTTTAAACAATGTAATGTTGTGGCATCTCATGCCTTTCCATTTCTGTCCACCTCCAGGATTGTATTCCGTTGTCTCTCCTACACTTGAAACAACATGCCCCAATAATGCATCCCCTTGCATTGAAAAAACACCAATTAAGTCAGTTAAAATTGTAAAAAGGCAGCAGTTCCTGAATCTGTTAAGAGTGATGCAGTAGTTGAAGACCAAAAACACACTTATTATGTCTTATTCCATGAGACAGAGACTTGTTGTGATACAAAACACTTTATAAATGTGTTAACTGGACTGGGATGTTTTGCTTAAAAGATGGTACGTTTGTTTGTATCCACTGTTATATCGACAAAGTCATTTATGTAAAAGGTGTTTGGCAGTCCATAGCCATTGCTGATGAGATCAGGACATTCATTATGGCTGCAAGAATGTGCATTAAAGCTCCTTTGTTACTGCTGCATCCCCGTTCCCCAATTCTATAGTTTGCCCAGACTCTGCCTGTGATATACACTATCATGAACTCATGTGCGATCTTGTTATTGATTTATGGGACTAATTTTCCGAATATTGTCATATCTGTTCTACCCCCTCAGTGTCAGCGACTGCTTTCTACCGTGCCCAGCCTGTCATAGAGTTCATGTGCGAAGTGCTAGATATACAGAACATCAACGAACAGACGAAACCCCTGACCGACTCGCAGCGCGTCAAATTCACCAAGGAAATAAGAGGTGAGCACTCCATACCAGTTCACACACAATATGCTGATATTTACCAACGCGTGAAAGAGGGCCAACATTAACAGACACACGCACATTATATACACCGTGTCCATGACTCACTGTGTATCAAATTAACCATTAAGGTGCGGGCCTGCAAAACACATGCCTGTTTGTTTTTATGCACTGTGAAAGATGCTACACCCACTCCTGACACACATTCATGCTGTATACTCATGCTAAATACAGTACACTGCTTAACTTGCGCCTATGCTAAACACCTGCTCTTAACCTCAGGGTAAATATTGTGTTTCTGCCTTTTGATTAGAAACTAGGCAGTCTAAAATCAGAATGTGTGAATCTCATGGACATAAGTATTCATAACAGATCTCCTGAATAAAGCTTTTGTTTATAAAAATGAATTAATTTTTTTTAATGCAAGACTGCTGTTGTTCCAAGCAGCTCCGTTCTCTGTGTGTCTTCACTTATGTTATTGTAAATACACAAATAACCTTGCAGGAGCTAGATGTCATTTTGAACAGTGTAGAATTTTAACTGCATGTTTTCTTCGGCAGACACTTATAAGCTCTCTATTCTCCTTTTTGGTTTGCGTTTTGAGCCGTGTTGTGACAAATGTGGAAAAGGGAAACTGCAGAGCTGAAACACCCTGTGTCAGCATTTCTTTATCATGTCCTGAAAATGACAGAAGAGGAACTGATGAGTACAATTCCAACCTGCTAAAATTGAGAAATTATCGAAACATTGGAAATTGCTGTTGGTGGTTAAGTGGTACTGCCACTTCACATGATTCTGTAACCATTCTTTTTTGTATGTTTTATAAACAGGCCTGAAAGTTGAGGTCACACACTGTGGTCAAATGAAGAGGAAGTACCGTGTTTGTAATGTAACTCGCCGACCTGCCAGCCACCAAACGTAAGTGCGATTCCTGCACATGTTCGCTAATGTACCAAAAAGACAAGAATTTTTTTGCCCACATTTTCCATTTATTTGCAGGTTCCCCTTACAGCTTGAGAACGGCCAAGCCATGGAGTGCACAGTAGCTCAGTATTTCAAGCAGAAGTACAATCTGCAGCTCAAGTATCCACATTTACCATGCCTTCAAGTAGGGCAGGAACAGAAGCACACCTACCTTCCCCTGGAGGTGAGAAAGAGGCTGTTTTGATGCTTAAATCTCATAATTTTAGTTCAGTTCAGACAAAAATGCCTTTCATCTTTTCAATTATAACATTCTCCTTTTTAATTTCCCGTCATTGTTTCTCTAATCTGATTGATTTTGTTTTATTTAATGAAATGTTTCTTCTTGCTCTGTAGGTCTGTAACATAGTAGCAGGCCAGCGCTGTATTAAGAAACTGACAGACAACCAGACATCCACCATGATAAAAGCTACAGCTCGCTCGGCCCCCGACAGACAGGAAGAGATCAGCAGACTGGTGAGTGCTGTTTCCCTCTTGGGGTGGGAGTAAGAAAAGCAACTGGAGCTGCTGCCATTCAGAAGATTTTTTTCCTCTGGACTTCGACAGGACTAATCAGCATACAGCTCATCTACTTTTTTGTATTTTATTCCTATTTTTCTCAATTCTTTTCTCTACAATCTCATTGCTTCCCCTGCATCCATCCTCTAACTCCTTCCCTGTACTTTCTGATCCTTTACCAGGTCAAAAGTAACAGCATGGTCGGGGGCCCGGACCCTTATCTGAAGGAGTTTGGCATTGTGGTGCACAATGACATGACAGAAGTGACCGGACGTGTTCTCCCAGCACCCATGCTGCAGTATGGGGGCCGGGTGAGTACAGACACAGGGAGGGACTGTGGCAGGGTGAGTACTGGGAAAGGGGCTAAACTCTGGGGTTGCATGCCTGACTGGGAACGCACAGGGCGGTGGCATCAAAGAGTGAATGTTGGGACACGGGGGGGAAGATCCAGGTTTGAAGAGGTCACTCAGCGGAAGGCTGAGTGAGTTTATTATTATTATGTTTCAATATTGAGTAGAATTGAGACACCAAAGAACCATCATCGTCTTGGTTGTGACGTTTAACTGCTGCTATTAATTCAGGTGGTGACTAGATACAGATGCCTGTTAAACCTGGAACTTGCCCCATTTTTATAATCCTGTGGTGCATCTCTGCAGTCTGTCAAGTGCATCTCTTTAAAAGACTATCCTTTCACTGACACCGCCTCTAAGTATGTCAATATTACAGTGCATGTAGATGAAGCAGCAAGTTGTTGCAGACTGCTGAGATTCACCCATTGAATCTCAAATCAAAAGTTTGGAGAGATCCGATTTATTGGCGCACGCACAAGATAAATGTAAACATTTCTGAGCAGACCTGTATAGATCAGAAGGTTGACAGGCGTGAGAGGCTGAATTGGGATTCAAGGATTGTGTGTGTGTGTGTGTGGGGGGGGGGGGGGGGGATGTGCTGCCAACAGGAGGATGATAAGACTCTGAGCCACCCAGCATTAAAGCAAAACCTGTCTGAAAGATTCAGTTTTAAAGCTTGTGGGAGTGAATGTGACTATCTTCCATCTGAAAATGAAAAGGTTAATATAAATAGTACAGGTGCTGGAATATAACCTCATTCAGAGGCAGTGTTCATTGATTCTGCTAAGATAAGATAAAACTTGAATGATCCCTGTGGGGAAATTGGTTCAGTGTATGGGCCAGCTTTTCCCTTTTTATACTCTGCTTCATTTACAATTGTTCTTCAGAGAATTACAGCAGGTTGTTGGTTGCAAAAAAAATGCTCTTGCATTCCACTGCCAAGCTTAAATCCCTAATTGGCTGCCTGAACTATACGTTAATTTAGCCCAGATCCTATCGCAACACTCTTTCTGAAAGGTTTGGCCACTTGCCTGCTGGGTTATCGAGTCTAATCGGCTTCCAGTGAAATGCCCTTAAATGTGGACTGAAAGCTTTTCTCATTTCTGTGATCACTTGGTGTGAATGAAATACTGGGGATGCACCGAATGTTCGGCCACCGAAATTAACTGGCTGAAAATAGCAGGAAAAAGCACTTTTGGTGTTCGGTAAAATTCCTTCAGTCTTTTGACTTATTAGGCCGAACAATTATGGTGACATATCGACAGTGTGGAAGCATTTTAAACTGTCTGTGAAAGACGCAAAAATCACCGTTTGCAGACACTGTTCTGCTGAATTGTTTCCTAGCACATCCACTCAATCTGTGGCTGACTTCTTACAAAAGGCAACAAACGGTCTGAACCGCTTTGAGCGTTTGTCACTCGTTTGTGAGAAGGCGATTAAGCTAGACACGCCTAAATTTGTATTGCGCACATATTCAACCCTTTATGGTTAATCCACTGAAGCGGACCAGTGTGAGCTGACAGGCAGGTTAGCGACTTTATCCTGTCATTTTTTTTACAAAGACAAGTGTTGCAACATGAGAGTCCTACCTGAAGAGAGGTTGTGAAGTCTTAATGTTGCGCGATAGGAGAACCACATACAACATTTATATGTATATATATTTGGGTCGGAGCGAGGATACACATGTGACAACATCCAAAAAAAGGTGTCTATACAGGAGGGAGCTAAGATTAATTGGATTATATTCAGAGTATAAAACGTATTATATATCCATTAAAGTAAATGGACACACGCATTGTACCGGACACTCATGGACTTTGGATCCACCCCCCATAGTCTCTCCAAATCTTGTGGGAAACACTGAGTAAAAACACATTTTGACTATTTAATTTATGCAATGGTAAAAAGAAAATGTGAATGTACTTGGTTTGGTATTCGGCAAATTTCTTCATTATATACGTTTTTGTCCAATAATTTTCATTTCGGTGCATCCCTATGAAATACACTCACCTTTCATTTTAAAATGGCATGCAAATGTTGGTGGACATACAGTTTCATCAAAATATTCACAGAACCAAAACTGAATACTCCCTGAAGTGACTGACTGTGCAACATGTGAGATGGGAAAAGCAGCAGTCTATTAAGTTTTATGTTATTGATGACAACATGTAATTTGTTATGTAGTTTTAAATCCTTTGATCATGTTGAAGATTTTTTGAGCATGTTGGAATGAGATGGAGAACCTCTTGACTTTCCTTAGCATACCACTCTCAAGTAGTTCATTTTGGTCACTTTGTTGGGAGAATAAAAGCTTGTAATGGCCTTTGGTAAATCTTGTTAACGTAATTGAAAGCCACTGCCCTTTTTGAATTTGTATTCACAACCGCACTTGAAGTAGAAGCACTCACCTAATGATGTGGGAAGCTATAAAATCTGAATATTTATGTTCAATAAAAAAACTGAGCATCTCACGCTCCTAAATGGGTCTCACAATGCTTAGCAGAGACTGTATGTTTTGTGCAGATTAATACTTCATGTGCAGTAAACCACGGTGCAGAACATTTTACAGTCAAATTGGTATGAGTGTATAAAACCAGTTTAAATTCATTCACTGTGCGTAGAATATTTTTGTCTGCCAAGTCTAGCCAACAATGCGCGCTGTGTGTAGGCCAGTTGAGTAGGCTGTTAATGCATTATGTATGTCTGTGTATGGTATGAAAATCCAAAGTATAGGTTGGGCTGTAGTACCTGTTGTATTGGCTCATCCAACCGGTGGGTTGACTAAGAGAGTAGGGACTCTCTCCGCAGAATAAAACCGTTGCCACGCCCAACCAGGGCGTGTGGGACATGAGAGGGAAGCAGTTCTATGCCGGCATCGAGATCAAGGTCTGGGCTGTGGCCTGCTTCGCGCCTCAGAAACAATGTCGGGAGGACCTGCTCAAGTGAGTAATGGCATCAACTGTTGTTTGGCTTTATAATGAGGCGTGTCCCATAAATGTACTTGAGAAGGAAAAGTGACCGCACAAGGCAAATGCTAGTGAGTCTTTTGTACATTGTTTTCTTTTATGTAGGTAGTGTGGCTCATGTCTGTCAGTCGGTGCACCGCTATGGTCCAGACTATTATATCTTAAGTTTTGGATGGATTGGCACAATTTTGTACAAATATTCATGGTTGTTGGATGATGTATCCTAATGACTTTGGTGATGCCTTGACTTTTTCTCTAGCGCCACCATGAGGTTGACATTTGTGGTTTTGAGAAATGACCAACAGCTATTGGATGGATTGACATGACATTCATGTCCTCCTCTTGAAGAATTGTAATAACTTTGCTTATCCTTCAGATTTTGTTTTAGCACCATCATTAGGTCATATATTTGAATTTGTCCCATACTTGGAAAATGTTTATGATCAGATACCTTCAAAACTAACAACGTTCCCATCAGCCTCAGCTGTACTGTGTTCAGTGCTAATTAGCAAATGTTAGCATGCAAATACATGAAACTAAGATGGTGAACATTATACCAGCTTTATGTTAGCAATTGTCATTGTAAACATGTTAGCATTTAGTTCAAAGCTCCCTCGCAAACTACAACCTGCAGTTACAGTGGTCTTGCATAGGTTCATTGAATCTCTTTCGCCCTACTACATTGAATTTTATTAGATGTCGTATGCTTATACTGCTGATTTCTAAACATTGAATGCATTTCAATAGGAGCTTCACTGACCAGCTTCGAAAGATCTCAAAGGACGCTGGGATGCCCATTCAAGGGCAGCCATGTTTCTGTAAATACGCTCAAGGAGCTGACAGTGTGGAGCCCATGTTCAAACACCTCAAGATGTCTTATGTAGGTCTGCAGCTGATTGTGGTCATCCTGCCTGGCAAGACGCCAGTCTATGGTAAGAAAGTGAAATTCATAATTTTGTGAGGATGGAACAAAGGAATAGGGTAACATACGTATGAATGAAATGTGTAATTTTGTGATTGATCTTGGTCTTCTCCCGTTTTTGTTTACAGCTGAGGTAAAGCGGGTGGGTGATACACTCCTTGGCATGGCAACCCAGTGTGTGCAGGTAAAGAATGTAGTGAAGACCTCCCCTCAGACCCTCTCCAACCTGTGCCTCAAGATCAACGCCAAGCTGGGAGGCATCAACAACGTCCTGGTGCCTCATCAGAGGTCCGCATGGATTTTGTAATTTCTTAGTTGCAGTCCAGATGGCAGTGTGGAATGCTTCTTGGCTTTGAATGTTGTAGATTAGTGAGATACTTTCTGAATACAGATAGACCTCTGGTAATCGTGGAAAAGCGCAATCAAAGTTGTAGTAATAATCTGCATCATTTTATGTAAATCTTGCTGTTTGGCATTTATTTTGTCTGGTGCTGAAATTCTGAAAATCTTTGACTTTTTATAATATTTGGATCTAGTCATGCTGTTCTTGGTTTAGAAATTGAATAAGAAATATGATGAACAGGCCTGCAACGTAAAGTCTCTTCTTTCTTTTGTGTGTCCTGTTCTCTGTTCAGGCCCTCTGTGTTCCAGCAGCCGGTCATCTTCCTGGGTGCAGATGTAACACATCCTCCAGCAGGTGACGGGAAGAAGCCGTCCATCGCGGCAGTGGTGGGCAGCATGGACGGCCACCCCAGCCGTTACTGTGCCACGGTCCGAGTCCAGACGTCAAGACAAGACATGTCCCAGGTAACAACATTCTGTGTGTACTTACTGTTGAAAATGACATTTGGATTTTCATACTATTGATAAATTTGTATTCGTATTGAGTAATTTCTTTTAAAAGCATTCTGCAATAT
This sequence comes from Micropterus salmoides, assembly GCF_014851395.1. NCBI lineage: Eukaryota > Metazoa > Chordata > Actinopteri > Centrarchiformes > Centrarchidae > Micropterus > Micropterus salmoides. Next base: position 11,755,835 of record NW_024040817.1, read on the forward strand.
TTCAATTACTCTTTAGTTATTGAACAGTATTTTAAATTTAAGTAATATTACTAGATGTCAGTTTGAAAGGAGTCCATCAAAGTTTTTTGTTAACAGTTCCCTCCTCCTTTTGAGTCTAAGTCATTTGTTATTGTCTCTTTAGGAGCAGCTCTTCAGTCAGGAGGTAATCCAAGATTTGACCAACATGGTGCGGGAGCTGCTCATCCAGTTTTACAAGTCCACGCGCTTCAAGCCCACACGAATCATCTATTATCGTGGCGGTGTGTCTGAGGGACAAATGAAACAGGTGAGTGATTAGCAGAGTTTTCATGCTCATCTCTATCTTATTTCTGCCATATCTTGGCCATTTTGGTTACCATTCCCAAGTGCGATCTACTAGACAGGAATGGCAGCTGTGATTCATTAAGAGAAGAGGCTGTCAAAACCTTAATTCAATGATGACATGCAGCTTCAGTCCAAAACCATGGCGAGAGTTGCAAACAAAGTTCCATCAGAAAAATTAAAATGTGGGGGGGAAAAAAGAACAATTCTACGCATTCCTGGTATATCAAAACATGTTGCATAGGTGTGTGTGTCGTTTATTTATTTTTTTATATTTTCAGGTAGCGTGGCCGGAGCTGATAGCAATCAGAAAGGCCTGTATCAGTCTGGAGGAGGATTACAGGCCGGGCATTACCTACATTGTGGTTCAGAAACGTCACCACACTCGTCTCTTCTGCTCTGACAAAGCTGAGAGGGTCAGTACAAGTTCACTCTATGATGCGTGGTATTGAGTTGTATTCTTTTGTACAACACTGTAGTGTCGGTCTTTAACTGTAATTTTGTAACTAATTGATCACCACCTGCAGGTTGGGAAGAGCGGCAATGTCCCTGCAGGCACCACAGTGGACAGCACCATCACACACCCGTCCGAGTTTGACTTCTACCTGTGCAGCCATGCTGGAATTCAGGTGAGGGATGCACGCTCACACACTTGTCTGAGGTCAATTCAAAATGTTTTAATTTTATAAGAAATCTGTAAGTCTGCAAAGTCAACTTTGCATTGTATCCAGCTCTTTCCAGTTCTCAGTCTCTTTTGAAGTTTTGAAATGGTGTGTGTGGATTTGGCACGTTTAAATACAAAAAGTAAAAAATATGGATTTAACCCATTATTTCAGTAGAAATTGTCTTCAAGGGTACAGCAATTTTGCTATGTGGCTACCACAGTAATGGTCCTTAATGACAATGAACAGCATGATTTGGATGCTTCTTTGACTCATCAGATGGTTTATTTAAAGTGATACACTGCCCACAGGAGACCCTTTCGGTATAAAACACTTCTCCCCTATAAATTTAAAACATGGCTGTAAAAAGTGGAAACAGACACTTTGACACTTTAGTTTGTGCATTTTTTGCAGCATTTGGTTGAGAACGGCTAATGAGTGAGTTAGTATAGAAGGTGCAAACCATTGCACCTGTTCACAAGCAGAAGCAGTGTTTAGCAGGGTTTATGAAAAGGGTGAATTAAAACATTTAATCATATACATGTATAACGCATAACCGCAGAGGGTCATTTTTTTTTCTTTGCATGAGATTAAATTTAGTACACTTTCTTTAGTTTATCACATGACATTTTCAGTGCAGTATTGACAAGTTACATGTTATGTTCCATCCTCAGGGAACCAGTCGTCCCTCCCACTACCACGTCCTGTGGGATGACAACTGTTTCACTGCCGACGAACTGCAGCTCCTCACCTACCAGCTGTGCCACACCTATGTCCGCTGCACGCGTTCCGTCTCCATCCCAGCACCAGCCTACTACGCCAGGCTAGTGGCTTTCCGAGCCCGCTATCACCTGGTAGACAAAGACCATGACAGGTGAGGCGGCCCTAGATGTCTGTTGTTCCAGTTCAAGAATAATAGTTAGCTCCCCTGGTTCTGCCTGTGTTGGACCAAACGGGGAAGGACACTGCATCTTAGTCTTGTGTTTAAAATGCTTTCACCGACTGACCCTAAAGGATAAGTACAGTTAATATGTGCAATTTGTTTTTGGCAACGGTTACTTTATTGGATAGATGATAGGAGTGAGGCAGACAAGAAACTATAGGGACAGATTCATGACGTGCAACATGGGTCCCCTGCTGGAACCTGTGTAGGGAACCCTAAGGTCCTCAGGGGTGCCAGTAGAGGACCATGTGATGTGATATCATTCCTGACAGTAAACCCTGTCTTTCTCTGTCTTGCAGTGCTGAAGGCAGCCACGTGTCGGGCCAGAGTAATGGCCGGGACCCCCAGGCGTTGGCCAAGGCAGTTCAGATCCACTATGATACCCAGCACACCATGTACTTCGCCTGAGCTAGCGAGCATGTCAGCCAGTCCACCTGTGGATTTCCTGTCTTTGTCTTTTTATCTCTTATTTGCCAGTCTCTCTCTTCTCCCACTTTATCTCTTTCTCCTTGTAGTCTGTCTCTTTTTCTTTACACTCACTTTACATTTTTCTGAATCTGCACCAAAGCGGCTCTTGAATGGGGGAATCTGCTGTGTCCTTATGTCTAGCAGGTTTTTGTTTTGAAGGAACAATCTCCAACCAGCGTTCCCAGTCGAGCCGCCTTTCAAACCAGCAATCCAGTACTGGGAACCCTGAGGGTTTCCAGTACACAAAAGATAAAAACGAAAAAAACAAACCATACACACACATACTACAAGTTGAGCCATTATTTTGAGTTTATTTTTTCTATTTGAATGTCTGCACTCTTGTGTTTTGTAAGATACACTGAGCAAGGGAGTGGATTGGCACAATCTGTGTCAGCGCAGCTCTTTAGCTCTCCCAGCTAAGCAGGACTCTTATCTACTTTTACCTCAAAGCCCCTTTGGGCAAAATCTGTCACAAGGTCTTGGGTTTATTGGGTGGTGGGGAGGGAACTCTACAGGTAAAGAGATGGAGGGGAGTTGACCTTTTGAGAATGATATATATACATACATATATATATTATATATTTTTCCTTTTTATGAGCGTCTGTTTTAACTTTTCTCCTTTACGGTCTTTTACAAGCGAGGTGACCTGGGTGTCATGCCCATTACTACTTTTCTCCCATCTTAGTGAAGAATACGCGTGTGTGTGTGTGTGTGAGAGTGAGAGAGCATCTTTGTATATACATGTACTGCTGTATGAGTGTGTATGTGTGTTTCATGGCAGGCCACTGAATTGTAAAGGGAAATCAAGGAGATAACTGCTGTAAATGCCTCAGATTTGTTGTTTTTATATTCACACATACAGTACATATAAGCATATATTTACATCTATAAAGCAACTTTGAGACATATGACTTTTAAACAGGCCTCATAGAGGCTGGTGTGGGTATTTGTAGCAGTCCTGGGTCACTTATTAATTGAAATGCTTTGAATTACATTTGGACATGTTTTAGCCTGCAACTAGTGGAAGATGGGTGGGATATGCACCTTCGGGAGCCAGCTGCTCCCTTTGTGCCTCAAAACACCATTGAATCCCAGGAAAAGTGACTTAATCCATTTCACATAGTAAGTGAAGTCAGGTCTGACGTGTAGCAGTAGTAACTGTGGTCTGGCCTGTGAGTGGCTAAGCATTGGGACCTGTAGAATGGCTGCATGCATTAAACACAGAGTTTGGTCTTATCAGCCTTGCTTTCTGTGTGAAAACACAGTCTTATTTTTATTTGGACCTGATTATCTGAAAGATTATGAGGACACTGCTGGACGTTGCTTTTCTTGTGTTGTTTTTTTTTTGTTTTTCTTTTTGTAGTAGTTTGAAGAGCCGGAAACCAACATAGTTTTTTGAGGTCTCCTTTGCTAATACTGGCCAATTCATTGCACTGACCCGGGACGCTAGGCAAGCAACAGAGGGCACTCTCAATCTCTCTTACCTTTATGCATTTATACATACGAATCAACAAAGCAGATTTGTAAAAGTTTAATATAAGATGTTTTGTGGTTATCTTAAAAACTGTTATTTAGAATTAGTAGTTTACCATTGATGTTGTTGTTATCGTTGTTGTCAATGTTATTACTATTGTGATGAAATTTTAAGGTTGGCAGCAAAGCCAGTTATATAGTTACTAGTGCGACTTCAGGAATAGACTTCAGTTGTTGAGCTGCAGGTTAAGGGGTAGAGCTATGGGTTGGACATTTTTGTAGCATTCTGGTTAATGGTGGGGAGAAGAAGTAGGCCCCTGATGGATGAGTTCATGCTTCCTCTGTAGGTTATGATGAGTAAAAAATCGCGGTATTGTGTAGCACTCCGACTAGTAAAACAAATCTGCCGCTGTGTACACCGCTCAGCTGGCATTGGTTGGTTTTGATCATATAGATGGAGACAATCAGGGATTGTAATCAGAGTGAACCTAAGTTAAGGGATTTGTTGAAAAGCGGTCTGCGATAAGCAATGAGTTGAATTTTTAGACTTTTTTTAAAAAATGGTTTCTATTACTCTGTGTGTATTTGAAGTATACCCATCTTAAAGTCTCTGCTATTTGACGGTGTTTGTTTCATATTTTTATGCATTTTTAACACTGGATTAAATAAATTGACAATAAGCATAAGCACTGCCCTTGGACCCCTTGTACAAACACTCTGTGGTGACAGTTGCACAAGTGGTGCCCCCTGGTGTTGTGATTGGATAGAGTTGCAGGACAGGAGTGTTTGGAGAAACTGTCGACGTGCACGCCTCGTCAGGAGGGGACAGCTCAGTGAAAACCCTTTTGTAATAAACCACCCGTAAAGCAGCAGGTTTACTATGAATGAGTTTGGGCACCTGCCTGTTGAAGGCGTGGGCGTTGGCATTGGCCAGGAGTGGAGAAGTGGGAAATGAGGAGTCCTAGTGGGTGGGGTCGGGTATTGGGAGGGTGTTGTCCAGGCACTGCATGCAATAAGTTTTACTCTTTGTTTAAAGAGGGCAGATCAGTTTATAAAATGTGCACTAGTTTTACCAAGCAAAGCGGGCTGTGATTGAATATTCATCTGATATCTCTAATGAGGAATGATTTGGTGTTTTATATCCTTCACTATTTATCATTAAACTCCAGTCAGATAAATGATGACTCCCTGTTTGTAACATGACATTGCAAAGCAATATTAACCCCGTTCTAGTTTTCAAATGTGGAAAAACAAAGCTATAATTCTACTCATTGTGGTTGTTGGTCTACTCGCAATTGTGTCTCTGTACTTTTATTTTTTTAAATTTTAGTTTATTTTATTTGCTTGTATCAATCAGTGGGAATGTGCATTTGGTGAAATAGTTATGTAGGCATTAGCCAATTTTCTTTTAAAGTAACTAAATGTAGACTTTGCTCGCCTGCATGCCAGAGTGTTGTCCTTTTTAAAAAAGAAAAAAAAAGAAAAGAAACCCCTCTTTTGGAATCATATTTATTATGAGAGAGAAAAAAATATAAATGCTTTTTTTGGGGGGGTAAATGTTAATCAATTTAGTGGGACTGTTTAGGTTAGCAATATTTGTCCAGTCTCTCTAAGATTCATTTTAAAGATTCCTACACAAATGTCAGTAATTCGGGAGGTACAAGCTGTTTTCTGGGGCGAGGGGGGCCAGCTCTTTGCGTCGTGTTCAAATTCAAACGAGGTACTTTCTTCAAACGTGGACCCGTTAAAGGCCGAACCCCTCTCCTCTTTGCCAGGTTACTGTAGCGAGCATCCATTTTGTCTCCTCGTTCCTGGCTTGTACCTGTGGCCACGCCTCTTTTAGTGGGGTCTCTCCTGTCTCCATGGCAACTCTGCTGACCCCTCACAAATGCACTTCCTCTTTGTGAAGCGGTCCCCATGGCATCAGCGGAGCAGGATTACCTCTTTTTAACCTTTTTAAAAAAAGATCCATAATTCTTTCTGTGCCCCTATAGAAAGAGCATGAATTATTTTTAAATTCCTATCACTTTGATATATTGTTATATCTTAACGGATTTGTAATTTGACATTGTATTGTGTATTTTCATTTTCCTATTTTTATTTAAAATTTTTTTGGTTTCTTGTAGCTCTGCTCGTTTTTTTTTTTTTGTTTGTTTTCTGCTAGTGGTCTCTGAAGCTGTATGTGATTGTCTAATAGCAATAGAATTGGAACATTCCAATTCTGTGAATGGAACGTTCCGATTTTATGAATGAACGGTGCCCTTTCTGGGGCAAGGCATGTTCTAGCTCCGCCCCCGGCAGAGGGCCATTCACTCACTGTTATTGCTATTATGTGACATGTTCAATTACTTTTTTTTTTTTCTTTTTTTTTTTTTTTTTAGCCTGCAGGGAATTCTTGTGTTAATGTGCAAATTAATAAATTGGTATTTTAAGCCTTAACATAGCTGGTGTGTTCTCATCATTGATGACAGGTGGCATGCTATTAAAAAGGCTCTTATGACCTTTTTAAAGAGCTTGTTGACCAGTTAACACCAAATCCTCATTGCATGTATTTTGTCACTAGATGGCATTCTTAACCAAGGTCAATGGGATCACTTGACTGTTTCCTCACCTTGATGGTCATCTAACAGCGAGTGAGGCATGTTAACAAGTTATTTTTTTTATAGACTATGTTAACCAGTGTAGATGCAGTCATACAACTGAAGAACAGCTAACAAATCATGCTTCCTACAAAGTCCAGTCACATTTATCTTTACACTGACACATTTACTGCAAGTACACTAGAAGGTTGTTCATATATTGTGGCTCAGGACCTAACCTAGACATGTAAACCGCCAGAAAATGTATTAACGTAACAGGTAACCAGTGTAGCAGGTTGAACTGTAAATATTGTCTACGTGTTTGGAATCATTAAACATCCTTACAAGTACAGGGGCAAAAGGAGAGAAGTGGCTCCTCTCTGTTCCTTGAATATTAAATGTCTGGGTGTTATCAGTCTGTAACCGAAGTCCATTGAATTCACGCAAGTATTCACAAATTATCCTTACATTTCTTTTTATTAGATCATAACCAGCAGTCCTACTTAAGGATGTTTCCAGATAAAACACAATAAGAAATTTTAGCGCTTTCCATACCTCAAACGCTACCAGGATACCTATGTCCTCGGCCGACATAGTCTTTCAGAGGCTGTAGCGGACTCGGTTTTAAAGCCAAAGTCCAGATACTGGTATAAAACTAGTCAAAACTGAATAACCCAACTGGCAAAAATGCTGGTTTGTCAGGAAGTGGGATAAAAAAACTCTTCAAATTTTGGTGAGGGAAAAACTGGCATGGCCATTATCAAAGGGATCCCTTGACCTCTCACTGTTCAGCTATCTAAATGAAAATAAGTGGTTCTCTGGATGCCCAGTGATTCTGTGATTCTCCCCTTTACAGATATGCCCACTTTACACTAATCTCATGCAGTTCTGGGCAAAATGCAGTTTTTTGCATGCAGTATTAATGTTATTTTGCCTATTTTTGTATTTGAAAATGCCTACATATTGGGGTTTCTAAACAGTACTGGAATTGCTTATGACTGGAAATCTGAGATTCTTGTGGCGCCAATAAGCCCAACCGCATTCATGTGCGTGTGATATAGTCCCTATAGTCAATATAGCCATTTAATTTTAGTGAGACCATTTTTGTGACATTTAGGATAATCAATGCCTCCTAGAAATTACAACCACAAACTAGAGCCCTAGGGCATTCAGAGGATGTACGGCTTTCTTATGTTTATTGAGGTGCTCACTATCCAATTGCCAAAAAATGTGATTCTTACAGAAATCTCCAAATGTCAAAAGATTCTGATACCATATGGTGTTTCTCAAGGTCTTGGTTTCTAAATGTGGTATTTTGGAGGGATTTTCGTTCACCTTTAGCAATCTGAGTGGTCACAAATGTTAAGATTTTGCACCACATCAGTGTAATGATTAGGATCAACCAAAAGACTGCTGCAACAATTTGAGACATAACTGTGCACGGGAATGGCCTTCCTTTACTCGGATTATAATGTTCTAAGCCCTTACACACACTATCTATTCATCCATCGTCAACCGCTTATCCTGCGTACAGGGTCGTGGGGCTTACACACACACACACTAAACTTACAAAATTTTACAAAAACGTTTCTTACAGATGTATGACTAGAAACACTTGAGACACTTCAGCTGCATCTCAGTTTATTAAATTAACCTTTATCTTCCCAGCGTTCAGATGATGTACACTACTTGTATGTGGCATATATTGTTGACCTGCTATCTCCCCCTAAAGATCCCCTGTCCCCTCCCTAAAAAAGACACAAAAGGGTCTATGATATGGAGCGGAAGAGGTTAATACACACACACAAAAAGTAACTTACACAACATAATACTGTACTGTAAAACAGCGAAATAAAGAGCAAACATCTAAAAATGATGATTTCATAGTTAGCACTGTCAAATTATTCATGATCATAGTTGCTGATATTCCTTGCATGTGTACACATACCGGGCCATTAAAGCTGATTCTGAACATTTTGATCCAAACTGGTGGCTGAACTTCTGTTGAGGTATTTACAAAGCAAAATTAATTAAATCGATTTTAAAAAACGGTGGTATTTTATCTCACGTGTCCATTAATGTATTACTAAATGTTTTAGATTTAACATTCTTGTCTAGGTCAAAATTTATTTAAAAGGTGATTTGTCACTCAATTTTCACATCACAATGAATACCTGGTTGCACGGCATTGTACTACCGTGTCTGTGTGTTCGTTCAGACTGGGCAGCCATCATTGGTATGTGTCACCTTTCTCTGCTTCCCTTTGTGTATCATCCTGTCTCCTCTCCCGTTTCCTGTGTCCTCGCTGGTTGTCATGACCACTGTTACCAAGCAGAGCTGAGGCTACAGAAGAAAGGAAACCTGAACCACAGATCTTGATGCCATGATATTTAATTCATCGGCACAATAGCACACCAAGGTTCAATGTAATGCAGATGCAGAGTGAGCAGTATTGGGTAGAAGCGAGATTTCTGATTATGAAGACAAAGGGGTGCTGTCAGATCCTTCTGTGACATCCAGGTTCTATTTTTTTCTCTCCTCTAACTGTTTACTTAACAGTTTGACAATAACCATAATGAATCACCTGATATAGACCTACCAATTTTAGCCTGTTACTGTTTAAGCCACACTGTCAAATTATATTGAAATTTATTGAAACAATTAAGGTAAAAAAATGAATGTTGTTAAAGTGTCTGGGTTTTGTGATTTCCTTTGTTCGGATGACACCGCTTTCAGTCATACAATACATGTGACTTTAGTTTTATTTATTTTTACCTGTCACTTGTGTATTTCTCCTGTGGCTTTTCAGCATTTCAACCACAGTTGTTCTTACAGAGGAAAAGAAAAAAAAAACAATGCCCCCCTTTGCAAAGCAGGTTCTCCCTTTCATTGCAGACAAAAAGGGCAAGTGAAAGCTAATTTTTGTGAAAGCTCCTCTAAAATATGAGTTTGTGTGGTATGAACCAATACAAAGTGTGTAATCCTCATTGTGGGGGCCCCCCATGTTGTCTTTGTGTTAACTGATCCACCTACGGACAGCACTCCATCCACAGCTATCTATCCCTCCCTCCTTTTGTTGTCTCCCCTCTTTTGCCCCCCCTCCTGCATCGCTGGGCTTTTTTCTTCCTGGGGTTCAGTGTTGCTCTCGCAGGTTTGACTGTCAGCAGCGGTAGTGAAGATAGGAGGGAGTAAATTGATGCTGTTTACCCACACTGACTACGCAGCCCTGATTTGTTATTTATGCCCTTCTCGGAACCAAACTGACCCATTTGGGCTGTGTTGCTACTAATGGAAGTGGTTGGGGGCAGGGTGAAGCCGAGCAGCAGCTGAAGTCTGAAGTGGCCTCATCAAGGCTTTGGACCTCAGCGCCGTTTATTGTCAACAAGGAGACACTTCAGCTTGCAACAGCAGCAGTGTCTGATGAGGAGTTCTGCTGGCTGTTTTCATCTGGAAAGCTGTGCTTTTTTCAAATTTAGATACTCCTTACGCCTTTCTCCTGCGAAGTTTGATGTGGATTTTTAGAAAACAACTGCTCAACTAAGGGACTGGAATAACAGCTTATGGTTCACCTCCTACAGGATATTTGTTTCATTTATTCTGTGAGGACTAAACGTTGGATTTTCCTTGACTAAAAGGTAAAAAGCTACGCTGCTTTTTGTTTCTTTCTGAGTAATCAAGCATCACTATTTCACCCTTGCTGTGACAGGATACACTCGTGGCAGCATCAGTGGCACTGAATCCAAGTATCAGGTTGTATCAGTCTGATCCATCTAGGTAAGGCTACACCAAACCAGGAGTGTGACACTGAAATACATTGCAGCTCAACAATCGGGTCGCTGAGTTTGAACCAGAGCTGAAGCCAAGGAACCACTTCCACAAGAAACATAAAAAGCCTGGCTGAGATCCATTTCATCCACAAAGGCCTGGACCGTGAAGCCTGATCGATCTGGCTTCTGCGGGCTGCCACAGGTGACTGCACTGCTATCGGCTGCTCAATAATAAATTGACTCAAGCTCAGGAATGAAAAGGAGGAGAAAGTGAGTGGACCTCTGATCCTTTGGTAAGGTGGATGGCTGTTTAGAGAAAGCAGTTACATCTGGATAACACACTTATTGAGGACACGTGTAAGTGAAAACTGAGCAGATGTTGAAGAGGAAAAGAAATATGACTGCTGACAAAGTGACACTGGGTCAAAGACCGTAGGAAGCTTGGCTAAGCCGGACAGGAAGGATAATAAGTGAGCCAAAAAAGTAGACTCTGAAGATCAAAAAGAAGCATAACCAATAAAATAAGACCTCCCCAAAAACGCAACTGTAGTAAACAAAGAGGAACCACACAAAGGAGCTCATCATGGTGAACACTGGCATGCAGCTGATCAGCTTCACCTGTGCAGTGACTGGCTGGATCATGGCGATCGCCGTCACGGCCTTGCCTCAGTGGAAGGTCACGGCCTTCATCGGCAACAACATCCTGACCTCAGAGATCAAGTGGGAAGGCATCTGGATGAACTGCATCTACCAGACCACTGGGCACATGCAGTGTAAGACATACGACTCCATGCTGGCCTTGCCTCCGGACATCCAGGCGGCCCGCGCCCTCATGTGTCTGGCTATCTTCATGGGCTGGCTCTCCTGCACCGTGTCCTGCTGCGGCATGAAGTGCACCACCTGCGCTGGGGACGACCGTCGTGCCAAGGCGGGTATCGCGCTCTCAGGCGGCGTTCTCTTCATTCTGACGGGCCTGTGTGTGCTGATTCCCATTTCCTGGACTGCTAACACCGTCGTCCAGGATTTCTACAACCCCAAAGTGCCCATAATGCATAAAAGAGAGCTGGGTCAGGCTATTTATCTAGGATGGGCATCTGCAGTTATTCTTATGATCAGTGGAGCTGTGTTGAGCAGTACCTGCCCCCTCATGGAGAGGGAGGGCAGGTACCGCAGGGGCTACATAGGCCGGAGCTTTGCTAATTCACCCGCTTCAGCACCAGATCCTCCAAAACTTATAACATCTAATAGTGTACCATTGAAGGAGTATGTATAGGAGGTGGAAGAAGACACACCAGCAGAGGAGAGGGAAGGAGGTAAAGAGTAGATGCTATTAAAAACTGAGTAACTCTTGTTCTTTCCTAAATTTACCATCAAGTCTGTGAATTTTAAGCTATACATTGAAATCTCTATATTTAATAATATATTTAACCTATATTTTGCTTATTTTGTATATATATTGTAATGTTAAATTTGTTTACCTGAAAACATTCACGTTTGTTTGGAATTTTACTCTTTCTGCACTGTGATTTATAGTAGTGCCTGAAAAAAGCCCATTTCCTATATTGTCGAATCAACAAATTCATGAAAACTGAAAAGTATGACTGTTGGTGGCTTTTATGATGGCTTGTGTTGTGAAGATTGCAGTGATTTCTTAAGCAGTTATTCTCTGACAATGTCATTACCTCTCAATTTGTCACATGAAGCCTTGACTAACTGTGTCGACATTGAAAGTGTGAAATAAAACAAGTTTGTTAAAGCACGCTTCACAAACTGTTTTGTAACCATTTTGACCATCACATATAACAATGTGATAAAAATGATTTTCACTGTCATTAATCAAGTATGAAAATATCAGTTTTTGTCCAAAAAGGCATCTTTTTCCATGTTGTAATTTCCTCTTCATCTTGAATTACCATATGAAGTCTGGTACATTCACACACTTCCCATCCAAGAACACATCTACAGACATTTATACAACAAAATTAAAATCCAGTCCTTTTCGTAACATCCACAGGAAATGCGTCCCTCTTTAAGTGTAGAGGTATGTTTACTCATTATTCCTTTAACGATCCTGCTCTTCTCTTCTAGTGTCTCAGTGTAAATGCAGTCACATTCACAGGCTGGTCAGATTTCCTCTTATGTCGCTTTTACACTCTTCATTGAGATTCAACAAAGAAGGACACTTTGCAAAGTGTATCTGAAAGAAGATAGAGAAGTAATTAGTTCGCCTAAAAATCTTTAGCACCATATCTTTAACATACACACCACTGACAGAGAAAAATGACTGCCATTATAGATTTGGCCAAGCACTGGTCTCAGGTCAGCTTGTATTAGAGCCTGACCAATATGGGATTTTTAAGACCGAAACCGATTTTGATAGTTGAGGATTTTAAAATCTGATATAATGACCGAAACACATAACATAAACATAGATTATCCCTAACATTTGTTATGTGTAGTTATAAGACCTCACCAATATAACATGACATAATGCAGGTTAAAAATAAACGTTTTATTGTTATAAATAGTGCTTTGAACAAAAGTACAGCTGATTATGTCATCTGATTGCTCTGTTTTGTGGTGGATTTTTGGCCAACAGGGAAGTTACAGAGTGCCCTCCGGTGGACAAACTATGCAACGACAACACTCATAACATGATTGAAGGATCCGTCTCTCCATTTCTTCTTAAATTGTCATTTATCGGCTGTTATAAACACTGATACCAATTTATCTGCAATTAGCCCAAACCAGCCTATAATATCGGCATGTTGATTTATCGGTTGGGCTCTAACTTGTACTAAAAAAGTTATTTAAACTGACATTACACCAAATTCTGTCAAATGGCTTTGCAAGGGTAGGTGAAAAATCTGTTCTGCTGGGTCCCCTCATCAGTCATTGCAAGTAATCAAGTAATCAAGGGGTAAGTATCAACATTATATAAAACACTTTACCTGTGATGCGGTCTTCTGCACTGGGAGACTCTAAGGATTTCCATGTTTTGGGAGCAGATTCTAAAAGGGAGAGATCATCTGCTCTCAGTGTCTGCAGAAGAGTCTTCCTCCTCAGAAATCTGAATACATGAGTTGAGGGAAAGACCCTGAACACAACGCAAACCCAACCCAATGCAAACATGAACAGAAAGGATACTGTTGTCGATAGTGACGCTCAGCATCCTGCAGCCACTCCAGCATTTCAGAGAGTGAAGGGGCGGTGGCCGAGCGCTCGGTCACAGTGAGCAGATCCAGACTGTCCGTGTTCTGCTCGTAAAGCTGGAAGACTGCAGAGACCTGGTTACTGATGGAATCTCTGACAGACTGTAGAGAAGACCTGAGGGAAAGAGGGAGGGATGGATAATATAGAAGCCCTGTGTCAAGATCCAAATCGAGTTTTCAACTCTATTATTTTAGCTGACATTGTGCTCACATGGAGAATATTCTTGAATGAATGTGTGTCTAATCAAATTATCACAAAACCTTGACACAAAGTAGTTTTGGCGGCTCTGCGAAGAATATTTAATACCCATGTGCACTGCACCTGCACATGGCGTGGTACTAACAGGTAACAAATACAAATGTCAGAGAGAGAATGAGGAATGGGCAACAGTGCAGTGGCTGATGGTACAGCACTGTTTTAGTGGGATATACTGATTCATAGTGGTATCTCACGGTTGATTTCTGGTCTGCTGCTGTCATTCTACTGGCCCATAAACGGTATGTCACTCGTGATTTGCTGACACATACAAATGACCACTGGCATTATCTTATTCTTACTGGCAGAAGCCACAGCGATCATGTTCAGAATCAGGTTAAGTAGGTTTTTTACCTTGGTATACTGATACATAACAATAAACATAGAAAGTAGAAAATACAAAGAAAGATGAAAGCATGTTCTGCAAGACCAGTGAAAATAAAATATAAAATTCACCATATGAAAAAATATAAAAACAAAATGTATAATTATTTAAATGAAAGAGCTCTACAGTTTTGTGCAGAAATGTGTAAAATAATTTTGGTCGAAATAATAAGTAGCATATCATAATGAGTGGCACGTGACAGCAAAAATCCCTATATGGCAACAGGAAAGTGGTACCTGTCAGTAAAACATGAGTGACATACTGTTTGTGAGTGCCGTAAGCCAGTAAAATGGCAGCCGCATACAATAATCAACAGTGACATCAATCAGCATCGACATCTCAGGGTCACTTTGAATAACGGGGCACCCATAGCTCATATTTGCCCAGGGCCTCTCTAGCAGGTTGTGCTTGCCCTGCATGGTTGCTGTTATAATGTGTGATTACTAAGCAACAATCACAACAATGAGCTAGATGCCAAAAAATAGAAATCATATTTTGTCTGTAATATTGTAGATCTCAGGTAAAATGGTAAGTCTACATTATCACTACAGTCTTCATTTGTGTTGCATCATGTACTCGCTTACTTACATTTTCTCATTGAGTTTGCCCAGTACTGTATCCGTGGCTTGTAAGAGCTTAAAACGCAGCCTTTCCTCCAGGTCAGGAAAGTCTCTGAGAGGTGTGTTGGAGATTTGGACATTGGAAAGCGCTCTCGACTGCTCTGCTAAATTCCCGAGAGACACCATCAGAGGGCTGCAATCGGCCAACACACTCGTCCATACTTTGTGATTGTTTTCAAGACTCTGGAAGCTCTTCCTCAGTGCTTGATTAAGTGAAAGTACTGCAGGTTTGGACATTTTAGACATGCATTCACCACAAAGTCAAAGCGGCGTGTGGGCAATAAATGGATTTTTCTATTTAAATTATTTTAATCCGTTTTGGAGCAACACGTACCCTTAATATCATTTCTGTAACATTTTAAAGTCTGGTAACATTAGCTGCTAGTTAAATCACATTTCCACCATGTTGCTTGGACCCATTTCCGTTCTCCTGATGTAAACACTGACGTTTGGCGCTACGATAGGTCGAGAGCCATTTTTCCGTGACGCAAAGCAAAAACGTGTTATAATTGGCTGAATTTGCGTGAAGCCCCTCCCCGCGCGGAAATTTGAAAACGGCTTTGTGAAGGAAGGGAAGGTCGGCCGTCCGAGGAAGAAAACTACAACTAAGTAAGTTATTGTTTATAAAATATGTATTACAGCGGTAAAAACTAAGTACTTAGAGTGTCTTATTAAAGGTTTGTGCATGTGAACGAAACTGACAATAAAGAAAGTGAGCCAAATTTCCGGGCTTGACGTTAGCATTAGCTGTTAACTTTAGCTCTATTTCCAGCCAACCGCATGTCGGCAGTTTCATTTTAAAATGCTGGATGCAGTTATAACCTAAAGCTACCCAGTGTAACTCGATGATCTCTACTTACTGGCGCGTGTTGTCAAGCGTGGGTAAATTGACATCTTTTTATTCTACTGATCCATGCAGACATGGCTCCCAGGAAAAGGACCACCAAACAACGGAAAAACAACCCCAAGACGGCCAAGGTGGAGGCTTTTCTGGAGGATTTCGACAGCGATGGTGAATCTGTTTTTTCCTTATAGTTACGAAACAGTTAACGTTGTTAAGCAGTGCCCTGTGAAATGTGCTGTGTAGGGAGTTTGTTTTAATTTGACTTAATTAGAATCTAGATGCTGGGTGTAAACTTACTGTGACCATACAAGGACAACATCCTATGGCCGGTCCAGCATACTAAATTATGTAGAATGCTATATTAGTACAGAGCCTGGCAGATTTTAGAGAGTGATACAGATATTGACATTTGAGAACAAAAAGATCAGATGCATATTGATACATTATTCTACATAATGTTACACATTTTCGTTTAGGTTCCCATGTATTTGGTTATTAATGAATTGTGACCCAGATGTGAACTGAGCCTGACATTGCACAGTTGAAAAATAGCCACAGACTGGTTGAATGTAATGGCACCGCTGTCTGTATTAGATATATTTGACCTTTCTGTACTGCAACTTCTTGTTTAACTGTAAAGTCAGGTTAATATACTATTGGATTATTTTTACTGATGCATCATCATTTAAGCAGCATTTTAATGTTGTAGCTCATCAATGTGGAGCCATTTTTAGCTACTTTATAAACTGCTGGGAAGTGTACTCTGAAACACTTCATCAACAACAACACTTGTGTTTTCACAGTGAAGACCAGAGTTGGGCAACTGAAAGAGAAGATCAACCAGCTGCTGAAAGATGTTGACAATAGCTACAACATGGCACTAATTAAGCTCCCCAAGGCTGTTAGGCAAATGGTCTGGTTGGAACATTGCAGTAAGTTGACACAAGCAATCTCACATTAGTATGTATTCTGTTTTATCCTTTCATCATCCTTAAATGAAAAGCATTTACCAATCTTTCTGTAGAGTCTGAGAAACCAAAGTCACCAGAAGTGGATAATATAAAGGTGAGTTGATTATATTTCTATCTCATATCATGTAAAATGATTGATAGGGCAACACAAGTTTCAGAAAGTCAAACACCCTGTGCTGTATTAAACACAAATTTTTATTAACAGAGAGAAGAAGAAGCTGCTATTGACAGCGTTGTGGCTGAGCACCAGGCAGTCCTTCTGAAATCTGTCAAGAAAAGTATGTTAAAACTAGTTTTTGCGTTTTAAGTGTCCTTAAATGAAACGGGTCTATCAACAAAGACTACTTTGGCTTGGATGTTGGTGAAGAATTTAAGGTTTGGAAAATGAGAAAACTTCTGAGATGAATCTCAATAGTTTATTTTGTCTCCAATTTACAGCCTCAAAGAAAAAAGGTGGAGCCAAATCCAGTTCAGAGGATGAAAACACCCCGAGCACAACAAAGAAGGTAGCGGAAGATTTTCATGCAAGCATGCATAAGAAGAATACAGCGGCATGTTTGACAGCAGCTTTGATCATAAAAATACAGAGTGGATGATTGGTATGGAATGTGGGCGCGGCCACTTTACGCTGTTTTAACTGCTTGTTCCTTATTCAGGGGAAAGCAACAAGGAAACCTCCAACTACATCAAAAAGGGCAAAGACGCTGGCAGTCAGCAAGCAGAACACCTCAATCAGACGGTAAGACCCTTCTTTTTCTTACTGTCTTTCTTTTGTTACCCCCTTCTGAAGTTCAGTAGCCCAATAACACCACACTAAAATGTCTCTTTGTGGATTCAGATCAACCAGGAAGCCATTGGTCACTCCTGCCAGGAGTATGCTGGATTCTTCTTTGATGATGGGCCCCACTCCCCTCATCACCCCACGCTTTGACCCAAGGTAAGCAACCATGCAGTTACAGGTGCAAAACAAGTCTTAAAATACCACTGCTATTCTCCCTGTTTGTGCAATAAAGGATTATCTCATAACCTGCAAATTGATGCAGCATATATTTTGCTATTTCATCAATGATATTCCTTAGAAAATTCTTATCATCGAGGTTAAACTTCTCCAGCCAAATTAAGTGATTGATGGTAACATGAGAACACAATGGGAAACCGTCTCCTAAATGTAGGCAAGTGTATGTTTGATCCAGTTGTGTATTACATGCTACAGGACTCTTCTTCTGGAGTTCAAAAAAGTTTCAAAGTTCAACACAACATGTGAAGTAATGTGTGCAGATTATGATTATATAGCTTACCGTACTGCTCAGTAAAGTATTGTGGTAAACTTTGCATACAGCTGATATACTGCCATATGATGGATAATTTAGAAAAGTTTATGTCTGGTACACTGACCTGTTGTTGCACTGAATGTAGGGCTCTGTATTCAGTATTTAACATTGAAGCAATTTCACCAACTGCAGCTCCTGTACAGTTATGACTCTTTTCTGTTATACTGATAGTGGTTTAATGAAAACGCAACGAATGTACCAACTTTGCATGACTGTTACACCTCATGTGTAGTGCAGTGAAGACTTGTTCTCATGACTAGCTAGCTCATTTGAAATAGTGCTGTAATGGGGCAACTAGTGCAATTTACTCTCTTAGATCTTTTCTAAATCGCAGACATTATCCACAGTGAGGGGTTCATAATCACACTATACATGCCTTATTTCCTCAGGCTTCCTAAGACCCCCGCTGTTAGAGTTCCCCGCCACAAAGAGAGAGTCTATAGCATTTCAGTCAACGGCTCTCCCATTGCAGCAGGAAATGAGGACGTTGTTATCAACGTGCCGATCGGCAATGGAGAGGTGAGTGCGCAGTTCCTATGACAATATTTAATTTTATTAATATATTGTTTTTAAAATTAATGTCTGCAAAGGACACATTCTTATTAACATAAACAACTGACAAGAAATTAAGACCACCTTTTATAATCAGTTGATTTGCAAGTAATTCTTTACCTTATTGCAAAATTTGACAATACTCTATGACGTGATAATACTGAGGAGCAAGGAGTATTTCTCTGTCATCTGTTGCTTGCATTTATTGAAGACTGACTTCTGACAAGACTTTGGATTAGGCCTAAAGAGCAAACTAATTTACCAAACACATGTTTTGTAATATGTTGATGCAGAGCATTCAGCTGTTGGCCAGTCAGATGGACTCTGTGGACTTGTCACTACTGGATGAAACCGCTCTGAAGAGCATTCGACTGCTGCAGGTGTGTTGATAACTTGTCTTAGACAACATTTCAGTATCACTGTGGACATGTTTTGTTCCAAGATTTAGTGAAGCATTTGGTTTAAAATATTATATTTATAATTTTTTATATATATTTTTTCTTTTAACAGAATCGCCTCACAACCCTGTGTGGAACATCAGAGTGAACTAATCGTCTGCTGTTGACTTGTACAGTGCTTTTAAGAAATATTATCTTCGTTTCAAAGCCTTGTGTTTTTTCCTCTGGCATGGTATGTTTTATTTTTACTGATATGTGAGATTTTAAAAGATTTAGCGTTGATAAGAAAACAATGTTTTGTCACTATTTTGTTTTACTGGACATAGTTTTCTTTAAGCCCAACACACTCACTGAAATGCATCCAGTTAAAGGCTAAGGTGGGTTTTTTTCAACGTGGACCATATTTTCCCACATTTTTGTGTCTGTGACTAATGGGGTTAACATTTTTTGGAATTGGTCCAGTATTGAGCGAGCATGCGTGCTGCAGTCAGCAGCAGCGAGACAGGGCAACAATGTGATCCAAAGTCAAAGTATGTCCACTAAAGTGCATATTTTTTTGTTTTTTTGCTGACAGGCTAGTTTGTTTGTCGTGTAAATTTTGTTTTTAAAGGGTTGAAAAGAGGGTAAAATTATGTTCTTTGTCAAGGGAGTCTGGTGGCTTTAAAGAGAGCAATATAGCAATTGTTTCTGCTTAAACAAAAAAAAGCTTGCTCTTTTAAAAAAAAAAAAGCTTGCTCAATACTGAACCAAATTCAAAAGAAATTTGTCCCCATTAGTCACATAGACACAACAACAGGGGGAAGTAGGCTCCAAGTTGCAAAATACCAAACTTGCCCTTTAATGAAAGCTGTTAAATGTATAAATGTGGGTTAAAATGTGTTAATTGACCATTTGCTACTATATTACTTACCTTTGTAAGATAGCTTAGTCACCAGCCTTACTTACTTCACCTTTCATTTTTATATTGGTATTTTCTGTTGCTTTCGGAGAATTAGGCTTAATCCTGGGCCCACTTCTGCCTAATGTCTGTCTCATTTTAATGCTATTCCAGTCATTTATAACTGTTGGCCAGTCAGACATGTAAGGTCTTTTTGTTGTACTTCAAGCCTAAAATGGACAGGCCTGTACACTGCAAATATGATTTACTGTTCAATCTTTGTTTTGTAAGTACACTGTCCTAACTTTTTTTTTTTTTGTTTCCTTTTGTCATTGTTGAATTATCAATCCTTCCATGTTTCTATAAATCAGTTTGCAGTTGCGTTATTAGTGCAAAGGCATACTTCTTGTACATAGATCTTTCTTTGTCTGCAGAACTGATAAAGG
Organism: Micropterus salmoides; assembly: GCF_014851395.1. Taxonomy (NCBI): domain Eukaryota; kingdom Metazoa; phylum Chordata; class Actinopteri; order Centrarchiformes; family Centrarchidae; genus Micropterus; species Micropterus salmoides. The sequence continues at coordinate 11,775,940 of NW_024040817.1, forward strand.
ATTTTGACCACAGCTCTAAATTTGTGTGATATGGTGTGTCTGGAATTAAATGTGTTGGTTGATTGTATAAGAGTGTAAATGAGCAGCTTGATTACAAGAAACACATTTTAGCAATAATTTACTGGACAAATCTTTACCAATCTGTACCTTTGCATAGTGACCAGTAGGTGACAGCATTTCACCATAGAAGTTTGCTTCTCTGGAGAAGTCAGATCAACCTCTTCTGACTGATATTTCTTTCTCCATTTGTAACCGGTCTTCCAGTATTAAAGCTGTTGCCAAATAGACCAAAAAAAGTAAAAGTAAAAATTCTATACTTTCTTCTTCTGCTGATGATCAAGAAAATACCTCTCACAAATATAACCTTAAACACAGTACAATATTGTATTGGATCGTTCTGCTATACGCTGCAGAGCTGTGACAGGGTAATAAATTAAAGTGGCTCTACAGTGTTGTTACCAAATCTGTCCACTTAGCTTTTGTGTGTAATTTTCCGCTATAGGTTAACAAACTCTTGCTTTTGCTTATGTATGAAGTTCCTCTTGTCCTTTCATGACTTTGTTTACACAGAGGGACATTAGTGGGTCACGTGACGTGCTGTTGGCAGGAAGTGGCAGCCTGTCCTGCTGCTGGCACCGAAACCTGCACTCTGACCTTCGGGGACATCATAACGCTGCCAATTAGAGGCTTGTTAAGCTTCGTTAGCTCTGATGAGCTCGTTAGGATTTCCACCTGGGATGGTGGAGGGGTTCAGACCGGGCCTCACCTTGGGCCCAGACAGACAAGCATAACTCTTTGTTATTCCTGCTGGATTCTCATACATTGTATTCTACCGAGCCACAGCATGGGAACTTGGTGCCCCCAGCTCGAACCGGGCTTGGTCCTTTCCATCTGTACCCATCTTAAACACTTTATCATCTGCTGTCTCTCGCTTTGGAAACTGTGTTGCAGAGGTACAAAACCTAACTCTGCAAACGACAGATGTTGTGGTCAGCGGTGCGTGCAGTTCAGCTCCCTCGTTAGCGGAGTACTGAGCCCTGGCGCACCTGCTCTACATATCAGAATTTCCCTAGTTTTGCCTCTGAATGGATTGCATCCTTTTTTTATTCTCTAGGTGAGTGGAAAATTGCCATTTTGCACGGATGGCTTGGTTTTCAGTAAGCATGCAGGCGGTGGCGCAGTGACAGGTGCGGTATGGATGGGGCGGATTTTGAGGTCACAGAGCAACACTGCTACATAAATCATCCGCTGAGATGTTCAGGATGAGGGACTGGAATCTGAGATATTGAGAGAGCGACACAGTACAGAGCTGCTTCAACACTTAGCAAGCAGTTCTGTATTCCTGTGCAGTTTTCTATTCACCTTCTATAAAATAGTTCAAAGATAATGAGAGATTTTAAAAACATTTGTGCAAAATTAGTTCATTAAAGCAGTCTTTAAAGCTGCACTAATCAATATTTTTAAATGAAAAATGGATCCGTTTGTGTGTGTAATGCGACAGTGGTCGCTCCCAATTATAAATCGACTATGAAGAATTATAACCCGACTTTGCAGTTCCCCTCAGCTTTCAGAGCTGTATTTTAATGTCTTTTAGCTTATTGTTTTGGTTTTACAGCTCACAACTTCAAAGCTTTGGTTCACTCATTAAACCCATTTCCGTAGCAGCGGGCAACTGTTTCCAGTGACAAAGTTCTGATAAATTGATTGTGTGCTACTTGTCCAGCACCAAACTGCAGGCAAAGTTAGTGACTAACTGGTGAACATAGAAACATCAATCCTAGTCAGAAACTGTTTTCCTGTTCTTTCCTTTGTGCTGACATAGTGTGAATGCAGCATAGCACCTTCATAATAACTATACAGCAATAATATGTTAAAGTCGTGTTTACAGGTCCTTCTAAGCTGCCAAACAATCAGTTACTGATTTAAGCTGCCTTAGAATTCCACAAACCTTTTCTTTACCTGTCCTTTTGTTCCACTGTTCCACAATAAGCCCCACCCACCCCACCTCTCAGCCCCTAACATCACCCATCCACCGCTTAACCCCACCCTCCCTTACAATCTCCCATTTTAAATTCTGAAAATCTGTTATCATTATCACATGTGTCTGACACATGAATGTGGCGAACGAAGCTGTTCCCTCCCCAGACTGCTGGAGCCGTTTGTTAATTGAGCACCCAGACTTGGGGAAATTGCCAAATTTCCTGCCAAGACGAATGAACCTGGCAGAGGCATGTTCTCCTAGCAAAATTAATTCTCCAGTGTGTCGAGGCCTCCTATAAATCCCATCCGTCAAGTGCTCCACTAATCAATTTATTGTGTACCCACACCTCCGTCTGCCACTGTCTCTCACTCAATTCATACTGAGCCAGCCAGGGGTCGAGACTCATCTTTTTGCTAAGTTGGTTTGTCAGCACAAACCCAAAAATGTCACCGAATGCTTTGTTCTGTCTGCTTTGGTGATGGAGAGTCAGGGGGACACAAGCTGATGGTAAAGTGAAGTGGCAGACGGGAGGAAGAGTTAAATGGTACTGAACAGCCCCCCCATGACGCATTCTGGGCATGTGTTCGTCTGGTGGCCAGCAGGGTCCTGATGGCGTTTTGATGGCCGGCCCCTCTGTCACTCAGGCACTCCTGATGGTGGGCGGGGTGGAGAGGAACATCTGCTGCCAAAAAAATAAATAAACAAATTCCTGTGGAAATTAGGCCCTGAAAATAACAAGCAGCTCTGAGGAGAGGCAGGAGGTTAATGCCATTTGCTGATTGCACAAAGACAAGCTTTTGCTTGAGAGACCCCTTGGTGGCACTGAAATTCAGACATTTGTCTGTGAGAGACATGACAGCATTTCTTTGCGCTGAGCACCAGACATTATCTGTCCTGTGATTCGAAAAAGCAACTTCATTTATGGGCCATGTGTATATGAAATTTCTTGATATGTGTCATTGTCATATTAGTGCAGATAGTGTGGTGCAGGTGGGAGTGTATTCATGGGAAATCCAACAAAAAATAAAAGGTTCTCGCTTTTGCTCTGAAGTACAGACACAGTCCAAACACTTTGAACAGATTAAAATGTCTTAATTTTAGTAATACTTTGCACGTAACTTATTGTTATAAGGGGGTGAGCAGTTCAAGTTGAAGCACTGAAATAAGTGTAAACATTAAAAGGAGCTGAGGTGTCAGTTGGAGCTTTGGAGCTTAAGCAGCTGAAATTAGTAGAAGTCTAATTGGTATGTGAGTTTTTAGTGTAACACCCGAAACAATGTTGAGTTGTACACTTTGAACAGTTGAATTATACAAGATAAAAGCAAGTGGAATGTCTGAAATTACATCCAAGGAACTGAAATGTGTTATATGACGTGTACGCATCTGAAATGTCTGAAATGAATCAGTTGAATCGTCAGCTTAAGTGTAAGAAATGAAAATGTCAGTTAAGTGGTTTGGGCTGAAAGCATGTGAAATGTCAGTTTAAGAAGTGTAGGAAGTTGTCAGCTTGAATGAAAGCTGACAAGTGGCTGAAGTGTACAAAGTCAAAGCAGCATAAATGTCAGTCGATGTGGGAGCACTGAAAGCGTTTGAATTGTCAGTTGATGTGTAATTGCTAAAAGCAGTTGCAATGTCAGTTGATTTCAATTTAAGTGCTAAAAATGAATGCATGTAATAGGTTTGCAAAGTGAAAAAGCCCAAAGTCCAGCCCACAGGCAATTCCCATCTCCCACAGAAAACTCTTCTCTGAACTGCCTGAAAACAGCTCGTTTGTAGTCTAGCCGTTTCCCTTTCATCCCTGTGACGTCACTGGGATGAATAATAAGTAATATCTACTCAGAACTATTCACCTAAAAATATCTTGTCACCACCTGTTAAGATAGTCTGTCACCTACTCACGTACTCATCTCTCTTAATTTGTCTTGTTTTGTTTTTCCTTTCTTGTCTGTTAATGTATCTGTTATTTAAGGTTATTACTAATTTACATATATTTTCTGCTATTATGTTATCTTAAGAACTTATATTGTGTTTATAAGCTGGAATGTCTTGAATGTTTGTGATTTACAATAAAATGCATTAAACCCCCCCCGCCAAAAAGTCATATAACGCTCACCAAGTGGCTACTTCGACACGCCCTCAAAAACACCAGTGGAAAAACACTGAGCTGCGGCACACACCTCCTCTCCCTTCCAAACACTGTCAATGGACATAAAGTTGTTACTGTGATGTAGAGACAGAGCTCAGTTAAAACTTTATGGATGAAAGATACATTTGTTACAGATCAATAACTCATCACTCTGAAACTCTTGATCCAGTCCATGTTGCCAAGCTGGCTGGCAACATGTAGCCTAAAGCTGAATTGAAGCTGTTTACCGGCTTTTCGCTGACCCGCCCTTCTCTGCTTCTGATTGGCTATTACCGGCTTTTCGCTGACCCGCTCTTCTCTGATTCTGATTGGCTAGTAGTCCTTAACTAGGAACTGTGCATGTGCAACTCCCAACATAGATCATTTAGAGCAGGGGTATTCAATTAGATTTCAAAGAGGTCTAGTTAGAGAAAATTTCCTGAAGCAAAGGTCCGGAACATCAAAACGACGAACTTGCGTTATCATTCAGTACTATAACCTATAGTTGTATCAACACATGTTTTTAGTCAACAATGGACTGTCAAATCAAATAATATTTCAGTCAGTTTTCACATCAAACTGGAGGGATAATAAATAATAACTATTCAAATAATAAATTCTAAATTTAAGTAAACTAAAGTGCCTAATTTTTAGAAAAAATGTAATAAAAAGTGTAGCTTGAAGTGATGAAGTGTAGTCTTAACCAATTTTATAATAAACACTCAACACATCATAACAAATGAACAGCTGTAATGCCTCCTCTTCTCTTTCATTTCCTCTTACAGAGCTACCACTTTCCTACTTTCTGTTGTTCAGTGAGAAACGTGAGCTCCAGCTAGCATATTGGAGATCTATGAGATATTCTGGTTTTGAACTGCCCGTGGGAGGAATGTACATGTAAAAATCTGTACATTCTTGATTAAAAGTCATGTGAAATCTCTTTTATCTTTCGTCTCCTCAATTCAGGTGTGTTTCCAAAACGTCTCTGGTGAAATTCGCGGACTCGACTCGCAAGCATCGGTATGCAAAGATTTGATTGGCTGAGCAGCGTCACATGAGACGATTGGAGCACATGCGATTGGTCTGTGAGTTTCCTGGTCCTCTAAACCAGTACAGTAAATGCTAGAAAAGCTGCGCGGGTTAAAATAGAAACGCTCCGTCACGAGGTAGTAAGTCTCAATAATAAATGGGCTGTAGGTCGGTGGTCCGGAGAGGACGGCGGCTGGGTCCGGATCCGGACCGCGGTCCGCCTATTAGTGACCTCTGATTTAGAGACAAGATTTATCGCTCCATAGCTAAAACGAAGCCTTCAACACAGGGTGAAAAGAGGAACTGCAGCAATGTGCAGTGTTTTTTGAAAATTAAACCATGTAAACCTGTTCTTGTACAACCCTAAAAAGGACTTTGAACCTGAAAATGAGCATAATACCACCTCTTTAAAGTGCTACGAAAAGTTGAAGTGTGGGTCCTGTAAATAATGACAGTTTCTGTTGAAGCATAGACACTATATTAATGGATGACGTCACTCCGCGGGTTTGAATGGAGAGCAATGAAGCCAATTTTGTTCCTATGTAGTACTACTACATGGATATTTCCTATTGGCACCAGGATCTACTGCGCATGATTGAGCAGTATAAGACGTAGTTTAATGACGTAGAGCAACAGAAGAAACACTGTAATTCTGGTAGCTGCATGGCTGCACCCGACTGTGCCAACAAAAAGTCTTTTGGCTCAGTGAGTTTGTTGGACTTAGATTGTGACTCTGTTTAATTAGCCCGCCTACAAAAGGCTCACTTGCCAAACACCAATATAGCTTTACTGATTTTTTTTAGATTCCCAGGGGGCTTCTTATCTAAACAATATGAGAATAGTTTACTCTTGCATCCTTTGCAATCTGATCACTGCACTTTATTTTATTATTATTTTATTATTGTGTTATGGTATTATTGTATAAGTAAGCACATCGTAAGCAATGTACAATCCTGAGTCAAATTACTCATATGTGTACACATACCTGGCAATAAAACTGATTCTGATTCTGATATGGTTACATCTTTCATGTGCGACAGGATGTTGCAGGGTTGAGCTGTCATTTTTTGGGCCTACCTGGCACCCTCCATGCAGGCTTTAGTCGGCTTCACAGTTGGAACTCTCGCTTACCCCCTTGGGTTAAAATTGAAGCACTGAATGTAGATGAACTGTAAGTTAGAGTACGGGATGAAAGCACTTTACTTTTAAGAAAATAAATATCTTTATTTCATAGCTTTGTATCTTTAAATGTTTCTTATGAAAATGATGTATAACATACATGTGTTTTAAAAATGTTGGTGTTTCACTGGACATACACTGGTTTAGTGACGAATGCTGTTGAATTAAAGAACGAGGACTCCTTTGTAGTTTCTGTTTCTTCCTTTGTTTGCCATTTTCTGGCTAACAAAGAAAGAAACAGAAACTCAGTTTGAGAGTCAAGGGCACAAACTTAGACTTTCCTGACAGGGCCGACTAAAGTCTGCATGCAGAGGCTTTTAATGTTGAAAGCACTAATGATAGAGGCACTAACTTGAGCTTTGTGGTGTCATTCATCCCTATGCGGAATGTGGCCTGGGCAGGTTGAAAACAAGCTTTTCTTATTTGGTTAGAAGAATATGAGATGCAAATATCAGGAAGGGCGACAGAGCAGGGATAAAATGAAGTGAATTCTCACCCCATTCATTACCTCCTCTAAAGAAAGAAAAGGAAAGTGGCCATAAAATGAGTGGTGGAGCAATGGCCAGGATTGCCTTTGAGAAATAATTAAAGCCTCTTTGCAATTCTCCCCAGCCTCTGGGAAAAATCCCCATCTTCTGCATGGTCTACAATTGATGTTTGGTTTACCAGCCCCTCTGTATAAAGCAGACCTTCAATAAACTATATCACCCTATTTGTGAGAGTAATACAGCCCAGTGCAGTCCTCAATTAGGTATAAATGACACAGCAAATTGGAAAATTAGGAGGAGAGGGAAGGATAATTTGTTCCAAAACAGGCTAAAACCAATTCATTAGAAGACCAGGAAGGAGACAAAAGGTGCGTTTCTGTCCTCCAACAGAAAATCCCACATTAAGTACAGATGCCTTACTGTTCACCTTGTCACAGGCTGCTTCGGAGGCTGATGTTATCACTTAGTATGACTCATATCTGGGATTAATAGTGTGTGGAATTACAGTGAGTGAAGAGGAAAGACAGTGGAATCTCCCTTGTTAATGCAATATATTTTCCAATTAGACAAATGTTAATCATAGTAGAAGAGGATGACATTCCCCAAATAAATATGCCACCACACACTGCATTTGAGATAATACACGATTCAGAAAAAAACCCAAACAAAGCCCATCATATGACATAATAAATAATACAAACCATAATGTAGCTGACAGCTGAGATGGTATGGAGGCTGGGTTGCTGAATGTTCTTCAGCTGGATGACCTGGGTTAAGTTCACTATACTGGTGTAAGTATTCTATTAATGCCTTGCTAACAACTAGGCTCAGTAAATTACCACATTAGTACAATGTAAACAATTACTAGGCAACTAAGAAGACTTATTTGAAAATAAGAAAAGTTATTAAAAGTTTAAATAATCTGTGCACAACAAAAGTTTTAAAAGTAGACTGAAATTTCTACATAATGTTTATATTACACTTTCTAAACGCATAGTTCTGTTTACTGTGTTTGGCTCACTCAACTTTTTGAGTCACCTGTGAGTTAAAGTTGTTAAAGCTACACTTAATCCACCAAAGTTTTTCACATTGGTGGATACAAATGGCAGCAGTGAAAGTGATGTCTTTAATACTCTGTGTGATGTCGTCGTAAATGTTTGCATTTTCTTCTGTTTAACTGAAAATGATTAACCACATTAGCATACCAATGGAACCATTTAAGTTAAGAACTCTTAAAAAGGAAGTATGGGAGACTTTGGTGTTGAAAAAAGAGTGTTCGTACATGAAAAGAAGAATGAAAAGAAAATCTAACAGTACTGTTTTTTCAGTGAAGTAGCTCACTTTTTGAGCGTAAGAGTTTGTGCAGTGTTTCAGAAAGTGTGTAAACAGACAAAAAGCCAACTTTACAGCTTCTGATTGAGTTTTTGGGGTTTCTTTTCAGAAATAGACCAGCAAAAGGAACTGAGCTGACACTCTGTTAGGATGCTTTGCAACTTTGATGTAGGAATAAGTTCAGAGATTTTATTTCAGTTATTATTTCATGTTATATCTAAAAGTTGGCATCTGCTCAAAGTGTTGCTGTCACCCAGACCATAATATTATTCCTTTAACCGATCCCTTATGTGTGATTTTATGAGATGGTGTTACGGATGTGTTTCTCTGTGCTCTGTCCCTGTTCTTTTCTGTCCTCTAGTTCTGCTCCAGGAGGGCCCAGCTAACTGCTGAACGAGATCCACCTGGCCTTGGAAGGTGATCTTTAAAAGCTCCTGTGCGAGCATCAGAAGAGAGGCTTTTTGATTTGGGACTGCTGGTCTTGCTGCCTCTCAGTTGGAGATTTTTGTGTTATGGCCTTGTGTTTTTGGTGTTCTTAATTTATCGTATGGTTATGGTTGTTTTAAAGGTGTTTATCTGTGTTAACTTTGGGTCAGTGTTGGAGTGTTGTTTGCCCCATGTAGCTACCAATGGGTGGGGCGTAACCGATGTGCTTACAACCCATATGCCTCATCTATATAACCCATATGTGCCGTATGTTTGTCTTAAACACTCTCAAAAGACACCTGCTTTTGAAACTACCTGCTGCAATCAAAAATTAAAACACCCTCCCTACACTACACGTGTCTTGTTTGCTCGCCAAATGCAGTTGGGGGTGGCGGCAGCTCCTGTCCAGGTGTGTACTTGTGATTCTGGGAACAAAAAAATGCACAGATGAAGTTAGCAGTGATTATAGTGGTGCTGTGAGACACTGATTACACAAACACACACCCACCCACACACACAGGATCTTGGATCATTTGAGAAACACCCGTCTTACTTGGATTCACGGCAGCAGACCTACATGATAAAATAAGGGGATCAATTTGTCTTCATTTCCAGCCGCTCTTTTTATTAGATGCAGTGGTGAGTGATATGATTAGGGGGGTCTGCTTCAAGAGCTGCTGCACAATGGGCTTCTTGCCGACTTCACATAACACACAGAAACACACACACACACACACACACACATTTCAGCACAGAAAACAATTGTCCCTTTTTACAGAAGAGAAATACGTTATAATGTTGGTAATTAATATTCCTATCATTTAAATTTGCAGAGAATAATTCCCTCACCAGATGTTTTTCTATCACCAGATAACGCTAGATGTTTGGAACAAATGTCATGTAGTAAATTTAAGTGAGTACTTTTTTGTAAAGGAATATACGATACACTATATTTACAGAGTGGATATTGTGCATTATTATTATAATTTTCAAAAGAAGAGCAAAAACTAGTGTTAGCTGTCTCCAGCTGTCGTGATGTCAGCTGATCAGACTGTCAAATCTCACAGTAACCTGTAACCTTAGGGAGTCAATCAATCGGACTAATCAACGGCTAACAACGTTGACCCCCTAGCTAGTTACCTGCATGTGTGGCTGTTTGGAATTGAAGAACACTAATGTAGGGGGCTCTTAATTTCAATTTCTGTTTGACTTTAATTTTTACATTGCGTTTCCATACAGAAAAGAGGCAACTAGTGCAAACTTACTAGTGGATGAGAACAAAGTGCCAAATAAGCCAGCATCTAATTCCATGAAATAGCCATCCATGTAATAGCAGACTGAGTCGCAAGTGAATATCAGAGCCTTTTCATTACACAGTCACACTGCAGAGAAAGAGATCAAAATAAAGCCAAATATGAAGGGATGGTTCTGCTGCTGAAGGACTGGATCAGACAACTTTGAAAACTCCTTTACCATCCTTTTGAAAGTAGTTTTTCTGGTAGAAGTCATCTGTCAATAAATATCTCCCCACGAAAGAAAGAGATGTTTGACTCTTTAACTTTGGGAGTTTTTAGCTGAACATAGTGCGCTTATTGATTCAGTCTCCTCCTTTGTAACGGTTGTTGTTACCTGACTCAGAGAGCGATAGAAGGAGACAGAATGGGGGGTGGATGTCAGAAGCCATTTTAATACACAACAACTCGCTGCTACCTTTAAAAAGGTCAGTTTACTTTACTGGCCAAAACCAGAATCATCTCCATTCCACTAGATAAGTGGGAACATTTTTTTGTAATTTGAGAGAACTGACCCTTTAAAACGGCATCTATTGATTCCTTATTTTGCTACCAGATCAAGCTGTCTCTGTATCTACTAAAGGCATTCATGAAGCTCAGCGTAAGTTCAGCCAGGAAGACTGTCCTCATGCTTCCTCACTCTCTTTCTGTGTCTTTCTTTCTCATCCACTCTCTCTAATCAGCTGACTAAATGGGTAATCACATTTTGCTATGATCTCCATCAGCCAATCATGTAGTCGCTGTCAAACTTTAAAATCTGTTCTCCTCACCCCACCCCCATTCACCTCCTGCTCACCATACTCCATAGGTTTTTTTTCTATACCTCTAAGGCTTCACCACCCCTTTTAATACTGTATCATCACGATGGGTCCAATTGCCAAAGACTTTTCTCATTTTCATTGTAGAAATGTCAATAAATTATTATTGTTCACCAAAATTAAGTCTCTCTTGATTAAAAAGTAGAGAGAGCAGAGTCTCAAGGTCCCTAGAGGATAAATTGCATCGACTTTGGTGAGTGTCTGACTTTTCTCAGTCAGACAGTCAGCTTCAATCGGTAATGTTAAAAAATATAAACCAAGCCAGAAATCTTGACGCAGTCATGGACTCAGACCTAAATTTAAGCAGCCACATGAAGACCATTACAAAGTCAGCCTACTATCACCTGAAGAATATCTCAAGATTTAAAGGACCTGGAAAAACTTATCCATGCATTTATCTGCAGTCGTCTCGACTACTGTAACGGTGTCTTTACAGGGCTCCCTAAAAAATCGATCAGACAGCTGCAGCTGATTCAGAACGCAGCTGCTTGAGTCCTCACTAAGACCAAAAAAGTGGATCACATCACTCCTGTTCTGAGGTCTTTACACTGGCTTCCTGTCTGTCAGAGAATTGATTTTGAAATCCTGCTGTTGGTTTATAAAGCACAATGGTTTAGGGCCAAAATACTTCTATATAATAATAATTTCTGAACTTCTGCTTTGTTATGAACCATCCAGACCTCTCAGGTCGTCTGGGACAGGTCTGCTTTCTGTCCCCAGAGTCAAAACTAAATGAGGAAAAGCAGCGTTTAGTTTTTATGCTCTATGTATCTGGGGCAAACTCCCAGAAAACTGCAGGCCTGCTAAAACTCTCAGTTCTTTTAAATAAAGATTAAATAATTTTCTTTTTACTACTGCCTTTAACTAGTAGACTGATAACTTTTACTGTCCTGTTTTCTTTTTCTTTATTTTTAGATTTTCAGTGAACACTATTTAAAAAGCTTAGAGTGCTCTTTTGATTGTACCATCTCACACGGCTGATCCTCAGTTAACAGGGCTGAGTAGAATTACAAGGATTAGAGTCCCTGTTTTCTCCGCTGTTACTTGTTGACAGGGCCGCTGTCAACCGCTTTTACCAGAGTTTGTAGTGTGGACAATACAGTGACGACTATATAGAGTCCCCTTAGGGTTAGAGTCCCTAAGTGTATAGATACAGAGTGGGAGATGGGGAATCAAAGGAGTAAAATAAGCAAAGGTGAGAGACCTGCCTGTTTTTATTTTCTAACTTTTTTTTTTTAACTTTTTTATATTTCCCTGTTGCTTTCATGTTTTACGTAAAGCACTTTGAATTACCTTGTTGCTGAAATGTGCTATACAAATAAACTTGCCTTGCCTTGCCTTGCCTTTTCCTCTTGGAATTAAATTACAAACTGTTTTCTTTCCATACCGGAAATGAGGTGGGCAAAGAGAGAACGGAATGACATGCAGCAATCCCAGCCCAGATTCAGTGCCTTAAACCCCTAGTCCACCAGGGTGTCCAGAGCTGAAAATATCAGCTTTGAGTCATGTTTGTGTCCACCTGAAGAATATCAGTCCAATATTCACTTTTCTTTAAGCTCTGTTTTCCTCTCCACCAACTCCAGAAGGAAATAAAAAAAATAAATGCTCTCCTATGCTCACAAGCTAGTTGCTACTGTAGCTCTGTCTGCCTTCTATTCTGTGCTGGGCGGGTGGTGTACACTTTGTTTATCAGAGCTTTTTTGCTGAAAACAGTTGCCTGCTGTGAAACAAGGTTGAAGAGAGTGGAGCTGTGGCCTAGGGGAGCTGCACAGTATGATGATAATTCTCGGTGGGTTCTTCACTAAATGTGACACCTTAATTATGTGAAACTGTTAATATGAAAAAAATGTAATGTGGTGTAGCTTTACCACGTCTATACACTTGGTACCACAAGTAACGGACCTATTCACACACACACACACACATAAAGTGAATGAAGATAGGCAGCTGGCCCATCACTCTGCTGATGTGATGTGTCTCGGAGCTGAAATCCAGAGTGCAGGAGTGGGTAGAGCAAAGTGAGTAAAATGCTGACCTCGCTGTAAGCAACACCGGTGTGCCGTTAGCAGAAAGCCCCATTTCTCTGTCATGCATCACAGAGCTGTCGACCTTCAGACCCCCGAGTCTGTCCGCTCAGTCGCAAAAATGTGCAAAGTGTTTTTAAGTGCTCTGTTCTCAAGTCCCTCCTCGCCTGTTTTGCTGGGAATAAACGCACACAACATTAAAGACCCTGAGAAGTACACTGTGCCTGTTAAAATGCTGAGTTGCTGATTTTTCCCCTCCTGCATAATCAGTACATCACATTAACAGTGATGGGTTGGATACAATAATTTGACTATTTCCTTCTTTGTGGCCTCTAAGAAGGACAGCCTCTGCTGATGGAACAGATTGCAGAAATCCCAAGTGAATGAAGTAAACTAATTAATTTAAAAGCTACTTCACGGCAGCATTTTAACATTTACATGACATCACTACATTTGCAGTCATACTTAGCTCTTGTTTGTGTCTTCAAATGATTTTCCCTCTCCCATGTGGGCCTGTTGTTCCTTTAGAAACAACAAAGATTCCAGTGCTGCAAAAATGTGTTTATTATTTGCATCATGATTGGTTTTCTTTGGGCATTAGCGGCAAGAGAGCAGATTCAGCATTCCCCTGGCATGTCTGAGTGCGAGCCGTGCTTATCTGAAGTTTCACGGTGATCAGGGCTTATTCAAAATGACTGAGCGAGGCTACAGTGTGATTACACCTGCCAAGAGCTTCAGTAATACAGCAGCTCAGCAGGTTTAACACAGATTATTGCTGGTATCCAGCTGAAAGAACCTTTCTCTATTTTCCTTGTTCTCTTTTTACAAGAACCAACAGTTGACATGGTGGGCTACATGTAAAACAAGTTTTATATCCTTGCAGTAGAACCCAGAAGAATAAAAACATTGTGGAAAAAGTTAATTAATTAATTTTTTTCCTTTTCAATTGAGCTTTTGGGATCACAGTTTCTGCAGAACACTGATGTGATTTAAATTGACTGAGGATAGTGTGGTCTCAGGTGTCTCCTTCTCTGAGACTACTCATCCCTTCTGCCTCAGCTTTATAAATTAAGACTACATCCATTTTAAGGTATATTGTGTATTTTCTATTTGTCTATTTCTATAGTAGCATGTTCTCAAAATCTCATACAATACATGTATTATGGTTAAAACACAATGTTCCGAGTTTCTACTACTCTTAACAAAAGAATGCAGCCATAAGCAGTGTCATATGGCTGTCTGCAAATATATTATCCAATAAATAAGTCACACTGCAGCATACCGTCTCTGTCATACTCTGCAACATGTTGGTTTTTTATTAGGCAGCTGGTTTTTCAGTAATTAAAGCTGTGAGTTATTGCCTTGACTGTTAGTCCTGCTTGCTTTTTTCCTCAGATGGGCAGAGTTCAAGATTGAAGAGTAAAAGACTGAAAAGTGTTATTTGTCACATGGTCATACAATATGTGTAGTGAAATCAGCTTCAACCTGGTTAAGCAAAGGCTTGTAGCTCAGGACATATCTAACATATCCTGTAGGGCACCCAGGATCATCTGTAATGCTCACATCATCTGGTGCAGTGGTCTCACCATTTTAGTAGCAACCAGAAGTTGATCAACATCTTCACAGAATTATATTCCTCATATACTCTCTTACTTTATTAGGTACACCTGTTCAATTGCTTGTTAACACAAATAGCTAATCAGCCAATCACATGGCAGCAACTCAATGCATTTAGGCATGTAGACGAGGTCAAGAAAACTTGCTGAAATTCAAACCGGGCATCAGAATGGGGAAGAAAGGGGATTTAAGTGACTTTGAATGTGGCATGGTTGTTGGTGCCAGACGGGCTGGTCTGGCTATTTCAGAAACTGATGATCTACTGGGATTTTCACGCACAACCATCTCTAGGGTTTACAGAGAATGGTCTGAAAAAGAGTTAATATCCAGGGAGCGGCAGTTTTGTGGATAAAAATGCCTTGTTGATGTCAGCGGTCAGAGGAGAATGGGCAGACTGTTCGAGATGACAGAAATGCAACAGTAACTCCAGTAACCACTCGTTACAACCCAGGTATGCAGAATACCATCTGTGAATGCACAACACGTCGAACCTTGAAGTAGATTGGAAACCACACTGGGTGCCACTCCTGGCAGCTAAGAACAGGAAAGTGAGGCTACAATTTGCACAAGGTCACCAAAACCTTGCCTGGTCTGATTAATCTCAACTTCAGCTGCGACATTCAGATGGTAGGGTCAGAATTTGGCATAAACATGAAAGAATGGATCCATCCTGCCTTGTATCAACGGTTCAGGCTGGTGTTGGTGTGGTGGATATTTTCTTGGCACACTTTGAGCCCCTTAGTACCAATTGAGCATAGTTTAAAATCAACGTCTGAGTTGTCACTGATCCTGTCCTTCCCTTTATGACCAGTGTACCCATCTTCTGATGGGTACTTCTAGCAGGATAATACACCATGTCACAAAGCTCAAATCATCTCAAACTGGTTTCTTGAACATGACAATTCAAATGAGTTCACTGTACTCCAATGGCCTCCAAGTCACCACATCTACAGGTGCTGGTCATATAATTAGAATATCATCAAAAAGTTGTTGTTTATTTCATTTAATTGTGATGATTAAAACTGACAACTAATGAAAATCCCAAATTCAGTATCTCCGAAAATTAGAATATTAGTTAAGACCAATACAAAAAAAGGATTTTTAGAAATGTTGGCCAACTGAAAAGTATGAACATGAAACGTATGAGCATGTACAGCACTCAATACTTAGTTGGGGCCCCTTTTGCCTGAATTACTGCGGCAATGTGGCGTGGCATGGAGTCGATCAGTCTGTGGCACTGCTCAGGTGTTATGAGAGCCCAGGTTGCTCTGATAGTGGCCTTCAGCTCTTCTGCGTTGTTGGGTTTGGCGTATCACATCTTCCTCTTCACAATACCCCATAGATTTTCTATAGGGTTAAGGTCAGGTGAGTTTACTGGCCAATTAAGAACAGGGATACCATGGTCCTTAAACCAGGTACTGGTAGCTTTGGCACTGTGTGCAGGTGCCAAGTCCTGTTGGAAAATGAAATCTGCATCTCCATAAAGTTGGTCAGCAGCAGGAAGCATGAAGTGCTCTAAAACTTCCTGGTAGACGGCTGCGTTGACCTTGGACCTCAAAAAACACAGTGGACCAACACCAGCAGATGACATGGCACCCCAAACCATCACTGACTGTGGAAACTTTACACTGGACTTCAAGCAATGTGGATTCTGTGCCTCTCCTCTCTTCCTCCAGACTCTGGGACCTTGATTTCCAAAGGAAATGCAAAATTTACTTTCATCAGAGAACATAACTTTGGACCACTCAGCAGCAGTCCAGTCCTTTTTTTCTTTAGCCCAGGTGAGACGCTTCTGACGCTGTGTCTTGTTCAAGAGTGGCTTGACACAAGGAATGCGACAGTTGAAACCCATGTCTTGCATACGTCTGTGCGTGGTGGTTCTTGAAGCACTGACTCCAGCTGCAGTCGACTCTTTGTGAATCTCCCCCACATTATTGAATGGGTTTTGTTTCACAATCCTCTCCAGGCTGCGGTTATCTCTATTGCTTGTACACTTTTTTTCTACCACATCTTTTCCTTCCCTTCGCCTCTCTATTAATGTGCTTGAACACAGAGCTCTGTGAACAGCCAGCCTCTTTAGCAATGACCTTTTGTGTCTTGCTCTCCTTGTGCAAGGTGTCAATGGTCGTCTTTTGGACAGCTGTCAAGTCAGAAGTCTTCCCCATGATTGTGTAGCCTACAGAACTAGACTGAGAGACCATTTTAAGGCCTTTGCAGGTGTTTTGAGTTAATTAGCTGATTAGAGTGTGGCAGCAGGTGTCTTCAATATTGAACCTTTTCACAATATTCTAATTTTCTGAGGTACTGATTTTGGGGTTATAAACATCAAAATTAAAAGGAATGAACTCTTGAAATATATCAGTCTGTGTGGAATGAATGTATACATTATACAAGTTTCACTTTTTGAACGGAATTACTGAAATAAATCAACTTTTTGATGATATTCTAATAATATGACCAGCACCTGTAAGTCCAATAGAGCACCTTTGGGATGTGGTGGAACCAGAGATTTTGCATCTGTCAGGGATTTTGTGGCTCAGAACCCAGATGCAGACAAGAACAGATTAGGAGGATTTTTACAGTTTATTGAAAAACAAGATAAGGTTTAATGCAAGGGGAATGGTTCCTCCGGTGTGGCGTGTGGTGGCAGGTAACTGCGGGGGAAGGCGAGGCTGGTGAGGAGGAGCTGACGGAGACATGAGTCCACGAAGGTGAGTTTCCAGCAAGGCGTTCCTC
This sequence comes from Micropterus salmoides, assembly GCF_014851395.1. NCBI lineage: Eukaryota > Metazoa > Chordata > Actinopteri > Centrarchiformes > Centrarchidae > Micropterus > Micropterus salmoides. The sequence continues at coordinate 11,792,987 of NW_024040817.1, forward strand.
CATAGGCAGAGTGACACAGTAGCTGAGCAGGGTCTCCAGAAACACTAAAGCAGAGCATAGGAAAACAGAATCAGTAACAGGCACAAAGGTCTCAGGAAGCAGGTTTCAGCTGGTCGTAGTGTCACCTTCAAACATGACTGAATAATCCAGCGGAGAACTGAGGGGATGGCAGGGTATAAAAGCCAGTTCTGATGATCACAGGAGACAGGTGTGTGAACAGCACATTGCCTGCAGCTGGGGAGAACCGCCCAGTGGTCCAGTGGCGCAGCCCACAACTCAGCCCTGAGGGACCGGGAGGAAAGGACGAGCAAGAGGGAGAGGGAGAGAGACAGAGACCACACACAGACAGACAAAAACCAAAACCCACCAAGCACCTCTCACACGCTCAAGAAGGGACAAAATAAACTCAGACACACAACACACCACCTGTCACCTCCCTGCTTGTGGCCGACAAATCTGCATCAACTGCTCAATGCCATCATGTCAATGTGGACCAAAGTCTCTGAGGTTTCCAACACCCTGGCGGGTCCAACCCGGTACTAGCAAGGTGTACCTAATAAAGTGGCCAGTGAGTGTATATTTGCAGTGTATATACCTAATTATGTCATTCTGTTACTCTGTACAGTAATTTTATTGTTATTTCTGTTCTCTGTACATAGAACATTTATTATCTATCTACGTTCTGGTAGAAGGATCCGTTCTCTGTGGCTTCCTTTTTCCCATGGAGTTTTTCCTTACACCAACTGAGGGTCCAAGGATAGAGGGTGTCCTATGCTGTACAGTTTGTAAAGCCTTTTATGGGAAATCTGTGATTTTGGGGTATGTAAATAAAACTGACCTGACTTAAAATCCATTTTTTGTCACTTCAGTGGACGTTTAAGTCACATGCATCATGTACATTATGGTTTCTTTGTTGAATCTGTTTCCATTACAAAACAATTTTATATTACAACTTTTCTTTCTCGAATTTGTAACATTTCCTCTTTTTAAGCGCAAATTAAAAATTCCCCTATAAAACTGCTGGATGGAAACCCACCTACACATACTGATACATAGAGAGACAAACAGATCAGATAAACAAACAGATAGTTTATCCACTAAAATGAAAGAATGAAAAATGAATAAAAATGAAAACAGTTGCTAAATTAGCTTAAGAAACAGAGAGAGATACTACAGTGTGTAGGCTGACTGAAGTGTAAATGACTGACTCCCACCCTAAGATGTGGAGATTGTAGGAGAAAAAGTACTAAAATAGACATAGAGATTGACTTTTCAGTGACCTTGCTCGTGATGAATGACAGGTCGTTCCACTTGCCAAGTTGAGAAATAAATCACTGCCATTTAATCATATAACTGCTAATAAGATACAAATAAAAAAGTAATTTCAGGGAGCATTCATCTGTGCCCACAGAAATGATCTAAACCACTTGAGGACTTGATGTTACAGAAAAGGAGTTTTCTGAAAGCTGGGAAAGTATTTGTGTATTGATTTGAGGCTGAGCCCAATAGCAGGTTTAATACTCAGTCGATACGTGTCAGAGCTACTATATGTGAACAGGCACATTAAGTGTCAGACGGAGGTAATGAAAGGAAACTGTTTGCTGTCAGATATGACCTTCTTACCAGGCTGAGTTTAAATAGGTCACCAACCATGTCTGCAGGTTATGAGTTAAGGTGTAGTCATTAATGATAGCACAGCCTGCATGAAATACACCTTTATTATAAGATTAAATGCATTTTTGATGTTCTGATAATAAATTATCTTGTCAGAGGAAAACAAACATGGTTAGTGTATCTTTACTTGTGAATTGCTTAATTAAACAGAAATATCACTTGATGGTTTTTGGCCTTAAAATAATAAAAAAGATTCTAAGATTGCCTTCAAGCTATTCTTTGCATATATTTTATCATAAGAAATGAAAAAAAATTCATATGCTGTATTCCTTACCTTGCTCCTGTCCTTATTTGTCTCCAATCCCCTGGTATCTTGGTGGCTATATTACACAGCTGAGTCTATCTTTGAGGGAATCAAAGCAATAAAAGGCTTTATTTACCCTTATCTGGAGCAGACCCCAAAAAACTCCGCAGTATAATACAGGCTGAGACTCTTTCAACAGGCAGCCCACAAAAGGTTCCTGGTCCTGTCTCCTGGCAGGATTTTCTTCTTATATTCGTTTATTAAAAAGTCTTATTCCTTGTCACTGTGCAATGTACATTATTGCGCCAGATTTCTTGGAGGGAATCATCTCCCATGAGATGGTGAAGCTAATGGAGGGAAGGCATTACGGAGAGCAGGAATGAAACTTCAGGCTGCTAAATCAGTTCTTGTCTTTGACCACTTAATAATGAAAAGCAATTGCAGGCATCGCCAGGGAGTTATTTTTCTTCTTTTTTTTTTATAAAAGAACCTCAGTTTTCTTGGATGTAATGCATGTTGTCAAGGACTTGTTGAGCATTGCTTTCTGTTTTGCAGTTCCAGTGACTTCAGTGCCAGTTTTTATAGGTGTCTTCATCTTTGTGCTGTATCTTTGTCTTCTTTTGTAAGCCAAAGGTCTGCCTGTTGATGTATCAATTTATAAACACAGAGACAGTGTGTTTCAAATTTTAAAATGACATTCGCATACACAGTCTGGTTTATAGGCACCAATATTTGGTTCACAAATTAGTTTGATTAGTCTGTGAATAAAACATAAGCATGTGTTTCCTTTCATAATTTTAGCATCATTTCTGATATCTATGTATGTGTAGATCAGTAGTTGACAAAATATTCAGATAGACCATAGTGTGAAAATACTTTGTTTCTCCGTAAGTAAAAGTCCTGCATTGAAAATGTTTCTTAAGTGAAAGTATATATGTATAATCAGGCAAATGTATTTAAAGCCTTAAAAATAAAAGCAGAAAAATGTCCCCTGTGACTTTTGTTATATATATATCATTAGATTATTGTTACTCATAAATCAATGTAAAAGCAGAGTTTTTCTACTGTAGTTGTTTTAAACTATTTTGTATTGAACTGCAACTAATGATTATTTGCATTATGCATTAATTTGCTGATTTTCTCCATTAATTGATTGATTGTTTGTAAACATTCTGAAAATTGTACCGTCACACCCAGAGTCCAAAGTGACATCTTCACAATGCTTGTTTTGTCCAACCAACAGTCTAAAATCCCAAATTAATACTAATAAATGAAAATAATTAAAAGGAATGACAAGTGTTTACATGTGCAATAGCTACAACTATCAAATGTTTTACATTTAAAATGACTTAAATACTCAAAATAATTGGCAATCAGTTTTCTGTCAATCTACTGATTGATTAATTTATTAATCAACTGATCATTTCAGCTGTACTTGTTTAAAGCTGAAAAAGTACAATATTTCCCTCTGAGATGTTATGGAGAAATAAAGTTGCGTGAAAAAAAAGACTCAAGTAAAGTACAAGTACCTCAAAATTGTACTTAAGTACAGTTGTTTAGTAAATGTACTTAGTTACATTTGTAGATTATGGATGTGATTATAGACTCATCTTAACATCAAAGTTGATCCAATAGTTGTTATAATATTCCAGTTTGGACAAAAGAGATGAACCTGCTATTTCTGATACTACCACTGGAGGGAGCCACACTCTACACAGAGTGACTTTAAAGGTCCACTTACTACTGCCTCCAACTGGTGATGTTGTGAGAGTCAACACAGTTCACAGCTAAATTTCCAAATATCAACAGTGAGCTCTGAGGACATTTTTGGATTTGGGGATGCTACTGGGCTCTGAAGCAAGATCAGGCACTACATCTTCAACAAAGACAGGCAGCTTTGCAAAGAAAGTGGACTGTACCCTAAAAACCCCTGGCTAGCCTGTGTATAGCACCTGTATAGCTAAGAGTATGTAAAGTCTATAGTCATTAACAGTGAGGTGATAACTCTTCCTGGCATTGTGTTAAACTGTGCTAGTCCTGCTGTTATAACCCTCGCTGCGTTGCATTAATATTTAATCTTACTGTGAGAGATGCCCAGGGTTAAAATTCAGGGATGGGACTTATGGCAGAAGGAGCTTTTGGCAATCTGTGATGACGCAAGGGTGACCTTGTTGCTTTTGGCATTCCTGTACAGAGATAAATACATTAAAAGTCAAACAAGCCAATAGAATTGTGTGACAGCCACCTCTGCGTTTCCTGGGAGGTGTGATGGATGGTGCGAGCCCCTCGCAGCGTGTCATTTTCACGAGCTTTCCATGGTGGCTTGCTGGCGAGGGTATGCGGCAAGGCAGCATGTTGGGATGAAGGTCATTTGAAACTGAAGTGTCTAATTTACTGTGTGAAACACGAGTTAAACTGAACTTTTGTCAACATGGCAATGACAATGTAAAAAGGCTTAGAGCTCTGTTACCTGTGGTATAAACCACTTATCAAAGATTCAGGCTAACAACACCCCAGGCTGATGTTCATCCAGCACGTCTTCCACACAGCAGCAGCATGCTTTACTTTCTAGGTTACGCCTCTTGAACTCAAACACACACTTTACCTTGATGGCCCATTCTCTATGAAGTGACAAAGCTGCAATATAAATAGAGACGATCGTAGTATTCACTCCCACCAGAGGTCTCAGTCCAAATATAACCTGCAATTTGGTCCCTTGAAAATATCTGTTATTGCAGCCTTTTATTGTCCTTGGATGGTTTCCTTGAATATAACCCTTTCTTTCCCCCTTTCATGCCAGGATGACTGGGATCTGTGCCCTTCATGTAAATATCCCCCCGTGAAGTGGTTTCAGAACAAAGAGCCATATCTGGTGAGCTACCCTTGCTCTCGGCCTCTGGTTGAGACATTCCCAATGGGGCCAATCTATCACCATGTGATTTATAGGCTTTACAGTCAGGGTGTATGAGAGATAGAAAGAAAGAAAAAGTGAAGGATTGTAAGGAGAAAGGGGGAGAGTATAAGAAAACTAAAGGGAGAGAGTAAAATTAAATACAGAGATACACAGTGTAGAAGTAATTATCAACTGTCTTTATCCCCCTACCAGCAGACCACTCATTCATTTTTGGAATATTCTCTGTTTTGCTTATTTAGATATAATGTGCACAGTCAGTGATAATGGGCAAATTAAATTATTATTGCTTTTACCTTTTGCATTTCAGTCTGTTAACCGCGTATTTCAGAGTTTGTGGAAATACTGTTGCAAGAAAGAACTGATTAAGTTTTGATGGTGAATGTCTGGCATGTGTAGCTGGTGTAGCCTTTGGTATTGGTAGTAGGTGGCCATTTTAATGTCAAGTACATTAAAATGATTTGTTTAATTCATAAAGTTTGAAATGGCATGGTGGATATTTTTGCCTCCTGTGTGTCACATTTTCACAAGACCCAAACAAAGATCTAATTAGAGAATACACCGTTTATTCAATAAAGGTTAATGCAGGAGAGTAGGGGGTAGAGGAAGAGGCTCCCTTCCAGATCCTGGGCTGAGGGAAACACGGGGAGGTCGCTGGCAGACTGGGAACAGGGGAAAGACCAGGCTGCGGGCGGAACAGAGAGTTTTTTGGCTGTCGGCTTGCTGAGGTTCGATGGAGGTTTTCTGGAGCAGAGGGAGAAGCAGGTTGGATCAAACAATTCTTCGAACAGCCAAACAGATTTCAAAGCAGGCTGGCCCTGACACAACATACGCGTGATTACTCAACAATCCGGCAGAGACTGGATGTCTGAGTCTCCCTCTTAAAGCAGTGGTTGATTGCGGAACCCAGGACAGGTGCGCTGATGAAGATGAGTCTCAGGTGTGAGCAGAGCCCGCAGCAGACACGCCCCCAAGCTCCCAGACTGGAGAGAGAGCCAAGCAGAGACAGACAAACAAAAGCACAACAAGCACCCAACACGCACTCCAGACATACGTCACTCACAACACTCAAGCCAAGCTCACAGCCAGGGCCTCGTGACAGTGTGGGTCTGCTTTTAATAGGATAGTCTGATCTTCAATTATAAGGTGCGAAATGTGGAAACAGAGTTGCCCTTTTTGCAGCAGGAGTGACACTTTATTGAATGTCATCTTTTTGATATTAACACACGATCAATTAAGTGTTGTTCACACATGCTAACTGTCGCTGACATACTATTGCATTAAGTTTGAGTTTGCTTTGTGTAGTTTCACAATATTTGCGTTTATTAGGGTAATATGGTTCAGTGAATTAAATCAAAACAGATATTTTGCTATTTCTGTTACATGTATAAATATTTCTTTAATCACAATGTTTCCGAGTCTCCCCTGTGAGCTTTCGAAATCAGAAATCAGAAATACTTTATTGATCCCCAAGGGTAAATTCTTTTGTCACAGTTGCACACTTATCAATGCAGAATAAAGAGTATATAAATATGAGGGTATAAATATAAGATAAAGAAAAATATAAAGGAGTGTGGGTATTAACAATATTTACATTATTAAAGAATCATTTTGGTAATTGGTATTAATTAATTGTGACTGGGAGGTTAAAATCTTGGTGTGGAAAGTAAACCAAGCAGTGCTTGCCCTCCCTCATTTACCACCACTGAGGGGCCCTTAAGCAAGGCCCATAACCGCAACAGACCAGGCTGCGTTTGTACTGGGCAGCTTCCAGGTGTGAATGTGTAACAGTGTGAATGTGATCCCCTGAATAAATAAAGGTAAAAAAAAGAATTATGATGGTGAACAGAATACTGAATAAATAGCAGCAGAATAGCAGCAGAGAATGTTGCACATTAATTAGTGGACAGATAATATTGCACAAAACAGGTAACTAATGGCCCATGTGTCAGCCACTTAGAGGGAGGAGTTATAGAGTTTGATGGCCAGAGGCAGGAATGACTTTCTGTGGCACTCTGTGGTGCATTTTGGGGGGATGAGTCTTTCACTGAAAGTGCTCCTGTGTTTAAGCAGCACGTCATGGAGTAGGTGGGAGACATTGTCCAAGAGGACATGTAGCTTGGACAGTATCCTCCTCTCTGACACCACCGACAGAGTCCAGCTCCACCCCCACAACGTCACTGGCCTTGCGGATCAGTTTGTTGAGTCTATTAGCGTCCACTACCCTCAACCTGTTGCCCCAGCATGCAACAGCAAACAGGATAGCGCTGGCCAACACAGACTCATAAAACATCAGCCTCCTCAGAAAAAAGAGATGGTTTTGACCCTTCCTGTAGAGGGCTTCGGTGTTCTTGCCCCAGTCCAGTATATTGTCAGTGTGCACTCCCAGGTATTTGTAATCCTCCACAATGTCCACACATAGGTGCCTTGGCTCTCCTTAGATCCACAACCAGCTCCTTAGTCTTTGTCACGCTGAGCTGCAGATGGTTCTGCTCACACCATGTGACAAAGTCACCCACCACAGCTCTGTACTCAGTCTCATCACCCTTACTGATACATCCAACCACAGCAGAGTCATCAGAAAATTTCTGAAGATGGCAGTACTCTGTGTGGTATTTGAAGTCTGTGGTGTAGATGATGAAGAGAAAGGGAGAGAGGGCCTTCCCCTGCGGGGCCCTGGTGTTGCTGACCACGCTGTCTGACACACAGTGTTGCAGGCAGACATACAGTTGTCTGCTGGTCAGGTAGTCAACAATCCAGGACACTGCATTGCTGTCAGCTTCTCACCCAGCAGGGCCAGCTGGATGGTGTTGGAAGCACTGGAGAAGTCAAACAATATGACCCTTAACTGCAACAGGCTGTATGCACGGTTGGCGAGTCTTCTGTGCATCTGTACAGCATGCATGTTAATGGGAAAACACTCGTTTTGTGTGCTTGATATCTCAGTGATTAGGAGGCCTACACTTCAAGTTTCCTTTTATCTGCCCTTCTTCATTTTTACATTTTACGAGTGAAGTGAAGGGGAAGTCTGTAAGATTTAACAGTTTCAGATGGACCATTCTGGTCAGACAGATTCCTGTGAAGAATTGTTCTTAATTTTAAGACATTTTGTGTCACTGAGTCGTTTGAGGAAGAGAAAGCATTTTTTCCTCTTTTATTAATCAAATCATGAACTAGATGGCCCCTAACTGAGTTCTGATTTTAGGTAAAACTGAGGGTACATTTACTTTCCCACTTTAGATATGAACAAACACACTGTTAATATGAAGTCCTGTATTGCCGTCTATACTCTTGTTCATATGCTGCTGTCCCTGAATCCAGACCTCCAAGACAGAGTGCAGACCGCCCCTGGTGTGACCCAGAATGATGATAGCAAGGCTATCAGTCCCTGTCAGGCCACACAGTCAAGGCTTTCTCCCCTTAATCCAAGTAAGTCACTCGCCTCTGTATCAAACACTCCCAGATGGCAGTCACCACCTCAGCGCTGTCCCAATCCATCATATGTCTGATTCGATGAGACAGCAGGTCTTAAAGGTTTGTGGCGTGGGCTTTTTACTCCCCCGCAAACCCACAAATTTGCTAGAGAACAGGTCAGAGGTTACTCTGCCTAGAGCAAGTAACCTCTGACCTAACCCAGTTCACTGCCCATTACTCAAAACTACTGCTCACAAGGCTATATAACCTCTCCTCACCCCTATTGTTACAGCCCCTTTTAAATTCCTGTGCACTGAGCCATTCACACATACTGTACACACACGCACACACACCCACACACACATTACTACTACTAAAGTTTAAAAGGTGGTAAATAATGTAATAAAGGTACCTTATCATTGGGAGTTGTAAAGTGTAGATATTTATAAATGTGTTTTAGTCTGGATGCCCTACTTCTGTTGTGTTGTAACTTTCCATTAGAGTATGCAGTTTTATGTGCCAAAAACAGTTTGGCACATAACTCCAAAAACCACAACATGTCATTTTTGTACTTCAGTTTTTATACGGATTGAACATGTAAGATATAAACATTTTAATGAGCTTTAGACGTGTTGGTATACAGAACCAAGTGCACAGTTCCTCCCCGCTTCGTGTGTGTGTATGGTATTGATCTTCTCATCTAACTCCTGGCAAGAGAGCGAATAAGCATATTGTGCACATGTATTTCCTCCAAATGCTGCTTGAAGGCATTTAAAATGCTAATACTGACATCAAAGTCACAAAAAAGTGACACCTCATTTCTTAAAGATTCTAATAAATCTATTCAATCAACACAGAAAAGCAAATACATGCAAGACATACATTGTTGTATGTACTTCCTACATAGAATTTCCATCAATGCCTCATTTCATTAACCCCAATATGAGTGTCCTTTCCCCCGGCCCCAGGTCATTTATCATTTTAATAAACACCCAACATGACCCTGTTGTCGCGATCCTTTCCCCTGTCCCAGTTCAGCTCACAAATATGGCGACCTGTACACAAACACAGGAAGTAAATCATCTATGAGTGAATAAGGTTGTGGACTCACGTCCTTTCAACTTTTTATGACCTTTTTTGGGGGGGCGGGGTTGTTGTAAGAGTCTCCTCCTGGGAACTCAATGCCCTCTGAGCATTAATTAAATACAGTTTCAAAATAAGAAGGATAGGGGCTATAGAGGTATGTTTTGAATTTTATTATTAATTGGGTTGGAGAGTTCTACAGGCATCAGCAAAATATCTGCGTTCCTGTCGTCTCATTACTGTCCAGCTATTTCAGCAACTTCCTCTAGATGCTGGGAGTTTCTATTGCATTCTCAAACTGTCCAAAGTTTACTGGAGAAGATTAAAAAGATGTTTCACCTAAACAGGAAAACTTAACTTTAACTTTGTCAAATTATACATTCAGGGTTGCTGTAGGACCTCAAACTGACTGGTAAATCTTCTGCTCTATGGTTTCATAAATTCAGAGGTCTGTCTAAGATAACTGCTTAATGTCAAGTCAGAGGACAGGTTGAATCCATAAATTATCCATTAAACTTGAGAATCTGGGGAAGTTAGATATGTTAAAAGTCGATTGTTGCGTTCGGCAGGTCTCCTAGAAGCAGACTTCAGGCAAGACAGTTTGTAAAAGTTAAAAGATGTTAACTGTAAAGGGAGTGGAGTATGGAGATGGCGTGAGCTATCGCTGAAGAAGGTAGCAGGTGGTGACTGAAGTGATCGGAGCAGGCAGGATAGTTGCTGGCAAGCATAGCTCGGGAGTGTCTGAGTTGTAATGAGCTGGCAGGTAGCAGAGAGCAGTCCTGGAGGACAAGAGAGGAGATGTTAGTCACAGGAAGCTTACAGCAGGAGATTTACAAAGCAAGCAAGAGCTTTCACTAGAGATGCCTGACACGTAGCTGACTGAACAATCTGACCATGAGTGACTGGAGAACTGGGATCGATATACAACAGCTGATGAACTTGATGAGGAGCAGGTGTCAGTAATCAGAGGTAACTGGGAGCCAGGAGAGAGAGTGCACCGGTGACACGCCCACAAACAACAACACAGAGCAAGAGACAGACAAGACAAACTCAAGGGGAAACAGGGGAGGGGAAAAAACACCAAAAGGACTCACGGCCGTGACAGGGATGTGATGAGAATGCACCATATAAAACCTAAAAATAAAGAAAACACACAGAGAAACATAATTCATATGGAATATATGTGCTTGCTTATGTTGGGAACTGTTGGGTTTCGGTAAATATGCCTAATATTACGTACGGTCTAGACCTGCTCTATATAAAAAGTGCAATAAGATGACTTCTGTTATGAATTGGTTCTATATAAATAAAACTGAATTGAATTGAACTGAATACACAAAGCACAAATACAATACATACACATATTCACAGAGATGGTATTGGGTGAAACAATTAATGAATAAATAAATTAGTCAATCAAAATTAAACTAATTTTCAAAAACCATGATATTTTAGTAATTTATCAAGCCCACATGCCAAACATTTTGTGGTTTCAGCTTCTTAAAAGTGAAGAGTTGCTACGTTTTCATTGTGAATTGAATAAACATAGTGTTTCGAACTATTGGTTGGACAAAATAAATCACCCCCTGGCCCTGGAAGCATGTGGTGGGGGGGCATTTTTCAATATTTTCTGACATTCTATAGACTAAATGTTCAATCATTACATCAATAGATGTAATTGATTAATCAGTAATGAAAATAAACTGTATTTACAATACAGGATTATTTGGCATATAGTCCATGGCTGTAAGGACAACCAGCTGGGGCTGAACATGAAGCAATGTCATTATTAGGAGAAGAAGAAGAATTTCTCTGTTTATTAGGTACACCAGGCTAAAATGAAAACAGCCCTGCAATAAATTCTGTCTTCATCAAGGTTATAATTTTTTTTGTTGTTTTCTATAGGTGTTGATTCAAACATTATTGGGAGGATGTCGTTTGTGGTTCCGTTGAACTCTACTGCATTAGACAGAGAGGTGTTTCTGGTATTTAGTCTATCCTCAATTATATAAATGGGGTGGACAAAATAATAGTAACATTTGACAGTATAACGCACCACAAACTGGCTGCTGCCTCCTAAATGATCATACAGTTGAACACCTCTCTCAGTCTCAACAAAAACTGAAAATATGAATGTAGGATATAAAAAACTTAATGACGCTATTTAAACCACATTAAGCTATATAAAGCTAAATAAACTTCATGAAGGTAGGATATATTGCAAGATGGTTGTATGAGACAGCCCCGTGACAAGAAGCCTGGACTGTTTTGTGCCTAAAATACAGACAGTCGTATTTTCTCTCAGGGACCAAATAAAAAAAAAAAAATTGCTTTTGTTATCTATAGAATAAATAAACAGACATAATGGTGAAACAGTGTCCCCTTAATTATAACTGCTGGTACATGTAAGGTAGCCTGTGAGATCAAAAGCAACATAGCACTCAGCATTTATTAATCTAAACCATGTATGTTTTTTTCTCTAAGTAGATTGTGTGAGTGTGTGATGCATTGTTGACATTCATTTGGGCAGACACAATTTTTCAAAGCGAATCATATTTTCCACATACTATGCAAGCAATTTTTGGTTAAATTTCTTGCTGATGAACATTTTGATAATGTAGACAGGAAGATTTTGAGGATCAAACCACTGACTTGTGATTAGTGGCTGATATTCTTTACTAACTGAGCATCATTGAAAGAATCACACTATCTTACTTAATGAATGTTTTAGGCGTTGTTGTATTACCCCACTGTGGAATGCTACTATGAATCTTTATTAACTTTTGTTTTATAAAACCAAATGACCAATGTTACACCTTATTGTTTTAGATGACTTGTCTTACTTGGAGTTTTTTGTGAACCATGCCACTGCTAAAATGAGCATTAAGTGTCAGTGTTTAATTTACTGGCCTGTCTGAGAGACCAGCTGGCCGTAGTATGGTCCCTGAGCTTTAAGTGGGACAGGCTCACCACTTTTTGCCCTCTTTTTAAAAATCATAAACTTTTGCACAGAACTCAGGGTCTTCTATTTTGTATATAGCATCACCTCAGAGTTCACCCCAGTGGTTTTACTGCTTGGCATTAACAGGCTTGATCGACATACACAAAAAAGAGTGAGTGAACTCATCTGGCCTAAAATCTTCAGCATAAAGACAAATGTGATATTTTCAGCTCAAAATATGAGTCAAAAACAAAGCATGAGTCAGTACAAGACACAACATACGTGTAAGTGTAAGGATGAGTTACTGAAGTTCTTTCAGAAGACATGAAAGATTGTGGGAGTTGTGTGAAAATTTGCAGCTAGAAGTGTGAAGATTAGCTAGTTACATCTTGTTTTTACAGTAATATAACTTTTACTTCATTATACTAATGTGACTCTGTAAACAACAGATGTGATTTGTTGAAAATAGTTTTCTCACGGAGTTTCCACTGTGCACAGATGAAGAATAAACCGTCTCATCTCTGAGTTTGCCTCTTTTATGACCATCTCAAGAAAAACAATAGGCACCAAATGTTCGAAGACTCATTAATTGGCCCAAGCACAAAAACACGACAATACATAATACATAAGAACAAACTAAACAAACTTAACATAAAGGCCTTAGAAGGGACAATGAAAGAAAAGTTGTCTGTGCAATTACAAAACAACTCTGTTGGTCTCTCTGACTGCAGCGTTACATCATCCCTTCCACTTTGCTGCCTGTCTGTCTTCTGAATCACAGTCACAGTTTCATAGCGTAGCGCTCACTGGTTGAACTAGAGTCTCAGAGCCTGCCAGGTCTAACACAGCCTGCTTCACTTTAGATTCTCTCCTTCTTCACCAGAACAAATACATTATCTCCTGTGAGATAACCACTGACAGCCTACTGTCCGTCTGTTACTGTTCAAAATCAGAAACTTCTATTCAATCAATCACAATAGCTAATCCACTTCCTTCCACCTGAGTCCTGCCAGCCTGTCTGACCTTTGCCTTTTGATCTGCATTGTGGAAGTGTTTTCCCCTACCTCGGCAGTGCTTGTCTTCTCTCTGAGCTGTCTACAGTATGACCTCTGTCTATCTGTCTGGCTACCCAAGACTCTTGCCTGTGCCTTGATTTACAGCTGAAAAACCTTCAGTATGTCTCTGGCTATTTTACCCAGAAATCCTTATTAACTAATACATTGCGCTGCACCCGAGTAACACTTGCCTGCCTGACCCGGTCCTCTTTCAATGAAATGCCTACACACTCTCACTTCTTCAGCTTGTCAGTGGATGGACAGAGACACAGAAAGTGGAGGTGACAGCTATCTGCTCATTTATTCTTCATCCTTCCATCAGAGTAAGGACGAAAAAGGGCAGGTGCATGGGAATCTGCACTGTTGCTAAATAAGAAGGACCCTTGTCTGTCTGCCTTGCAGCCCACCTGGACTTCTACATTGTAGTAAGGAAAGTAGGCCCGTGCCATTTTGGCCTGTACTGGTCAAACCCTTGTAGGGGGGGTTTGATCTTCTGACCTTGTGTAGAAGATATAAAGTTCCTACTCATAGAGCTATGAGATTCTTTTGTTTGTCCTGTCCTGATTAGTAAGCTGAATCTGCACACAGTTAATTGGTACTAGCAATTTGTACACCTTATCTTCACATGAAGTGATCTTGCACTGTACTTTACTGTATTATTGTCTCTGTGTTCATGTTGTATTTATGATGGATAATGAACATAAAAATGTGTTTTAATACCTTTAATACACTGCAACCAAATTTCCCCTAGTGTGATATTAAATTTGACTTGACTTGACTTCTACATGTGTATCTATGTATCTAAGATGTTGCATACTTTTCTTGGACTCAGCCATCATGTGATTTCTTTTTTTTTTTATATCTTTCCTTTGTGTCTATTTTACTGTTGCTTTTACGGTCATAATTTTGGCCTTGCACCTTAATGACATTGCAGGTTATTGTCATGGCATTCTGAAATGGCTCATATGAACATTTTTGAACTCCCTCCAGGGGTTAAGGTATGGTTTGGTTTAGGCCAGTAAAACTACTGTGAAAAAAACGCCATGACTACTGGTAGCAGGGCTGCAAACAACAATTTAATATTTCCATTACCTATTAATCTGTATTTTCTCAATTTATGGATTAGTTGTGTAATTACCATATATGCAGGGAATATAGTTGGGAAAAATTTCCGATGTCATTAACGGTATTTATAGTAGTCAGTGAGTTAGGCCTCTTTCATCATGGTGTCTCTGTCTCACATTTGATGTCATTCATATTCAATAACATTACAATAACATTTAATACTTTTACACCCAAACACTCCATTGCCACATAACTCTGAAGTAGGTACGTCTAAATTAAGTTTGAATAAGTAAATAAGGATAAATGTATGGGATTTTATGTTAAAGACGTGCACTCTGTGGGCCCGCACAGAATTCTGGGTAATTTTAATTGACGTACGCATTGCTGCGGTGCAAAATCCACACAGAAGAGGAGCTACCTAGTGAAGTGACAGCAACTGGGAAATTTAATTAACACGATATAGAGTACAAACACAAAAGTGGGTTTCAGAGGCGAAGATTAAAAGAAACAGCTGAGCAAGAAAAAGCAACCAAAAAATATAAATTTTCCTTAAAAAGAAAGACGGGATAGCAGCAACACGAGTTGTGAGCAAGAATAACTTAGCTGAAGGGGACACCTGCTGCTAGCACCAGCAAGGCGCCATCCACCTCAGTGATGATGAGGACGATGTTCCCCCGGAAAAACTTTCTAACTTCTACAGCCTGAAACATTGTGCGCTGCAGCAGAGCAAGCAAGTGAGTTATGCGATCTTTACTGAAATTACATAACCTCGACATTTCTCCCGCAACTCCTGTCATTCTGCGGGTATTTAACAGACCGCATCTGAAGAGTGAAAAGAACTAAGCAAGATGTTGTTTATGGACAACAACTGCATCACTGCAAGCTTTGGGGTAACGTTAGCCTGCACCATTTTACTGCTTTTCGTAACAATCGACTGTGGCCTCTGCAGAACGATCTTTTTCCAAACTCAAACTTATAAAATCTTACCTGAAGAGCTCACTGGAACAGTCCCGTTAAACTGGACTTGCCACACTGTTAACGTTACATACTGCCCGTACCTGCCTGCTGGATTTAAAGGGTTTAATAAACGCTTTGCAGGTGCAATGTCACCACTCATGTGTTCATATGTTTTAAAGGTGCGCTGTCACCACTCATGTGCTCATATCTTTTGGAGGACTGCTTTCACCATTCATGTGCTCATATGTTTTGAAGGAGTGCTGTCACCACTCATGTGTTCATATGTTTTAAAGGTGCGCTGTCACCACTCATGTGTTCATATGTTTTGAAGGAATGCTTTCACCATTCATGTGCTCATATGTTTTGAAGGAGTGCTGTCACCACTCATGTGTTCATATGTTTTAAAGGTGCGCTGTCACCACTCATGTGTTCATATGTTTTGAAGGTGCGCTGTCACCACTCATGTGTTCATATGTTTTAAAGGTGCGCTGTCACCACTCATGTGTTCATATGTTTTAAAGGTGCGCTGTCACCACTCATGTGTTCATATGTTTTGAAGGTGCGCTGTCACCACTCATGTGTTCATATGTTTTGAAGGAATGCTTTCACCATTCATGTGCTCATATGTTTTGAAGGAGTGCTGTCACCACTCATGTGTTCATATGTTTTAAAGGTGCGCTGTCACCACTCATGTGTTCATATGTTTTGAAGGTGCGCTGTCACCACTCATGTGCTCATATGTTATGAAGGAGTGCTGTCACCACTCATGTGCTCATATCTTTTGAAGGACTGCTTTCACCATTCATGTGCTCATATGTTTTGAAGGAGTGCTGTCACCACTCATGTGTTCATATGTTTTAAAGGTGCGCTGTCACCACTCATGTGTTCATATGTTTTGAAGGAGTGCTGTCACCACTCATGTGCTCATATGTTTTGAAGGAGTGCTTTCCCCATTCATGTGTTCATATGTTTTGAAGGTGCACCGTCAACACTCATGTGTTCATATGTTTTGAAGGTGCGCTGTCAATGGTCCTGTTTTCACATGTGTGGTATTATGACTCATATTATTTGTAGAATGCTGTTTGGTTTCATTTAGTTAAGGTGTCAACTGTGCAGTGCATTTCGTTGTGGCTTGTCATTTTAAAGCTGTGAGCTTCTTTAATCACTTCTTTAATTTGCTACTGACATTATGCTTCTTTGATTGTGATATGAGGGTCCGTTATGACCATCTTGCATCGGGGCCCCGCGCCACTCGTTACGCCCCTGGATTAGTTGTTTGGTCTTTTAAATTGTCAGAAGTCTTGAACACTGTTTCCTGAAGCCCAAGATGACGTCCTCACGTCTTGTTTTGTCCACAACAAATTCACTTGACATATTGTCCTAGAGGAGTAAAGAAACCAGAAAATATTCACATTTAAGAAGCTAGAATCAGAGAATTTTGACTTTTTTTTTCTTTAAAAAAATTATTGAAACCAACCAATCAATTATCAAAAAAGTTGGTGATTAATTTAGTCCTTGACAACTAATCGATTGATTGTAGCAGCTTTAACTGGTAGGAGACTAAAGGTGAAGTTGTGTCTCTAGTGTCATGCTTGCATCCTCCTTCAACATGCAATAACTGTTTGTTTTTTTGGCCACTAGGGGACAGCAGAAACAAGTTGTAAGCACAGCGAAGAAATATTACCTTTTTAAGTTTATATGACAAACTTGCTAGAAAACAGCTGCGTATTTACACTGCAAATACGGAGAAACATTCGCAGTCAGTTTGACTTGTGTTTCTAGAACAGTTTGTTCTCCTTGTAAGTCTTGCAAGTTGTTTTTGTTGTCCACTAACTCCCAAGGATCTTTAGTTGCTGAAAGATTCACTATTTTGACCATCTACTCGCTTACCAAGACAGTGTGAACATTCACAGAGAGAGAATGAATATTAGAATTTTTTTACAGTGGCAAAAACAAAACTCTAAATAACAACTTAAAAAGTTTCAAGTGTTGATTGGGTCTGCTAATTCTGGTAAAAGAGGTGAGACCACAATTTTCTTGAAATGTCATACACAGCATCACTCCCATCTACATGCCTCTTGTGGTTTATTGACCTTTAGTTGAAACGATATAATATTGCCTTGTGTATCTGTTTTCTGAAGCACAGTCAATTTTACTTGACACTAAAGAGCAATAACAAATTGTTGATATTGATCTCTGCTTTGTGCATCTGTTTCCTGTTTCTGTCGTTTGTTGAGATTCAGAAACTCTTTTAGATTCAAACCTCACCTACTTCATTTTTCTATTGTTTTATAACTTTAAACATTGCTGTATCAGTTGCTTGATACTACTCTCTACATCCTTTATCCCAAACCCCCAAACAACATTCCTCTTATCTGTCAACCATTCGTCCTCCTCTCTCCTTCCTGCCACCTTCCCCCACTTTTTTCTCTCATCTTTCGTCACATCCAGACTACTTATTTACTAATGATGTGCTGCAAACGCTTACTCTTGTGTTTTCATGCTGCTCTCTCTCCCATCTCCCCTCTTCACCTCCCTCCTCTCCATCTCCACATCCCACAGCACCCCCTTCATCCTCTTCCCAACCCCTGACTCCACCTCTCCTGACCCCCTCAAGGTGAAACCTGAGTGGCTTTAATTGGCCGGTATCAATTAAATTCTGAAAGCACATGAACTCATAGGGGACAAGTAAGTGGAGTTTGCTCCAGCTAGTTATCTCTGCTTCCTCCTCCTTTGCCTCCTCGGACTCCTTGGACTCCTGGACCTCGGCTCTTTCTCACACACGGAATTGACGCCTCTCTCCAGCCAGATCTTCCCTTTCATTACATGGCCATCTCTTTCTCACTCTGTTTCCCCTATCTCGCTCTTCCTTATCCATTCCTGCCGCCACTTTTAAATAGATCCCTGCGGCAGTGACTGAGCCAGACACGGCCTCCATCATGGGACCAAGAGGAGGCTAATGCCTTTTTAATGAGGCCTCGGCCACAATGTGACACAGTAAAGTGGCAGGAATCTGTGGCTGGTGAGCCCTTGGTCCAGGGTATTTATCACCTAAAACCCTCTGATCCACTGTGCCTGTGGGAGGGAGGTAGAGGTTGAGGAGGAAAGTTATCAAAAAGCAGGATAGAGTGCAAGTGAAAAGAGATGGAGTAGAGGATAGGAAGTGGAGCAAATGGACCGGGAGGAGAAAACAAAGTACAACATCTTTTTAAATCTGTCGCCAAGAACCAATGTTCCTTATTGCTCCCTCTTCCCCTTCTCCTCAACATCTTAAGTGGCTCGAACATGTTTAGCATCCCACCACCGATTGCCCCTGGAAGCTGCATAATGTGAAATCATAATAATAACCATAATGCTTTGACAGTAATTAATATTCCTCCATATATACTGCCGCAGAGCCCCAGAGAAAGACACTGAAAGTGGTTTGCCTCCAGTGAGGGGAACTCACGTTATTATATTCCCACTTCATCCAATATTAATGCCCATTGGGCCCAGTATTCTAATATGAGTTCTAGTGAAATGGCCTTAAGTGGCTGAATAGCAAATAAGATAGATTAGCAACAAAAGAAAACCACCTTTTTTTTTTATTATGCAGATGATTGAAGGTAATGGGCAGGATAAAGGCGTGAAATCAAAGAACGTCTGAAATATGAACTGGGGGAATCTCCTTATACTCCATTCCGGCACCAGCAGTGTGCTCACTTAGGACTTCAATGGCGGCCTATTATGGCTCTCCACCACATAAAAAGAGTGTGAGGTCCAATAAAAATGGCCGTTGTAAAAATCGCCCATTGTAGTTACTTCTTCAATCTTTCCGCGCTGCTGCATTGAGCGCTGAAGCGAAGCAGAACCATACGTTCTCTCACACTATCCTTTTTTTCATTATTACTAATTGTGGTTCCTCAGAAGTACAATAACTTTGTGTTCTTTGCAGTGATATTTCATTCTATCAAATCCCATTTTGATAATATAGACGGCAAGGAACATAATGAAATGTATTTGCATTCTGTAATTGCCTCTCTGTGTAGTAGTTTTCATTGTTGTAGACAGCCTTTCAGGGATTCAGGGATCACATACGCATGCACACAGAATTCACATGTACTGGATGTGATGTGAATGGCAAAGCCAGGGCATTTGGAAAAGGAAGCTTAGTTGTTGTTGACTCTCAGTCTTATTTTATCAAAACAACATGACACAATGTATCCTCTCAGCCTTTGGCTTGTTTGCGTGCGCTGTAAGCTGATACAAGTTGCTCCTTTTCTGTTGCATTTCTGATGAAGGCCTCTAATAGCCACAGGTGTGACAAAATCACTTTTAAAGCAACTTTCTAATTATAGCCTTTTGATCACCCAAAATCTACATACCCTTACCTTAGCTTGTGTACAGTGTATATAAATAGTAACCTTCTATCTTAAAATTCAAAGGCTCTAAAAACTCCATCCTATTTCTCTTAATCTCAGGTCTCTAATCGATTTAGCTTCAAAATAAACCTCTTTGACAAACCTTAGAAAAGTAACATTTACAGTGAGGACATATAGTAGAACAGAGCAAGGCACCATGCTGCTACTGTGAGAGATGCAAGTGGAGCAGAAAAAGCCAGAGAAATGGCTTGTGACAGGAATGTTGCTGGTGCAAATCTCAATCGGAAATGACTCAGCATCTACCATCAGGGTGCCCTTGAGCAAAGCAGTGAAGCCTCTCTGTGGTCGGCGCTAGACTGCTGTGATTATATTAGATATATCCCGGGTGTAAAAGTTTCTAAATGTGATGCTGGGAAATCTCACACAGTACAGTCAGTCTTCTGAGAAAACAAATAAAAAGTGAAGTGTATTATGTGTACAGATGCAGCTGTCCCAGATGTCCCACTTGTTACGAGCTTATCTCACATGCTACTGCTGCACCGTTGCTCCACCTTCCATCCTGCACCCTGTACTACATTTGTGATACACAGCAGACGATGAGTATTCTGATTTACACGGAGGGTGAGATCGACTAGATTAGGTTGACACCCGTGTGGAGAAATTTGTTTCAGACTCCTGACTGCATTTGCTCCAGCAAAAGTTTTAAGCAGGGCGATGCCACAAGGGAATTGGTGTAATGCTGTCCGGTGTAAAAGGAAACATACCAGGGATTCTCCCATTCAGATAGCAGATGAGCTGTTAGACAGTGTTAGTATTGGTTTTTGGATAAGAAGATATATGCCCTTCAGTTTCCTGCTGCGAGCATAAGTTCCAGACAGTCATAAATGTTGTATGAGTCTGTGGAGGGCCTGGGGAGAGGAGAGGAGAAAAAGAGGACAGCATAGGAAGAGGAAAAGGAATGAGAGGAGAGGAGAGGAGGAAGAGAGAGGAACAAAAGTGACTTGATGGTGGTGGCAGTAGATGGAAGGGCACTCAATTGCACAAATTCAAGGCCAGGAAGTATGCTTAACTTAAGGCAATGTGCCTTTTTAAGTGTTTTTATGTACATGAGTTTGCATCTGTAACTGCAGGGGTGTGTGTTATTTTGGGATTAGAAGACTCCTAAATGATCTTGGCCTCAGTTCGGAAATTACTGAAATGTTTTGAAACATCTCAGAGATGAGAGAGAGAGAGAGAGAGAGAGACGCAGAAACCTTGCTCTGAGTGTCTACATGTGTGGTTGTGAAAGAGGACATCAAAGTAATGATCTGCCTTGCGTGGCTATGTGTACTTCATGCTTTAGGTTTAATCAGGCACTCAGATGCTCAATATGTTCTGCGCTGTAAATTAAAACAAAGCTATTTACATTAATTTACAATTCCTAGCAGCTCATGGATTTCACAACAAGCTGCCTGATTTAGCTACGGAAGGCATCAATTTATCACAATTTGTTCAGGCACTCATAGCATGGTACTGAGTGGTTGTTTTTTTTCTCTTCCTGGAAGTGAAACATATTTGGAGAATCTCCAAAATTGTGTTTGGACAAAGACCTGCTTGCAAATCCCGAAATATTTTTTGAGAATCCAACAAAGTGTTGACAGAGGCAACATCTCATTATCTTTTTTTTTGTTTTCCCCATTTTCCATGCTTCCTAATACTTTCCATGATTTCGTCTAGGGCTGCAGCTATGCCATTATTTTTTTAATTATCGATCAATATACTGGTTATTTTCTAGATAACCGATCAATTGTTCAGTGTATAAAATGTCAGAAAATTGTGAGACGTAAAGCCCAAGATGTTGACCAACACTTCAAAACACAGAAGATGAAGAACAGCAGCTAATCGTTACCTAGCCAATATAAAATATTCCTCCTGAATTAGGGTTGGACGCTTTCACCTAAAATCAAAATCATGATTAATTGAACATTTCACCTCGATTACGGTTACTGAACAATTATTTTGTTTTTGAATGTTGTTTTTTTTTGCCCTCATATTTCACTGATAAAGTTTATTCTGTAAATATGCTCAAATATTAAAGGTTTGTTTATTTACTCACAGATTTCACAACGATTAGGATATCTAAACGTTAATTGATAAGGTAATGTTGACTTGCACATTACAGAGACATGGTTACTCTATAACCTATTTGGCGCATCGCGGTTGACGATGGATGGATGGATGGACATGGGGAAATTACGTCCGTTAGAGGCTCTGAATTTCGGTAATTGGATAATTTTTTTATTAATTGTCCAGCCCTATCCTGAATCTAATTTACTATAGTTTGTAATTTATTCTAATATTTACCTAAATGTACTGTGTCTCTGCTTGCCTCATCAGTCATTCTAAATTAATTGCTGTAAAACTAGGGAAAAAACATTTCCAGAGGCGGGAAAACCACCAGTCTTGGCAACAAACAGCATTTCTCTCAGGGCTGATGTGGGGCAGTGATGAATACTATGGCTTCCCT
Organism: Micropterus salmoides; assembly: GCF_014851395.1. Taxonomy (NCBI): domain Eukaryota; kingdom Metazoa; phylum Chordata; class Actinopteri; order Centrarchiformes; family Centrarchidae; genus Micropterus; species Micropterus salmoides. Next base: position 11,815,198 of record NW_024040817.1, read on the forward strand.
GTCATTAATCAGGCCGCAGCTTGTCTCTCTCTGGGATGGCCCTCTGTCTAAAACACCTCGGCCCCCCCTGGAGGGGCCTCGGAGGGGGCTCAGCAGGGACCTCAGAGTCCCCTTTTTTCTTCTTCCCATCTCCCTCTCCTCCCACCCTCCTCAACCTGACAACTATCACCCCCTTAATGCGGTCCCTCTGGTGACGAGTCTCTTCCCCAGCGGAGATGCTAAAAAGGGCCCGGTAGTGAAGCTGGGGAGGTTGGGGAGCAGAAAACGGGAAAAGGGTGAAAAAAACATTGACGGAAAAATGGAAAAGAAGGAGTTTACGGAGATAGGAAGAAGAAGAAGAGGAAGAATTAAGGAGGGAACAAAAACAGAAAAAAATCAGAAGTGGAGCAGGGGGATATCAGGGTACTTTCTTTGTAATCCCCTCAACTCACCCCCTTCATCTCCGTTTGCTCCCACAGACAGAACACACTGGCCTGTCTTTAACAAGGCGCCTGTCCTTGGGAGATTTTTCTCATCATCAATCAACTGCAGTGGGGGAGTCACACAGGGCAGAGAGCGGGCGAGAGAGATTGAGAGTATGAGAGAAAGGCAGATAGAGATGGAAGGAATGAGAAGGAAAGAGAAGGAGAAAGGTAAAGAGAGGAGGGTGACATTTATTTTAATTAAGAGATGGAGGAAGCAGTGAATGAGGTGAAGGAGTACATTTGAGAAAATTCTCTCTGCTTTCTCTCTGCTATGCCTCTATTTCTCATGTCATACACTGCTGACAACAGACTCATTGAATATGAAACAGCCACTACATGCAGGGCTGTGGTGCAGCCACATGTTGTGGCAAAGCAGAACAGTATTGTTTTCAGAGGACTTTTGCTCCTCAGATAGGCCAGGTAAAGGCATATCATTCATTGCTTTATCAATGATTTATTGACCTCATATAAGTTTTGCTCTCAAATCTTTTGTTGTTGTTTATGTCTGCTCATGTTGGATTATCGAGACCAAAAGAAAATCCAAGTTTAACATCCTTTTTATTGCCATGCAGTCAGGCCAGTAGAATTAATTTCAGTGCTGGTGAAAAAGCATTTAAAATATGTAACAGCCAATGTTCAGAGTGAGATTGGACATCTGCCAGCATGAAAGAGATTTTTCAGGTTTTGGAGTTTCAACTTTACTCACTTTGCTCAATGTCAGACAAACCTAACTCACGGATGTTTTTTTAATGCCTGCCTACAGTGTGAAAGAGTAGGAGATTTGCATATTTAGTCTTAATTACTGAATGCTCGTAAGATCATTAGCAACTCAAATCAAAAATCCTCGACTATCTTTCACTGTGAGCACAAGTAATAGTACATTTCACCCCACGATTGAACCAGTTTTTAAAGTCAACTGGCTTGCTGACGGTCAGCCGCCACCCTTTCCCTCTGTGACATGCGTTAAGACATCAATCAAATACAGTCAATCACTCAACTGCAATTCACTAGCCGCTGTGGTTACACACACAGGTGGTGATTGTGTAACTCCACTTTCACTGTCTCCATTAGTCTCAAGGTTCCTCTGTTCTGACTGATAGCATGAAAATTACCACTGGAGACAGAAAACAGATTTTTTTGTTGTGTGTGTGTGGGCAGTGGCAGTGGGTTTAAATGTGCCTGTATATTTGTGAGTGTCATGAGAATCAAGAACAACAGATGTACAAGAACTGGTGCATATGCACTTGATAATAGTGACGCTTCTTGCGGGAATATATATTTCTCATGGTTTGTATCCATACATTATGTGTGCATTTCATCAGTTGACTATTATAATTGCATTTATTGTAGGTCCACAGATTTTGCCAATTTTACCTGAACACATGACATTTTTGTCAAGGAGTACACATACATGGAACTGGCCAGCTGATATATATAACAAAGTGGTTAAATTTTCTGTATGCCTTTGTGTGTCTGTGTGTGTGTGTGTGTGTGTGTGTGTTTGTGTGTGTGTGTATCTGCATATACTCCACCCACCAGTGTATGCTAATCAACAGCCATAATGTCACGTCAAGGGAAATGCGTAATAAATCAGTTTTGGTTTGACTTTGTAGTGAGACAGAGTGTTCTGGGAGACTGGGCGGTAAAGAGATGAGCTGATGCACGCACACACACACACGGCTCTTAACACAGTGATGTAAAGTATGAATTATTTCCTCTCTTTCTCATGGGCGCATGACAATGCACCAGCTAAACATCAAACATCTTTGTGGTCCTTTCTTTTCACTCTCTCTCTCCCTCGCTCTCTGTTCATGCTTCTGTTTCCTCACTTCTTGTTTGTCCATGCCCGTCTGTACTTAAACCAGGCCGTGTGCTGCCTGTCATCTCTCCGTCTGTGTGTCACTTTACCTTTTGCCAACAAGCTCAGGCTCAGGCTGGTGTCCAAACACGTGACTCACAGCACCAAGGAGGTATGGACGTGTTCCTGAAAGCCTTGTTTTAGATGGCATGATATGACATTTTTCTCCATATTGGAGATTATGACTAGCTGTGAAGCTGTCCCTTCTCTGATGTGGGAAAGAAATTAATTTCAGCTCATACTAGCAGATCAGTTGTTTCAAAAACCAAAGAGGCAACATACACATATATATATGGACACAGGCACTGGCCACACACTTGCCACAGGCGGATTTTTTTTTGCCAACGCTCAGAAGCGTTTTTCCCCCCCTCCATCTTCCGGCTGGCCAACGCAAGCAGAGCATGTCACAACTCCCGCACTGCCTTCTGCGAGTTCATTTTAATGACAGCGCAGTCTAATTGCTAAGGTAATTAGATTAAGGAAAGCAGTGTTAAAAAATAGAAATCTCTCATGTTTCTCAGCACTTTTGTCTCGATGGGTGTAAGGCGTTTGAAGGCAACATCCATGGAGACCAACAAAGTGCTGCACTGTCCTCTCTTTGTGTTGGCCCCTCTTTTCTCCTCTTGCTGCAAGGAGAATGGCACTAAAGACAAACTTTATTTCACAGAAAATGTTCTGGTTGGTTTCCTAAGAGAAACAGGAGTTCAGAGTTCAAAAAGTGCACTCTTTTTTTGAGGGGGAGTTTTGAAGCGAGGATGTATAGTCCTGAGGAAAGGGATTTTGATCATATCCAACAGCAACTCGCCTCCAAGGGGAATGACAGTTTACTTTGTCCGTAATATCCTTTTTGTTTTTTCTATATCACCCTGGTGTGTGTGTGTGTGTATGTGGGTTGTTGTGTGGTTCCTGTTTGTATACGAGCCTCTGTCAGTGTGTGCATCTGAGCGGTGTTGTCACTGTATTGACAACATTTATTTTTACTCCCTGACTGCACTCAATGTCGTAGTGTTTTAATAGTGTTCACAAATTAAAATTGTTCTAGGTCCTAGTTGTAAAGTGATTGTGACTGCTCATGAGTGGCACTGTCAGAGGGAGGCAAGTGATAGTTTCCACGTGGTTCAGCCATGTTCAAACTTCAATACCAAAGACATTTTAAACCAAGCTTTGTGACAACACAAAGTTTTTATTCCTTATTAATCAGACTCATACAAGCAAAAGTGTTGAGATCCCTTTGTAGACTTTTTAGTTTTCTCCTGCTTCTGAGCTGTATTGACAACATTTATTTTTTAAATATTGGAATAGTGTTTACAAATTAAAATTGTTTAATTCTGAATGAAACGCACAAATTCTGCAGCTTCTTTAGCAAAACTGCACCCTTTTTACAGCTGAAAGGAAAACTCAGACTGGGTCTTAATCGCATATTTTTTTCCATTATAACTCTTGTTCTTAATAACATTTCACCAACACCTCAGGTAAGCAAAAAAAAAAAATGCGAGAAAATAGATTGTGTCTGCAAGTTCCCAAATTACAAGAATAAAATGACAAGGTACACACTGCAGCTTTCAGTGACTGTTGTGATAAAGCGAGACTCCAGTTGTGGCTAATTGCTCTGTATGCTTTTGTTCAAGTGTCTGAGATGATTTTTGTTAAGTTTTTTGGAAAGCTGCGGGACACTAATGCTTTTTGTATCTAGTAGACATTCTTTCAGTAATCTACATTTCCAAAATCTCTACAATAGAGGAGCTGAGTAAAATGTTCTCAAGCAATAATGACATCAGACAAAAATATAATTTCTCTTCAACTTGTCTTGGTTTTGAGTCTCCTACATTCTGTACTGGTGAAAGTCTCACATGAAGTAGATTCTCATTTTTGAAACTCGGATGAGTAATGGCAGTTATGTGCTTTTTGTCCCGGTGCCTATTGTATGTGTGTGTCTATGTACGCACTGTTCCCATGGGTTTTCATTTTCTGTGTGTACTTGCGTGCTCCCCTGCATACATGACAGAGTCCGTTCTCTGTATCTACTCCCTGTTTTTCCTCAGGTGTGAAGCCATCTGAATCGATCGTACTTGATGCCTGGAGATTGATGGTGTGAAGGTGATTTATTAGTCATGTCCGAGGAGCAGGCAGCGGGGGGAAAGCTCTTTTGTCCCTGTCTTTTGAGGGCCTTGCTGTTGTTTTTCATTTTGTTCGCTCTCTTTCCTAGCACAGCTCTCTATCTCGCTCGCTCTGTTTTATTGTCGCCCTGCAGTGCCCTTTTAGATCTGGCTGTGAAGTTGCCTTGTAGCGAACAATGCTACATCTCAGATGTCTTGCCCTCATACAGCTACCAGTGTCATTCTGTAGAAACTTACTAAAAAGAGCCATAGGCAGGTGTGCAGCAGCATTCTTTGTAGTGTTTTTGCCTCTCTGTTTCTTTGCCCTGGTCTCGTTTTCTGTCTGTCTGGAGGCCTATTAGCTTGCTAATCACAGGCTTCAATAGGTAACCCCGGAATGAACAATTTCCTATGAATCAGGTTTGATGGGGAAGAAGTCAAGTGGGAGAGAGGGATAAAGAAAGAAAAAAGCGACAGGTTGCCAGCACTGCTCTCATACCTCTGGCAGCTAGCAGAAGTGCTGAGGGCCTAGTTGTGAATTGATTGTGACTGTTGATGTGAGAGGGAGGCAGGTGATAGTTTCCATGTGGTTCACCCAAGTTCAAACTTCAATACCAACGATATTTTAAACTTTGTGATTCCACAGTAAGTTTATTCCTTATCAATCAGACTCTTACAAGCAAAAGTAATGTGATCTCTTCCTAGACATTTTAGTTTTGTCTTGCAGAGCTTTAAATCACATAGAAATGAGTTCTTTTGACTTTTATGAATTGATCATGTTCACCATGTTGGTGTGAAATGGTTGTCACAAACACACTAAGCTTAGACACTAAAACTAAAACTCAAAATGAATTCTTACTTGATTAAAGTGATTGTGGATTTTCACAATAGATGTTAATGAGGACAATTAGCTTCTCTTTCACTGTTGACCATTCTTTATGCCCCGTCTCCCCTTAGTTACTCTTGCTGTGTGTCAAAAGGTAGAATAGAAGAAAAGAAGTATTTTCATTTCCAGCTGATGACTTTTGAACTGTTGATGGCTGATTTCTGGTGACCTAGCTAAGTTTGACAGAGTTAGCTCCATACCAGCCTTATTTGCAGAAGAATCGTAGAAGGCTTCTTAGATATTCACTTGATGACTACATACATGATATCATGCTAAGAGACTAGGGATGCAGCGATTACTGGATTTCACTATTAACCACGCTTTAAAAGGTCACGGTTAATTAATCGTAAAGGCTCCGCTATACCGAGTGTTTCTGTTGCACAAAACGAAAACAAAGTTACATGAGCGGTGCACCAGCTTAAAGTGTTGTGCTTATCAGAGGCTACTGCACACTGGCTTAACTCTGGCAGACAGACCAAATTGTGAAGCTTTATTTCCACCAAAGAAACGGCGTTGCACGCCCAAGTAAAGGTAGGCCTAATACATTACATTAAATCACGTAGAAAGTTGGTAAATATAGTGTCACTTACAATGGAAGTGCAACGTAAACAAACAAAGCAGCATGTAACCTTTCAGACCCACCGCAACAACAGCATTGAGGCCAATTATTTAAGTTGCTGCGTCGAGCAACGTGCACCGTATCGTTAAAGTAGTAGAACTTTAGTGCTAAAAAGCTTCCACACACTGCAAATTGCTTCTTTTCTGAAAGGGCCTTTATGGAAGACCGAACATTCGGTAGTCCTCACAAGTCCTCACCTTCAGTCACTGAACGTTTAATGTTACATCATGTTGTCTTCTGTCTGTGTTGAGAAAATGTTGCCAGGTGTAAAACACTAACATAACATCAGTAGCTTATAGACTTTCAGGACTATAGGCTACCAATTAACTCCATTTCAGTTAACACTGCACTCAATTTCTTCATCATTCATCATTTTCACTAAGACTTGTATGGATGAGAGTAACAGAACAGTTCATTCCCCTTATTTATAACAATTTCCCCTGGAGGATAAAAGTAAATATTCCTCTCATATTAATAATACTTACATATTATAAAAATACAATTGTTAATGTAATTAAATATTAAAGATCAACTTAAGTCGTTACCAGTGTTGTGAAATTAATTAATGCATAATAGTTGTGATAATCGTGAAACCGTGATTATTTCTCTGACAATAATTGTACCAACAAAATCTGTAATCGTTCCTTTAAGAGACTGAGGCTACAGCAAACAGGTCCCAGTCAAAAAGGTCATCATATGCACCCATTGATGATCCATACAGAACGCATGTAAATAAAGTAGGGCTGGGTACGTTAACACGTTATTATCGCAGTTAACGCAGTATTTTAAAATTATTATTATTTTGAAAGTCTGTTGCTCACTAGTTCTGAATACACATACAGTCAAACCGTGGGTCACAGGAGGGGTGGGATGTTGATCAGCCTGCAAATCACCACCCAACAAGCAGCGGATGTCATCTTTTTTCTGTATTTTTCCACCCACGACGCAGCCTATCAAACAACTCAAACAACCGAAGCCAACATCTGCACCCTGTGTGTTCAATGCTGCTTTCACGTTACCTGGTCCGTGCTTGTAAAATATCCACTGCGACTTGTGACATCATTTCAGGTTTTAACCGAGTGAAGTCTGTGCGAGTGAACACATGCACATAAGACGACCGCTAAGTAAGTATAATTTTGCTCAATATCAGTATAATAAATGTTCAATATATTGTCAATAAATATTTGGTTTAAAAGTTTAACCACATAATTAACAATCTGGTTTCTTAAATTTTCAGTCAGTAGCAAAAATCAGCCTTTAAACTTGAAAGAAATAACGATTCTATTTATTGTGATAATTATCGATATTGAATTATACGAAATGTTTTTATCGTGATAACATTTTTGGCCACATCACCCAGCCCTAATCCAGAAACGTGCATGCACCAATCAGTAACTTTAACAATTTGACAAACCATGACAAAAGAGGAGGGAAGACTAAATCATGCCTAAACATGTGTTGCCTCAGCAGGGATGATATTACATGAGAAAAGGTGATCTACAGGAGAAACAGATCTGAAAGCAACACCGAATGCCTGAGAGCTGCACGACATTGTATTAATATACTGTATTTTGAATTGTCACTTTTTTTTACATAAATAAAAATATTTCTGCCATAAATTCGTGCAGAAACGTTCACCAGAATGCAGGAAATGAAGTGTTTGATATATGAGCACCCCGATCATATTTCTTGGCATTGAGGATATCTTTAAAACACTGTTTAAGGATCTTTTCGTCTTATTATTGTGAACCTAATATCGCGTATTGTGATGTCTCGTGAGCTAAATTTCTCTTCACACCCCTAATCTGAGCCCCTATGTCCCCACCACTTCTCAACATAAAGTGACGCATTGGGCATATGTAACACTATCTCGTTGTGCAACCTTGCCCAAATCTGATAAAGAGCAGCACAGAGCTACAGTGCTTTTTTAACACAACCTGAAACCCCACAAACTAATGTAGGAAGTTAATGATGTGCCCTTTGGACTTAAGGGCAGTAAGGCTCAATTACTTGTTTTACTACTTGTAAGCTAATTAGCCAGACAAACACACCGTTTATTCCGTTCTTTACACTTTTGCTCTTGTGTTTTTGGTTTTGGAAAGGCCCAAAAAAAAGACAACACCCCCACACTCTTTATATGCTGAGCCTTGATTTTAGAACAGCCACATGCACACTGTTTCAACATGTGGAGAAATCCAAGTCTGTGCCTGAAATCACTGCCTTGTTTACTCAACAGTGAGTTGTAAATTCAAATTTCCAACACTTGCTTACCATCATCATGTTGCATCATCGCTGACATCACTGACAACTGTCATTTCTTTTATAAATATAATAAAGATGATATATAATAAATATAAAAAGGCACTATAGAGTGGATACACTTACACACTTACACAGATTACAGATGAGAATCTTTCCCTCCAAGCAATATGATGCACAACTCAACATATGATCAATGATCCAAATGATATATTTTATGCTGCTGTGGTTTGATATTACCTAGTTTCAGTGTTTGATGTGACATAATGTCGAATGATGGGATGTGACTCAATAGAGCATAAAAATTTCCATTTTAATTCTGCTGTATTTTTTATATATTGGTTGCAAGGGAAAAAAATCCTGTGAACTATAAATCAGCACAATGCAGTTAAGCGAGAGAAAAATTCATATAGACTCCTCCATATTTGCAATGTAATTTATTACAATGTACTGGATGTTTCTCAGCAGATAGAAGAAAATAATTTAACCTAATACTTTTAAACAGTTTATTGTATACCATAAATAAATTCTTTGCTGCAGAGTTAGTATAAACTAAAACAACATGTTGACTGCCTTTGTGGTCCCAACTTTTTCACTGGGACTTTTCAAAAAATAAACACAACCTTTCAAAGGAAAAAGAGAGTTTTACAGTTTGACTTGAAACCGCTGGCAGGCATTGCTCATGTAGCGCAGCAATTACATAGATGGTGGGACTTTCTTCCTCTCAGAAGAGTGTGGTTACCACTTCATTTGATGAGAATCATGGCTGATTCAGACTGGGTGATCAGTGCTTCAGCCCTTACCTGTATATGTTTTCTGCAGCACAGTGAACAAAACAGGCTATTGCTCCCAAAAAAGCAGGTGGACACCGTCTGAGCTTTGTTACTTACCCAAGGAGATTGCTGACAGTCTTGAGCCTCGGCTGCACTAGCATAATGTTTTCTTCAGTTTACCTGTGGAGTTTTGAGATACCAGATATACAATGTGTCCAATGTATCTCACATGAGCATATGTCTGTGCAACAATTTCTGTGCATAAACTGTTACAAAACTGCACCTTCCAGAAAATCTATTATTTCTCATTTTACTTTATCATAACTGTGGAGATGGACTGGACTTTATGACTTTCCTATGGTTTTATTCTGTTGGAGAATTGAATACAAAACAACTGTTTGAATATTTCCAACGCTAACAGCTGATATCGACGTTATATAGTATATAACAGCCAATAACAATATATCAGTGGGTGGTCGTATTTTTACATAAACATGAAGAAATATTTCTAGAAGAGTGGAACATTTTAATGTTGAACTATAATCTCAACAAAATCAGTGCTCGTTGGTCGACAAAATAGCACCTATTTTTGTAAAGTAATTTCTTGTTACATTGGACATATACGTAGATACGATACACCTGTAATAAGCTAAAATTACCCTATGTATTGGCCCTGCTGATTAAGTGTCTAACGCCAATCTAGTCAAATCACAATAGCATTCAATGTGAACAATAACAACAAATGCAACTATGGATTTACTAAATCTTGGACATTGTATTTTATAAGCTATCAATATCATGCAAAATACTACTGGAGAGATTTATATTGTCATTTCAAAGCTGGGTAAACTCTATTTCACAAATCAAAGGAGGGAAAAAAGAACTGTAGAAGGATGAGGTGGGATCACTCGCTCATTGGTATTTTTAGTTTTGGAAGCAGAACTGTTTCTCATTGTGAAAGACTCAGTAGGTAGGTAGCTCAACATTTATGAGAAAGTGTGTGTGTGTGTGTGTGTGTGTGTGTGTGTGTGTGTGTGAGTGAAATGGGAGTGTTGATTCGGTGTGTATTTGACGTGAAATAGCAGAGGTGCAGTGAAACCTGCAGGAAGCCTTGATAGGACCTGAAAGGAACAGTGTTTTCTCACACACGTGCATGACACACCCAGACACACGTTACACACATCACACACATTTAAAACATTTCAAACACACACAGACAAACATTACACACACACACACACACACACACACACACACACACACACACACACACACACACCGACAAACATGCACTCTCTATCTATAAAAGTATTTCATAATAAAGTAATTTCTCAATTCAATTCAAATGAGCTTAATTGGCATGAATGTGTAACAACAATATTGCCAAAGCATCATACATACTACTCTCTCTATACTTTCTCTCTCTCTCAATTAATTTAAACACAGTAAAGCTTTGTTTACGTTTTGATCAAAATACAGTTGCCGAAGCATATACCCGTCAAGTAAATATTACATACAATGAGTTAGGCTTGGGCGGTATTAAGGAGACACTGTATTATACTGTTGAGCAATATGTTAAGATTTTCCATTATCTAATTTTTTTTGCGCTGGTGTAGGCTGTGGCAAGTGTTCTATGTTACACAAGCTTTCTTAGCTTTACTAGTTTAATAAATAAACAAAACAAACTCAACAAACAGAAAAATACAACCATACACCTTCAGAATTCAAGTTTCTCCTTCAATGAACTAAGACTAGCTTAGCTGTTAATTCATTGTAAAACACTTCAAACTTGACAGAAACAAAATACAACTCACCCGAATGGTCTTTCCACTGTTCCAGCAGTCACCAATCTGATTGATCACTTTATTCAAATTGAGGACTTTGTTCACAGAATTAAAAAATTAATGTTTAGGGTTCCTAAAATATGACAACAGATATTCAAAGCTTCAAATGTAAACAAACAATGACATGCAGGATACACGGGGGCAACTTTTTCAGCAATGTTGCTGGTGGCAAGTCTGACTATATTTTGAACTGATAGGGGCGGGTGGAGAAGTGGTGGCAGAAGGGGATTACTGTAGTAATCTTTACTCATTACCATTGACGGCAACATTGCCTAGCACCATTGCTCTAAAAAAGTTGCTCTGTGTTTAATCAGCTTTAAGGTGATGGTACGCAGGGCAACTTTTTGAGCAATGTTGCTAGGCAATGTTGCTGGTAGCAAGTCCGACTATGTTTCAAACGGATAGCGGCATGGCGGCGGGGGAGGGGGATTACGATAGTACTTTTTATTCATTACCATTGAAGGCAACATTGCCCAGCACTATTGCTCTAATAGTTGCTCCATGTATCATCAGCTTTAGGTTGTGGTTATGGTGATATACAGCAGTTTGAATGAAGCAATGTCCTAATAGTAACCCAGAATCATAAAAAGTGCTGTTTATCGCAGTAGACCAAAAACAACAACAAAAAAAACAAAAGCATGTCGAGTCTAGTCAGGAGATTTACTAATATTTAGAGTGTAAGAGCAGAATTACTCCAAAAACGGTCATCTTTGCTGTGTCAAACTTTTAGTTTTCCTTTAAAACCATCATTAGGTCAGGTACAGATGTCCAGAAACAGCTAATAAACACCAGGTGTGGCAGCTGATTGCTCACTTTGCATCAATTAGATTGATAATGTCACAGGCCTAAACTGTTGCGCCAGATTGAACATCAGTTCATATCATCACCCAGCCCAGATTCGAAGAAGTGGTATTATTTTGTAACATGTTTAAATTGTTCTGTCAATTGTTGTGTAGAGATTATGACACCTCTCCTATTTCACATCAAGTGCACTGGATACAGCATACTGTATACTCACAATTCATCAAGGGATGGAGTTGGTGTCTACAACTCTTTGGTCCAATTTTTACATCCTTACCCCCCTGTGATCTATTTGTGCCTCTACCTTTTTATGCTGCTTTCATTTTATTCCCTTTGACTTTCTCTCATTTAAACTTCCTTTCCCTCGATCCTCTGGTTCATCTCTGCGTATTGTTTTTTATGAGAACTTGTGGTGTGATTCAGAGTGGAATAGCTAATGCAAATGCAGAAATGACTCCACCCAACAGCCAAACTTATTTTTGTGTCTGGGCTGCATTCACTTAAAATATTTTTTCTTCATTGTCTTATACTGTCTTTTTTCCTCTCTCTTTTTCTTTATCATTATTTCATTCTTTCGCTCTCAGTTATATACAGATAGGTGTCGATTCTTAGTACAGTCAGAACAGCTTCAATGTGCCTTCTTCCAAAATATATGGCAAATGCTGTCTAACAATTCCGTTCAAAATCTCCCATATGTGTTCAATTGGGTTAAGATCTGGTGACTGTGAAGGCCATAGACTGTGATCCACATCATTTTCATACTCATCAAACAGTAACAGTAAATTGTTTTATAAACTTAAAAAATGCTTATTAATCATTCAACTTAAATGCCCACGCTTAATCATGCTTTATCATTCAACTTAAACCTCCTCATTAATTAATATTTTTTTAATGTTCTGCTTCAGCCTCATTTTTGCCCCCCCAACTATATTCATTAAACTTTAATATAAAGTATATCACTATAGGTCTAATATTTATTGTAGGTTGTTTTCATTTATTAAATCTTTGTGCAAGAAAAACAGTCTACATTGGTCTGTAATTTATTTATGCTAAGTACTAACAAAAAATCCATTCATGCACAAAAATAACTGTAAGTTGTGGTTTTTACTCACACACTGTAAATCATTTTTCTGGTTCCCACGTATCTACGTACGCAAATGCATGTGAAATACTCTTCTTCTTGTTTTATTTGCGGGTGCCATTGACTTCCCTTCACTGTCACAGGGCTGTTCTACACCCTGCAATTGGCTTTACCGGAGGGGAACATAGCAAGCAGCGGGTATAAATAAATGGGAGATTTACATGGGAATATTTTAACGGGAGGATACCGGGAGAGAACGGGAGGGCTGAAAGGTATGCACATTACGGTGGTAGCTAGCAAGCTGCATGCTACATGATACATGCCGAACACGTAGCAAATATATTTACCTGCCAATGTGGCGGGTAGCCTTCCAACGTTTAGACGCCAAATGGAAAATCTACCCACATTTGACGCTTGGCAGGTGTTAATTTCCTCCCCTGCTTATGCCCTATGGATCATCAGGATAGAAATGTTCCATCATCACTCAGAACAACCTTGTATTGATCTGCAGTGACCTTTCCCTCTAAGGGGACAAGTGGACCCAACCCAGGCAAGCAAAATGTCCACCCTCCCCTCAGCATAAAAGAGCATTCTTTAGCTTAATGCTAACTTTGACATGGTAACATGCTTACAATGACTATGCTAAATAGATACAGTACCTTTTATTGTAATCCTTTATCACTGCCGCATCTCTGCACCTCATCCTCTTGTTCCTTTGCCTTGGGAGTGCACTTTCACATCTCCTTCATCCACTTGTTTTCCCTATTTGGTTTCATTTTCAGCTGTCAGTCATAAGATCATCTCTAAGATGATCAGTTAGTGCTGGCAAGAAATCTTTTAAGAGCTGTTTATGCTATTATGAAATTGATTTGACTGGATAATGACTGACTATACTGTAGAGAGACTTATAGCAGTACAAGCACAGGACATCTATATTGCTCATTAATGGCCTCATCTCCCCCAGAATAAATGTATACATGATAAATATTTCTCTTATGGCCAGAAATGTAGACTATAATGATTTTGGCAGTATGGCAGGAAAAGCAAGAGAATAATATGTAGACATATTTTTTAGACATATTTATTTATTTTTTATTGTTATGATTTCCTCTTTGACCTTTTTGACCCTTATTATAGGGATGTAGTTTGTTCAATGACCTATAGAGGGCGGTCTTTGACTTCAGTGTCAGTCAGGCATGACCTGGCATTATCTAACAATTCATGCACCCTACTTTTTCTGTCTCTCTTACACGCACGCGCGCACACACACACACACACACACACACACACACACACACACACTCACACTCCAACCTGTCATGTTCTGGCCGTAGCCTGCCTCCTGCTCAGGAAAGGAGTGATGAGCAGGAGGAGAAAAAGTGATGAGAGTCAGGCGGGAGAGTGATGAGCATAGGGAGAGATTGGCTCGCTGGCAGATGATTCAAAGATCATTCTGCCCCCCAAAATAGCACTCCAGTTACGAAGGTTGTCTGAAAGCATTAATAAGTAATGCAGGACCAGCAGCCCTGGCTTTGAAGATGCATACATGCACATCAGTGTATGTGTGTGTGTTTTTGAGAAATGTAAACTTAAGCCATTATGTTGAAGGTATTTTCTGTCTGTGATGTGTTCACTAGCTTATTTGACAGTCAGGTGAATGAACCTGTCTCTATATCTAATTCGATTTTATACATGTCACGTGTGTGTGCGTGTGAGAGAGCCCGTGTAAATGTTCTTGATATGAATAATACTCCTAGACCTGTCCTTGACTTCCATTTTGAAAGATTTTCTCAGCGGTATCTTGTCCTGAGGAGCGTATTGGTGGAGGTATGTGAAAGTTATTAAAGGCACAATTCGTAATGTAAATGCAAACAAAAGGTCACATGTACCACCACAAATTACAACATAATATCGGAACCTGCTGCCACTTTTAATAAGGTTTCCTTTCCCAGGTGCTTGTTTAGTTGACGTGATGATGCATCTCTTCTCATGATCATTTTATTTATTTCTATGTGTAAAAACACCTCTGCTCTTTTTCCCTTTATAGATAATGTTTTATTTTATGAAAGTGTACACATTTCTTGTTAGCAAAAGTGGTATAAAGCTATAAAACACTTAGGGCAGGGTTTCTCTGAGTATTTTACAGCTTTAAACTACTTCTGCTACCATTGTTTTAAACACTGATTCACACTGAAAGACAACTTATCTTAAGTATTTTTGTATATCTGATGCTATTAAAGGTTTACCTTAAGTAGTGCTTTAAAACAGAATGAAGTATTTGATTGGGATCAGCTATATGTGAATATACAATATATATACAATATATATTCAATTTTGTATTGTTGCAATAAGGTCCTCGCATGTTTCATGCTGGGGCCCTAATAATGTGAAGTTGTTTGATGCAATTAAAAAGATATTGTTTTGTTTAATTTAGAGGACTTTTTGCAAAGAGTAGGACCATCAAATCAGCACATCAGACTATGTTAAAAATCCTGCTTGTGTTAGAGCTTCCATAGACTGGAGGTGACGTCATATCTGATAGCCTTTGTTATCAAAAAGAGGAAAACCAATTGTGTGTTCTGTCCCAACAAATCCCCAGCTGAGTGAGCGTGGAGTTCACACTGTTCCTCTTTACATTCATTTGCTGCCAGAGTTCCAACAGATTGTAGGTCTTTTATGTAGTGGCCATTTTGCATTTATTCCTAGTAAACACTCCGTTTAATTTGACTGGGGACTCAGCATGGCACAAATTAAATCAACTCCCTGTGTACAATCATTTATTTCAGAAGGACAGAGAGAGTAGCCAGTTAGATTAATGTGACTAGATCGTAAATCTGCTGCCCAACCTGACTGCAGAGCAGATATCTGTTGCAAAACCAAAATGATGTAATCTCCAAACTGCCATGTTCCTTTGTCCTTTGGTACATAAAGAGACTTCATCTAAATCTAAGTAGCTTGGCAGCAGGGTGTATTTTGCAGACCTTTTTAGTTCTGATCGCTCAATAGGCCAGAGCACCTGGACGGCACTAATAGATACAAGGCTGTAATTTGTCCTCTGAGTTAATCAGCCCTGAGCGGGAGAGAAGAAGAAGAAGGAGGGCGAGGTAGGTGAGAGTGAAAAAAAATGTATAGATTTAGTAAGTGGAAAAAAAAAGAGGAGAGAATCCCAGTCGTTTTACAGGGGAGAGGATGGCCGCGAAGAAAAAACCTGAGGAAAGAATAAATCTTTTGGTTCATCATGTATGGCCAGTAATAACCCATTTTTCTTTTAATAAATGACCTCCATACGCTACATAAATATCATCTTACCCACACCTACCACTTTATCTCCTGTCAGTAAGAGACACACAGGTAGGAAGAGGAACAAGAGAAAGTGGTAGTGTTCATAGTGTCTGCCGGGAAAGAATGAAGGGATGCAGGACATATGTGGGTAATACAAATTCTGGGATAAGGCTACATGATATCAGCCAGAAAATGCCCCGATCCAACAGATGTGGGGTGACAGGAATGAAATGAATGACAGGTATGACAATTTAGTAGTTTCCCATGTTTTGTATCATAGCAGAAAACAACTTACTATGCCACACAAGGTTGGAACAAAAAACTAGCTTGTGAAATTCTTTTTCTCTCACCCAGATTGACAATGTTTACAACAGGCTTTGTGATGCCATGCAGGTTATCGACATTCCTGATCCTGGAGGTCTGTCTCTTGCCCTCCTGCCCGATCACATTTGCTCTTCGTGCAGGTCCTGGAAGACTGTTGGAGTTCAACGTCTAGTTTATCTCTCAGGCCAAGTCATAGCAGGGCCTATGATCACCTGTCATTTTTGTTTCTTAACCTGTTGGAAACCCCCAGCTATTTGCCCCTATTTCCAGGAAAAATGCCTAAAATAACATACCCAAAATGAATCAGTAATAATTCCTCAACTATTAGACCTAGATGCATAATTCTGGTCTCCTTTGATGGATCAGAAGCTAAGGAAAATGAATCAACTGTAAATTAACCTATTTATTTTTCTATTGAAGAGTAAATGGAGATGCAATAAAGGAAAATCTCGCCTGGTATAAAATCTGTATTTTAATAGCAATATCACCATCAAAACCATCATCCTATAGATTATAATGCAACTGAATATCTTCTAATACACCTAGAATACAACTGTAACTGTAAATTCAATGAAAAGAAACTGATATACAACAGTTATTATATACAACACAATTTTTCAAAAATATACCAAGTGAATGTCCATATTTTGGTCACATTTTTGGCCACAGTGAATATTGATCATTATTCCTGTGACCAAAAGCACTCCCATGCTTTACAGGCCCACAACTGGAGAACAGAACATCCTACAGGACTGCAAGTCTGTCTCTTTGTACTGAAGAGACAAATCGTTTGATACATGATGGATGTCTATGTAATTCCTACAAGTCGGCCAGTAGAGGCAGATAAAGACAGTCTGTTCCAAACCAGCACTTCTTCTCTCCTTCATTTTCACGAGAGAAACGAAACCTAAGAGCTCAGCTATTGCGCAATGCCAAGATGGTGGCCCGCGGCGATCTTTATACACACAGAAAAAAGCTGTTTTTGAACTGAAAACGGCTAAAACGGCAAAAGTAAGCCAGCAGTTGTAACCGTCAATGTACACACACACACACACGTATGTGTGTATGTGTGTATGTATGTAAGTATATATGTATGTATGTATGTATGTATTTAATGTCTTAGATGTCTGGTCTTTCATGTTTCAAGATCCAGAAACAAATTTCTGTAAATATTTTGAAAACAAGTTGATTTTGATTTTAAACAGAACAATGTCATTGCACTGGCAGATTCCTTCACTTGTTTTAAGAAAATAAGATTGTTAGAACTTAATTATAGATGAGATGGATTTTTATTGCAGTATAAACTATTATAATGATATAAAGAAGAAAGAAAAAAGTGTGTGTGTGACTTGAATGTATTTGCCAAGTCTTTTAAACGCGTGAGTTTTGATGTATAAACATGTTTGGTGTGTGTATGATTTGACAGGGAATGAAACGATTTCATTCATGGTTCCCATTTGTCAGGGGAGTGTATTGTTTGTGGGCATGTGTGTGCGATTGTGCTGTCGTACCAAAACGTTTCACTGACATGTTCCTCATCTTCTACATGCTCCAGGGGTCTCAGCATTAGTCCTGCAGTTTCTTATAGTGTCTCACCACTGAGCCTCATGGGGGGAAATGCTTCATTGTTCACAATGATAGAATCAAAACACACAATGATGATTCCCTCTCATGGTTCCCATTGTCTCTGTAATGTTCTCTTAATACCCCTACAACGCTGTGTATTCTCGTCCCCAGGCAGCCAGGAAGGCAGGCAAGACTGCAGAGCATCAGATTGCATATATCTTAGATTGAGGATTACATGTAATGCAATTACTGTGACATGATTACAGATATTGTGACCGAAATTGGTCACAAATACTGGAAAAACAGCATTGTAATCAAATGCAGGTGTTGTCCCGATGCCTGCAAGGCTCCACACATTTAGATAAAGCTAAAGCAGGAGGCCTTAGAAGTGAAAATGTGGAAAAAACTCTGGAATCCCAATGAGAATTTGTTTCACTTAGTGGCTGCTCAGAAAAATTCACCAATTCCTGAAAGCCATATCGGCCGATACCGATCACTGGGTCTATTTGGAGTCTTTTATTTATCATGTAGCATTATACAGTATACTGTATATTTATTTAATTGGTCCTAAAAACAATGTATTAAGTGTTAAAGTTAACAGATGATAAAGTATCATGAAATGACAACTGTTTATTTTATTGCCAGGAAACATGGGCAACAAATTCAGCTCAATCTGTGTTAGAGACTTAAACCATAGCAGCCTTAACCTGGTTACTGTGAACATCTTATAGCTTAACAAATATAGCTTTACTGTGGAATAAACTACAAAAACAGAACAAACAGCATCTTTATAAATTTACTACAACCATAAAAACCGCAACAAAAAAGGCCGTAGCCAAAATATTAGGAGATAAAGGAGCACAGGCATCATGAGTCGATGATAAACTCTGACTCTCTTTGATTTCATTAAGGTTAAAAATATGGGAGATTTACAGGGAAAACGGGAGGGCTGACATAAGAGGAGTAGAGAGAGGAGTGGAGTAATGTGAGGCTACATCCACACTGCTACGTTTTTAGAACAGTTTTATAACGAAAACAATCTTCTCCGTCAACAGCAGCGTTTTAGCTGCGTATCAGAGTTGATCTCTGTCTGTATTAGAACGACACACATCTAGTGGCCGTTCAGGTAGCTACACTGGGCATGCGCGTGCCAGTGTAAACATGAAGCAGATGGTCTACTCCACAGTAGCAGACGATTTAGCGAAAGAAGAAAGTAATACAGACCAAGAACCACACCGGGATTTTTTCTTTTTTTTTGCATTGAAGTACTTATAATTTAATAAAAATACCAAAACTAAAACTCTGTAAGTAGCATCGTGTTTTTGCTTCGCATGACTGATAAGACCGACTCACAAAGCCAAATGTGAGTGTGTGTCATCGTTTTATAAAGTCCTCTGTTTTGTCCATCGGGTCAGCAGCGTTTTCTGATTCACCGTTTTAATCTGGACGGGAGGCGGAAACTTTGCAAAAGGTCTCTGTTTTTGTAACGAAAACAGAAAGAGAGAGAGGCAGTCAGCTGATTGAGTGGCGCCGCTCTTTGCATCAGGAAACTCATACTGAAGGATCAGTCTCTCTCTGTGTGATGCGCTATGTCTATGATGCGCTGTGTCTATTAAACTCCGGTTGTGGGTGGCGTGTGAGTGAGATGAGCACAGCTGCGACAGTTTCACATGATCGCTCCTGCGTGTTTCTCTACTTGTCTGAATTCTGCTCAACTCTAATTGTAAATGATTATGTGGGCGCATTAATCCCTTCTTGTCTGAGAAGGACTTTGGTGCTAGCTAGCTTTGAAAACCGCTCACACAGCGTAGTGAAACATTTTAGCTACCATTGAAAATTTGTCTAGCGAGTATTGCATCATCTGATCGGCTCTATTACAAAATAGCTACTGATTGATTTCCTATATACTGTCTGATTGATCGACAAATTGTTTTCGTTCCAAACTAAATAACAAACATATCAAGTTCTTTTGCCGATCATTAAAGGCTTCTGTGGAGAGATTTGTAACTTGTGATGATATGATGACAAGCTGATTAGCATCTGTTGATGTTACTAAATTCAGATCCTGCTTGTTAGGAAATGTGATGACTTATCAGTCCCTCATTGTGACCAGAACCTGATGTCCATGAATGAGTAATGCAAAGAGCCTGCGGATTGAAAAGAAATACAGCCACAGGAGACTTGTAACGGACATTTTCAGGCGAAAACAGGACTGTATATCAAAAATAGCAATGAAATGACATGGGTAGAGTTAACAGCAGGGCTCGACGTTAAACTTTTTTGCAACTGGCCCCAGTTGCCTCAGTGGGTTTGAAACTTACTGGCCCGAAGACAGATTTTATTCTCCCTCCTTCCAAAAGTGTTCAATTGTTTATTAAATACATCCTGGTTATAAAAAAAAAAAAAAAAAATGTAATCTCAGTTAAAATTATAAAAAAGGTTAAGAAAACAATTTACTTTTAAAACAAAACATACTAACAGACTCAAACATGACGTGCTCTCCTGCTGACAGCCATTTATGAAAAATGTACACAGAGCAGCGGACACGAGTCGCCTGTATCCTGATGAACAGGTTGCCATGGTAGCGACCTGTCAATCACAAGTTAATCCCGTCCAAAAGAATACGCTGCATTATCGTCTATTTTTCCCTAAATAGGACCATAATATACTAAATGAACATCATGCTGTGTTGATGAAGACTTGAAACTAACGACTGAGACTATAAACTCATTTAAAAGTGTTTACATAGGTCATAAATCAGCAGAGTAGCAACATTTTACCATTATTTCTAATGGAACTCGCCCCCTGCTGGCCGTTAGAGAGAATGCAGCTTTAAGTTCCGTCTGCATGGTTTCACTTTCGACCCAGAGATTGCCGCATGACTGAGATTCGAGAAATAACATTTGACAACCTCTCGTCACATAACTGCAACTATGGATTGGACATTGGTGTGCGGCAAGAGCTGCAAAACAACTGCAGGATGTTGAGTTTCATTTTTTTTTTTTTAAATACTAATGTTTTTGCACTGGCCCGTGAGTTGCTAGTTCAACTGTCCCGACGTTACGTTGTACTGGCCCCGGGCCATTGGGTCACCGTTATTGTCGAGCCCTGAACAGACAGAGCATTGGGAGAGGGAAATACAAAAATAAAGTAAAAGTAGAAACAATCAGAGGATGCCAAAGAACGCAGAGAGTGGGACAGAACTACTAAGTTGCAGCTGCAGTTTCATGTCTATCTCTGGTCTTTTGAGAGTGATTGTAAGTCAGACTAAACTTTAAATGACTCCATACTATTTTCAGTCAGTCCCTGTCCCAGATCGATACATTAGTAGGCTCAGACACAGTCAAAGCGGAACAAGGGGAAAAAGAGTCAAAGACTTGAGTCTGAGAGCCATTCCAATAAGCTGCTCTCTATTTCACCCTTTTCACTGCTTGTCCTTGCCTCTCTTTTCATTTTGGATGTCTGTTTCATTTTTCTTCTTCATATACAAATCTCTTTCCTCTCTCAATACCTCTTCAGGTGCCTGCCTCTGCTTTTTACCCCCTTCTTACCCTTTCAATTTCTCTCTCTCCACCTCAAAATTCCCACTTTCAAGTTTTTTTTCCCCTATCTCCACATTTTCCCTCTCTACCCATGTGAGATTGGGCATTTTCTTTCACGAGTGCGTTCCTTAAGTGGCACTGAAGGTGTGTGTGCTTGTGTGTGACTGCATGCAGTCCAGCCACGAGTGTCTAGAAGCCATTTCACAGTTGGCTCTATTCAAAACAATATTCAGCAGCAGGGTAATTTTATCAGTCACTCTGTGGTCCAGGGGTCAACACTTATTCATACCCATTTTCCATCTCTCTAGCCTTTCACTCTTTTTCTCATATGCTCTAGATGAGCAGCTCTCATGTAGCTATAACCACTCCCACGATGATACAGGGTGACAAACAAAGTTTGTAGAATTCAAAGTGAAAACAGTAGGTGGCGAAAAATACTTGATTTCATGCAAACAACTCAAAGGGCAACAACCACCATGTCTAAAACATAAAACACAAAAACATGAAAGACTCTAAAATTAAGACAAAAACTTTAAAAAGCAGTTAACGCTTCTCACACTGGAGTAAAACAGTTGAAAGTGAAATTGGGCGGTGATGAAAAATACTTGTGAATAACAAACAGTATGACTAAAAGATGCAAACAAAACTTTGAATGAGAATCTTTTTTCATGCATTTCAGATAGCTAGATACCTAGACCGGCAGTTCCTAACCTGGAGGTCAGGACCACAAGATAACCTTTCTTAAATCTTTGTTTCCCTTTCTTGTAAAATACCGGATAGTCCTATTTTTTCATTCAGGCCAAATAAAATTACTCAAATGAAACAATCTGAGACAAAAGAATCACTCAGAGCTCATACACGTATAGTACTTGTAACAAGGGGTAAGAGGAGGCCCATGTTAATGCTGATAAGTCACTGGTAAGGCAGAAAACTGATGAGTCTGTGTCCATGATATCCTAATGGTTCCTTTGAGTTTACTCCACAGGGTTTATACATTTTTACCACCATGTAAGAAAAAGTTCTTCTTCACTCAGAAAGATTAATTTACTGCTGTTTTGCTTTTAGAAATCTTTATCACTGTCAGGGTGGCCTTTCAACAGAGCATTTCACCACCAATGCCGTTCTCTGCCCTCTGCCAAATGTCTGTCTCCAAAACATTCTACTTCAAATCAATGCAAGCAATCTGGCCAGCTGATATTTTGTATTGACCTTTTAACAAGAGATTCATCACAGATCACTTTTCTCTGCCCAGACTCACCCAAGGGAGCGCTCTGCAATACAGGCGGGTTCTCCACAGCCGCTCTGATCATGCTTCATACCATGATTACAGCATGTCTAGACTTTATCAAATGAAATATGACTTTGTTATGTGCCATTTTTCCCATAGTGTATGCACTGTAAAACAAAAATTTTACAAAATTGTAGCCTGAGTTAAGCAGTAGTGAATGCCCACATCCATGGTTTTAACATTCCTTCTACATCTAATAACATACCTCATATGCAGTATCCAAACAGGCAGTAGGCAGTACACATTATTAAAAATAAACACAGAGGGTCACACTTTTCAGGAGACTACACAAAATAACAATTTCATGTATTTATTGTATGTACAGTAGGGCTGCAACAAACAATTAGAATCAAAGCGACTTTATTGCCAAGTAGTGTTTTACACATACAAGGAATTTGCTGTGGTGATAAGGTGCTACACGTAGACAAACATACAGTCAACATAAATAAATTTAGAAATATATAAATATGGAATGGAAGAACAACCTTGCAGATGTACACATGTGCATTATTCTGGATTTGTGCCGTGCAGAAGTAACGCAACGGAAAAGAATATTATGTACATATTAATATATAAACTGACAACATAAAAATATACAGCAACAAAGATCAACAATGAACAAAAAATATGTGCGAGATGAAACAGTATTTACATGTGCAGAGATATTTGTATCATTTGCAAGGGGGGAGTGTCAGTGGGGAACCCGGGCCTTGTTAATGAAGCTAGCTGCAGACGGGAAGAAACCTTTTTTGTGGCAAGAGGTTTTGGTCCTGATGGACCGCAGCCTCCTGCCAGAGGGGAGAGTCTGAAACAGTTTATGTCCGGGGTGGGAGGGGTCAGCTGCAATCTTTCCTGCTCGCCTCAGAGTCCTCGAGGCGTACAGGTCCAGAAGAGAAGGAAGATTGCAGCCAATCAATCACCTTCTCTGCAGAGCGAATGATACGCTGCAGCCTGCCCTTGTCCCTGGCAGTGATGGTGATGGAGGAGGTGAGGATGGACTCAATGATGGCGGTGTAGAAGTGCACCATCATTGTCTTTGGCAGGTTGAACCTCTTCAGCTGCCGCAGGAAGTACATCCTCTGCTGGGCCTTCTTGGTGAGGGAGGTGATGTTCCTCCCTGATGCTCCTGGGAGATGATGGTGCCCAGGAAGTGGAAGGAGTCGACAGTGGTGACTGGGGAGTCACACAGGATGATGTGGGAGGGTGGGGCTGTGCTCTTTCTGAAGTCCACGACCATCTCCATGGTCTTCAGAGCGTTGAGCTCCAGACTGTTCTGGCTGCACCAGGTCACCAGATGGTCGATCGCCCACCTTGTTTACTGCATCATCTACAGACCTGTTGGCTCTGTAGGCAAACTGCAGGGGGTCCAGGAGTGGGTCTGTAATGGATTTTAGGTGGGACAACACAAGGCGTTCAAAGGACTTCATAACCACAGAGGTCAGGGCGACGGGTCTGTAGTCGTTTAGTCCCGTGGTCCTTGGTTTCTTGGGGACAGGGATGATAGTGGAGGCTTTGAAGCAGGCTGGCACATGGCATGTCTCCAGTGAGGTATCTGTCACCGGAGACAGCTGATCAGCACAGTGCTTCAGGGTGGATAGGGAGACAGAGTCCGGCCCAGCTGCTTTGCCGGGTTTCTGCCTTCTGAAAAGACTGTTGACTTCCCTCCTTGTGATAGAGAGAGGAGGGGAGGGGGTGGAGCTGGCCAGCTCTGAGGAGGGAGGGGAAGAAGTGGTGGACTGAGGCTGAAGCTGAGCGGAGGAGTCACGGGGGATGGTGTCCGATTGACTCTCAAAGCGGCAGTAGAACTGGTTCAGCTCATTTGCCAGGTGAGAATTGTTGGTTTATAGTTTGTGATCTGTGGAGGGGGTTCAGAAGTGGCGTCGTTTGCAGAGAACTGGTTCTTTAGTCTCTCTGAGTACAGTCGTTTAGCTTCTCGCACCTCCCTGCTAAACCTGTACTTTAACGCCCTGCACCAGGCCCTGTCACCACTCCTAAATGCCTCCTCCTTTTCCAACCTTAGCTGTCTGAGTTTAGCTGTGAACCAGGGTTTGTCATTGTTATAACTCACCCTGGTCCGTGTTGGAATGCAGCTGTCCTCACAGAAACTGATGTAGGACAACACAGCCTCTGTAAACTCATCCAGATTGTTGGTAGCAAAACATCCCAGTCAGTGCAGTCCAAACATGCCTGGAGGTCCTCAACAACTTCACTAGTCCAGTTCTTTGATGTCATCACTACAGGTTTACAGAGCTTTAGTTTTTGCCTTTAAGCAGGAACCAGATGGACCATCACGTGATCAGAATGTCCCAGTGGAGCGCGTGTGACGGCGTGATAGGCACTGCTAACTGTGGTTTAGCTCACGGGGGGAGTAAAACGGTTTACAGTTAATGATAAGAAATTCCAGATTAGGAGAACAGTGCTGCTGAATCACTGTCACGTCGGTACACCAGCCATTGTTAATATAAAATCAGACACCTCCACCTTTTGTTTTGCCGGAGAGTTGTGTGTCGTGGTCCGCTCTGTACAGTTGGAAGCCAGCCAGCTGCAGTGCGGAGTCCGGTATCAGCTAACACAACCACGTCTCCGTGAAGCACAGAACAGAAGATGAATAAAAGTCTGTTTGCAGAGGCATACTATCACAGTATAGCTTTGCTTTCACTGAATGGATGATGTAAAGTAGCACATCACGAAAAAGGCAAGTAGATGGCAAACTTATGAGTGAGTAGTTTCTACAACATGGGCGATAGTTTCTTACAAATGCAAACACAGTACAGATTGCATTTGTACCTGCACAGGTTGTCTGGCAAATCTGATCATATTCTTATCGCAATGCACCTTGTGTGGCAATGCATTTTACTACATGCTGATAAGATATCAAGGTACAGATCACAATTTAAGGAAACGGTATCTTTGTGTCAGTTGTTCTAAAGTGTATTTTGGGGGAAAAATTGAATGGGGTATCAGTTTTTTGCCATTGTTATCTGTGTTGTCTATTTTTCTCAAAAAGAGATACTGTTGATGCAATTTGAATGTCATTGCATAAAAAATACATACTATACTTTTTCATTGGATTTTGTCCAAACAGAAAAGTTGGCTAATACTTTATGGCTGTGTTCAGACTAAAAATAACATTGGAACCTAACAATGCCAGGGTCTGAATAGGAGTGGCTGTGTTGCTAAACATACTGGTATGAAGATAAAATATGGACCAAGAAGACCAGTTTGAGGGACTTTTAGATACTCAAACACTGTACAGCAGGTTATACTGCTTCGCAGGAGGATTTGTCATCAGTGTAGCAATAATTTTGATGATTGTGAATTAAAAAGTAGAATAACCCTCACCAACACCTCATTCTCATGAAAGTGAATAAGGAAGCTGTCTGCTTAGACACAGTTCCAAGACATCAGACAACACTAAGTTGAGACTGATGAGGTTTGGGGAATACAGACTAATTGTCATTCAGTTTTACCAGCAGTCTTTTACATTATGTGTTTAAGCCAATTTAAACTGAGCCATGCTTCCTTATATGCCTTGAATACCAAAAAACGAGTCCCTCCTTTCAGTTCAGTAACTCAGATGATGAGATTATCTCAGCACATTTTCTTGCATGGATTTTCTGCAAACATACATATGATCTCACCCGGGCTTATGACGGATCTAATATAGACTGTTCACTCTGTGAAATGTTGTTGTCCCACATAGACTAAATATATTATAGTGTCAGCAGTACTGCCCATGTTTTTCCTGACAGTACATATGTTTACTGTCATATAGACTCTAGCTCAGCATATAGTGTGTAAATGTTGAACAGACATGAAATATATGTTGTTATCAGTGTTTCCATGTACAACATGGTTGTGTAGCTCTCTGTCAAAAAGGTTTATTGCAGATTATTATGAATTCTACAGGCTGGTTGTGTTTATCTCCTTGTCTGTATGATCAGATGGGTCAAAGCTGTGTGAAGAAAAGAGGAGGAAAGAAGCACCTTAAGAAGAACACTCAGGCTGGTTTTACTTTTTGCAAAATCCTAATAAAGGAGGAGGCGGAGAAGAGGGAAGCAGGGGAAATTGTGGGAAAAGTGAGTGTTGAACGATGAAGAGCAAGAGGGAAATCCAGACCATGAAGAGATGAAGAAGAAGGAAAATGAAGGTAAATGGAAGAGAAAGTGGGTGACCAGGATGAAAATCAATATCCATTTCAACAATTCAATTTTCTTCAGACATATGTGAGGCTCAAGGATAATGCAGTGATACTTTTTTGTGCTATGGTCATCAGTATTAAATTATTTCAACTTTGTTATTGAGAGATCATGTTTTTTTCCATCACTTTGGTATAGCGGATAGCTATAAATACTGAGATACCCATGAGCTTCAGCCGCCAAACTATAGAATACAGAATAATAATACAGTAAGGGAGTTGTAGCAAATTTAGAATAGTTTGTGGTTGTATGTAGGAAAAAAACGACACAATATTTGTCACATTCATCCATAAGCGATTAAGAATCTGAAAGGGAACTCATTTAAACTAATCATCATTCAGTATAATCAGGTTTCTGTAAAGCATTTATAGAGCAATTTTACCTAAAGCACTTTAAAATGTGCTTCTCCATTCAACCCATCACACCGCCAACCCTACGATTAATGGACAACCCACAATGACCCACAGCCAGAGTGAGGGATGTAATACCGAAGACACCCATTTGTCACAAGGAGAACTGAAAGGGATAAGGAGGAGAAGGAAGAAGAAAATAGAGGCATATGGAAGGGGAACAGTAAGAGATAACCAAAGAAAATCTGGAGCATAAGGAGGACGACAAATAATGGAAGGTGAATGGAAGAGGCATATACGTGAAGTAGCAAAGGTGGAATTAGATGACAGCGGATGAAAGAGCAGAGGACAATCCACAACAAAGGAGAACTAGGAGGATGTACAGTATGTACAGCTACTCTCTTGGCTCATGACTTCCCCTCTCCTGTGGAGGTCAGTGCTATCACCACGTGTGGAGGAGAGGAAGGTTACAGAAATGTGGGAGGGGAGCCCTCTCCATAATGAAATAATTCAAACCCATAGCACCCTGCTTTTTCTCCCCTTTCCTCTCGTCCCCTCCATCTCATCTCTCCATCTCCCAGACAGTCGTTCATCTTCCTCCTTGTGCCGCCGCTCCTATTTGTTCTCTCTTGACATGGCCTTTTACCTCAGATCCAATTCCCACCATTTAATCGAGACAAAATCACATTACTGTGTGCTCATGTTCCTGCCGGGCTGCCTGCGTGTGTGTGTGTGTTTGTTTGCGATAGGGCGTGTCTACCTGCACACATGGCATTCTGCTGTCTGAATATGTCTTATGTTTTCCTTCATCTAATTGGCCTTCTGTAAGAGTGTGTGTTCGAGTGTTTGTAATCAAATGTGTGCGTGATAGATGGATATAAAGCTTATGAAAACAACACAAGAAGATAGGGTAAACAACACTGAGTATATTATGATGTCAGACAACCAGTTTGCTTTTTTCTTTTTCTCGTTTATCCACTATTTATATGCACTACGTTTTCTTTCTGCATATGCCTGGGCAACACAAATGAATTTACAGACCATGCCAATAAAAATAAAAAACTCAATTGAAAGAGTGAGAGATTCTGTCACTTATTTTATGTCTTTGAGAGATGGGTTTGGCTGCATGTATGATGACATTCTGCTGTGTGAATGTTATCTGGATTGGCTTCACTACCTGTGTGTGTGCATGTGTGTCACATGACGGTGTGTTGATGGTTTATGTGCATATGAGTAGGATCAAAAGAGGGAGGAACAGAAAGGGCAGGTGGAGAGAGATTGAAATCCGGGGGGGGGGGCGAGAGAGAGAGAGAGTCTTAAAAGGTAATAAATCAATTTTGCAAAAATTACATTTTATTTATAATGCATATCCAAAAATACTAGACAGGCAGTGAGTATCGACTGTGATTCCTTTCTGTAACGTTAGGCGCAGGGATCTACCGAGCAACTATTTGACTCTTAAACGCTCCAAAAACTAGATCCGTGCGAACCGGAAAATGATTTACAAATACAACGTTCCGTAATCTCCCACCCTGCCGGACCCGCATTGTTAATCGTCCAAAACATAGTCGGACTGGCGATCAGTAGTAACGGGATTAACCCGGTTGGCCAGTCGCTCTGTGGCCACTTTGAACAGCCCCGTTCCTGAAAGACAAGAGCGAGATGCGCCGCCAGCAGCAGAATCAGTAAGACAGAAGACAACAGGGAAAATTCAAGGAGCGTGTGAGTTTGGCTAATGTTAGCTGGCTATTTAGCTAAATCGGTGCTTTTTATTGAAACAAATGCAACTTTTCATAAAGCCGATGCTCTCGTCAGTGTCACTTTTTGTGAATAAATCAATCACAGCCTGTATGGAGCGGAATTAAAAAAAGCTTGATGTGCTGCAACAAACTTTATAAATTTTGAACTCAGTATTCACAGATCTTGCACAAAGTTAATGAATAAAAAACAACCCCAAACTGGAGCAGCTGTAATTTGAATTAATATTATACTAGTGGTAAGATGTATACTATTATATGAAATTAGTAGCATAATGAATATATTAATATCAAACTTACAGTTTACTATTAAATTAACAATATACTTTTAATTTAATGTTATAATATTATACTAATACAGTCATTTAGACCAGTTTCTCCTCCAGGTTGTGCCTGTGCTACACCGCCTACACTACTTACTTTATTCATCACTCAGTTTATTCTCTTCATCTTTGTTCCCTCCTGGCCTATTTGAATTTTGTTGTATTGATCAAGTGGACGAGTCAAGTTATCACACATATCATTGCAGGCAAGCTCACATTATCTAGTTTAAACCAACTAAAACACAAATTTACACTGTGTTTCACATGATTTGCTGTAATATTGCGTACATAAACATAAAAAATAAACATAGCTTATGTAAGACAGTTGCTTTTCGCAGGAAATCTGACCAGTCCTTTACATAGAAAACTGTTGGCCCATACAGGCTGTTATAGGCAACTGAGAAAGTTGGTGAATGCCTCAATTTTTAGGTGGTGTTACAACCTGATGATATATAGGCAATAAATATGTTATAAATATACTGAAATTCCTTTTAAAACCTCAAAAATGTCCCTTTTAAAGGTGTGTGGCTGATTTAATCGGTTACTGCTCAAAGTGGCACGGCAGTCTTAAAATATGTTGAAAAAGTCTTGAAAAGGTCTTAAAAAGGAGAGAGATACCCTGGAGAGAGAGAGATGAGACATCAGTATCACTGAGTTTACCAGAGGAAGAAACCTCTTTCTCTCTCTCCCCTTGACTACCTGTTTTTCTCATCACCTCTGTCTCTCATATAACCTCCCTCACTGTCTATCATGCCACTGTCCTTACCATCTCTGTTAAGTGTCTGTAACTTTGTTGTTTTTGCGAAAGTGACTATTGCAATAGGGTGGCGATGGGGCTGTGGATAAGACACATTCCTTTGGTGTGGGAGACCTGGGCTTGATTCCCACTGTGACACATCCACCAGTGTGTCACTGAGCAAGACACTTAACCCCTAGTTGCTCTAGGGGGGTCGAAGAAAAGTCACTTTGGATAAAAGCGTTAGCTAAATTAATAAATTTAAATATGTGAGGTATAGGGGAAGATCTTGGGGACAAATATATTCTTTAGCTTGAAGATTAGCCCCCCAGAAATTCTTGTCTTTGCTTACCTCCAGTGGTTTAAATAATAAAAAAAAAATATTTTGGCCACAGCGGAAACAAGTTGTGAACACACTAGTAGCATAATCTTATTAAGTTGATATGGACAAATTTGTTACAAACCGTCAACACCAACTCGTGATGGAAATATTTATTTTTTGTTTTATGTTTTATTTACTCATTAGCTACTAAATTATGTGTCTGTTTGCCTGTTATTGCTGATTAGGTAGTGTGCAGTGGGTTTTTCGAGTTTTTTTTTTTGTTGCTAAAAACAGCTGCCTGCTCTGCAGAAAACATTGCTACGAGAGCGGTGAGAGTGAATCAAAAGTAAGGGCTTGTGTCCACCAAAGCGATTTTTACCAGCTGAAAACAACAGCTGCTCTTCTGAAAACGCTGAGCTGGGAGAGCCAGGGTGCGGAGCGTTTTTTCTGGCTGAGAGGCTTTGGTTGCTGTGTTACATAATATCTGTGGAAGTGATGTGCTGCAAGTAGGCTACTTAATTTTACTGAATGTAAAAAGTAGGCCTGTACTGCCCGGGCCCTTGCTCTGCATGAAGAGAAGGCTGAAACATGTAGCGCTAGGGGACGGACTCGCCATACGTGTGTTCATGAGATTTTGCGGGCGAGGAAGCGAGCAGGCACACAAAATGACGACGTGTTTATGTTTATTGTGGCAGCGATCTCTAGTACGTACAACACAAACACATGACAAAGACAGTCACGTTTTATAAATAGCCAGAATGCTGTGTTTCGGTAGGGTGGATGGATAGTAAGTTACAAGATTGATTTATTTAATGAACTTACAAAGTGGCATTAGCTATTTTAGCTTAAATTCCTCACAGCCGATCTGCTAGAAGCTGGAGTTCACCTTCTTTGTGTTGCTGCGGTCTCCACGTGTTTATGTCATGTGATGTAGCTCACATGATTTCCAAAACGTAGGTCCGGTTGGGAAACAAAGTTCAAAATTGCCGTTTTTGAAGGCATGGACAAACGCCACCGGTAGGGACGCTATTTTAGGATACGCTCATAAGAGTCATATTTTGAGGGTGGTTAATACGACCTATGTTGTCGTTTATGTTGGAGGACTTGGAGGAAATTTGTTATAAATCTCTGTGAACCCGAGGGTAGCTGCAGAGTCTGCAGTCTCTGTTGGCTCTGTTGGTTCACTTCAAGTGGCCACTTGAACATTGTCATTTATGACATTGTTATTATGAAGAATATTGGCCAATGGCTTTGAACTCTCACCTTGCTGCAGTGTTGTACAGGTTAAGTTACCATTTAATGATGATAAAGTTATTACTTTAACTGTTAGGGAAAATGGAAGGCAAGAAAAGGTTTGAAAAAGTCCCGGGTGAGTGTGAGGTTGCAAGTGATTCCCTGTATTTAATACCTTGAGCAAACACACAAGGTATTAAAACAGCTCTGCCAGGTTATTTATCAACTTGCAGAGCTGTTCCATCAGAGAAAGATGGATGCAACAACAACAGCATAGACATTGTCTCAAACAGTCAACCATCATATGTAATGCTTTAGCTGCGTCATTGTACACAGAGCAATAATGGCAGGCTGTACTCTTTATAAGCCTTGTCTTGTCTCAAAATGACCTAACCACAAAACTAACTGTTATGGGGGCTGCAAATAAAATTTCACACTATCATTAATATCAGTGGGCTACTAATGATTTTCACTCGCACACTGTGCGAGCACGATAACACGGTTGGCTAGCTCCCCCTCCTAATTCTTCATAGTAAAGTGTGTGTGTTGAGAGTATTTGGTTGAGAGAAAGAGAGCAACTGGCAGTAAGTCACAGTGAAAGCAAGTGAAGCAGAGCAGTAAATTTATAGTGTAGGTTACCGTGTATCAGTTAATAAATGCAGCAGCTTCTCATGACCAAGAAGAAGTCTTTATATTGTTTCCCAGCTGCTGGAAAAATGAAGGGGGTCAGCAGGAACAGTAGGGGCAACACTTACTGCATTTCTCTCAGTTACTCAGACTATTTGGACTAGAACATCCAAATTGTTATATTAAACTTATATTGGTCTGTTAAATACCCATACCATTTAAAGATGACAATATTTATTTGAATGGAAGAAGTCAGATGTAGCGACTGACCCACAATCAGGGACAGTTGCAGCTTGTTAAAAACTTATTCAATTTCACTAATTAACTTTTGCTTTTTGTCTCAGTAACCAACATGTTTAGGTAATATTTTAAAGTACAATTAAATGGAGTACACCCAACCCCCCGCACCAAATACCTCGGTCTTCACAAAACCTAGGAAAAACGCTGTAGTCAGCTAAACTACTGTTGAACCACATGCTGATACAACATCGTATTGTCAGAAGCCCGGAAGGAGTGAAGCTTTGAGGTGCGCTAGGATTTTATAACTGAACTATGACCATGACGCACATTTTTACTTTCTCTGACTGTGTGGAAATGTGATGTTTTCACATCACAGATGATGAACAAAGGAATTAAAACTTGAGTTTTACAGATGTTTTACAGGTAAAACATGTAATTAATGTCGGATGATAGAGCAGTTTAGAGTGGTGCCTCTGCTCTGCAGGAGCGCTGAACTGACATTTATCTTCATATTTGTTGGTAAGGTGTATTGAAGGAAAGACATCAGTAATGTTGAATGTTCTACAGATAAGATAAAATATCACAGATACAAAAAAGCAAGAAAAATTAACCACAAGCACATCACAAATAAATATACTGAAGAAGACACCCCCCCTCCCTCCAAGAGACGATGCATGTGTATGAATGAAGTGTCGAGACCTGATTCGAGGACAGCCCTAATTTAGCACTAGTAGTGAATGCCACAAGCTGAACAAAGAATAAAGAATATTATGAAATATTTCATCAGTTCATCACAATACTGAGCACACTGCAGCAAAACAAAACACAGTTTTGAGTGACTTGAGATGGCTTGGTGCTGTCACAACTCACTTTCACATCAAGATCATTGTTTGAAAATGTTGCTTTATCTCACGAGCTAACCTTAAGGAAACAGTGTATGTATGGCACATGCAGTTTTTATATTTGGAATTAACCACCAGATTGACTTTTTGGGCCTACTTGCAACTGGAAAAAATGGTAAGTGCTGCTAAAGAAATGGAGAGCACAAGGAACACAGTGGTAAGAGCTGACACTGGTTTTGTTCTGAACTCTTAATAGGATGTAGTTTATCTGTGTTTTCTTTGTAGCTGTGTGATGAGTGTAAATATATAAATATTTAAAGAGGAGGGACAGGAGTGTTTTACTGCTTTTTGAACATGCTGAAGTTGCAGTCTAGCTGAGTCAGGGAGGCGTTTGACACACACTTCTGCTCAAGCACAAAGAGCACAGCTGTTGGCATCATTAACAGAAGAGCAAAAGCTCAAAGGACATGAGGAGGGTTGTGTCATGCTTGTTGCTATGCAATGACTGATTGACAACAAATTGTAAGCTCTCTAATTAGCTTTATCCTGCTAGCCTGAAGTAACAAAGGGGATGTAGAAGCTAAGTAGCAAACAGGAGCAGCCTGTCTTTCCCAGAAAACAATCAAATAGTTTGTTTGTGCAGCAGGTTAATACGATCAATATTTACGTTTATTGTGGCAGCAATCTCTAGTAACAGTATGACTGTAGCACAGGAGGAAGTAGGGTGGTAAATAACAAGAAAATCCACATAAGTAGTCAAACCAACCCAGGATTTTCACACAGAATAACAGCATTCGAGTCACATGTGAAACTAAGTTAATGGTGAGTTATTTTGACTTTTAAGTTAATTAGCGTTACTGACTTCTGTCATGTGATTAACGTGAGTTCCGTTACATAAGTCACATAACATCATAATGTACTTACTTTATCCAAACCACAATGTTTTCCTAAACCTAACCAAGTAGTTTTGTTGTCTAAAAAAACTGCGACCATTTCACAACCGCGTATTTGTTATGTGACTTGTGTCACGTGACGTACGTAACGTAGTTAAGGTCCGGTCACCTGTCATTGGACTGGTAGAGGAAACGCTCATATGTGTCATTCTGGGAGGCATGAATAAACTATCTATTTTGTCGTTTAGGTTGGAGGACTTGTTGAACAGGAGACATCCTCGTTTAGACAGAGAAGAGAATTGTTGAAATGTTTCATCTTAAAAGCTAAATGTTATACATTTAAATATTTTTGCCTTTATACTTAAAGCTACCCTGAACAGATTTTTGACCCCAAGTGGTGCTACTGAGCAATGTTTTGCACATGAAGATGTTCAAGCATGCACAAAAGCAGGCCACTGACTCAATAAATATTAGTTGTGGGGTTGTTGCCAGGAGGCAACAGGGTTGAGAAGACCAAAAGAAAAATATGGATTCACTATTTTACCACTGCCTTTGTGAAGTCAGAGGATGCAAATTATAACATGATGGTACTTTCTTCTCTTTGTATGGAACGGTGGAGTTGACATGACATGAATGAGTGTCCAGCTGTTGTGGTTAGTTGAGTTGCGATAACTCAGAAGATGTAGTCTCTCTGAAACATGAACACTGCAGGGTGTAATGCACAGATTCATCTCTCTGCTGAAAGAGGGGTAGATAATGACGACAAGAATGAGTGTCCTCCTGTTGTGTAGAGTTGTGAGAGGCCTCAGAAGATGGCGTGTTATCTTAAGTGCTCATTTTGCTCATTTTATACGTAAAGCGTATCTGCCTCTTTCTATTCTAAAAACCATGGAAGAAGCGGAAGCTAGATGAGGACAGCAACAAAGGGAGTCCTCTTGTTGTGATTAGTCTCATCCTGATTACTGAGACTATCTCTACTACACTCCCCTGCCTCTACACTGGTCTAAACAATAGATAATATCTTTTTACTGAACGATGTGGAAACAGAGGGATGGATGAACAGAGAGAATGAGTGTCCCCTTGTTGTGTTTACTCAGTAGATGTCGCAGGACTCTTTCCTCTCTCCTTGAGTTAAAAGCATCGATAATATCTGTATATTAAAAGAAAGTGAGAAAGAGGTATAATACAGACTGAGAGAACAAGTGTCCACCTCTTGTGCTTGTAGTAGTGTCCTCAAGCTGAGGTAGTCTGTCAGTGTGGGCTGGATAAGTTTGTAATTGGATAAGAGCTTTAAACCTTGAGTCCAGATAAGAACCGGTTATGTAAGATTAATTTAATGATACAGCTCTTCAAGAAAATTGGAGAGATTGAAATGGAAAAAAAGGGTCCCAGAAATGACCATATTTAATATGCCCACCCTAAAATAGCAACTCATCTCCTAGTTTCTGCAGCCTTTTAATAAAATATCTTGTGTAATGCAAAGTGAGGAGTTGGTGATTGTGCCAAAATTGTGGCTCCCAAATGTAGAGAACACCTGCTCTTGCGAAATGACTTATGAAAAAAATTACAGAAACAACAGTATAGAGTAAGAAAATGAGGGATAAGAGAAAGAAATAAGGTCACAGATAAAAGATAAAACCAGAGCTGTAAAATATGAGTCAAATAAAATATGTGGTGTTGCCATAGTCCTTTATTTAACCATCAGATCACACTTCTCTTGTATTCCTAAGGGCAGCTTTGGTGAACTCCTATCACTGTAATGTACCTGTCTGCAGGCTTTTTTGGTGCCATGCTATACTGAATGTGCTTCTGTGTATGTGTGTGTGTATGGAGATGTGTGAATGTGTTCAAATGGGTAGAGTGTTAGTACGAGGGTGTATGAGAGACAAAAAGGCGACAGACGGATGAGACAGAAAGAGCCCTTGTAGAGTATGCTTGTCAGAGTTACTGTTTGTGATAATGAGACTTCATACAAGTATGTGTAGTTCATCTGTGTGCAGTAAGTGTTTGACAGCCAGTGCATGTGAGCTGCTCTCTTACGTCCATTGATGTGCAGTTTGTACTAAACTAGAATTTAGAATTGAACTGTTAACTTTGTGGGGAGTCACAGAGGTGAGTCTTTACAATTTACAGTTGTACTTTCTGGGAAATAGTCAAAGGCTCATTTCAACTAAAGTTCTTCTTGTCTTTCAGTGAAAAAATGTGAGTCAACATAATCTGACAAAAACAAGTGTGTGCATGCACGTGTGAAACCACATTACCGTCCTATAACTGGCTATAATGTGTGGTGTACAGAATGTGTGTAGCACCGGTGTTTTGTCATGTATGTGTGTGTATTCGTCAAGCCTCTTTCTGGCCTCCTATGAATGTGTGTTTGGTGTAACTTATCGCTGTCTCTATATTTGTGTGCTTGTGTGTGTGAGTGAGTGTGTGTGTAGTGGTACTCCAGGCCCTCCCACATGGTGGCAATGAGAGTGAATGAGCTCTTTCTCCCCCACAGTGTCCGAAGGGACTAGCATCTGTCAGTGTGATGCACTCTCGACTGGTACAAACTCCATTACCCAGTGTCCTGCTTCTATGTCACTGTCAGCAACCCTCCTAGCAACCACACTGGGTGCGTGCATCAGACACACACACACACACACACACATACAAACAAATAACTCAGATTTGAACACACACAGACACACACGGTCAGTTACAAACATAAGTATGTTAGCTTCACATGCACAATATGGGACGCTGTGACCAACATAAGACAGAAGTATACACACACACACACACACACACACACACACACACACACACACACACACACACACACACACACACACACACACACACACACACACACACACACACACACACACACAGACATAGAACACATAGACAGAAAGGTAGACCACTTGGGATCTCGTCTGACGCAGATTACCTTCTCCCTGCCATCTGTCTATCTCTTCTCTGTCTGTCTATGTGATTCTCTTTCACTCATTCAGTCACTCATTGCTGGCCTGTACTGTACCTGAACCACACACATGCAGATAGATATACGCACACACCACACTCCCACACACATTACCCTGACAAGAGCTTATTCAAGCCCCTCTCTCCCTCTCTATACTTCCAAAAGGGCTCATCATAATGGCTGCACATGCTCAGAGAGCTTTTCTACAGCTACTTGTGTAGCTCTTTCGCTAATGAACACCCAACTCCCTCAGTTTTAAAAGCTAAAATTCTGTGTTTTTACATTCAACGAGTTTAAAGCCATTCATGCTTGCTGGCTACAAGGCACAAAATGTATGCAAAAGGTGTGTTTTCCAATGCAAAAGTGTTCTGTGAACTTCAAAACATAAAGTAAAACTGAAAAGATCCCGTTCAGATAGTGTTGAGAGTTTGATGTTAGACACGTGCTTGCAATTGTTTATCAAGCTTTGCTTGTCTGATTCTCTTTGCATACAGCAACATGGTCAGAAATAGGGATGCAAGTAAATTACACGTCCATTTACTTTTAATGGACACATGTAAAATGTTTTTATACTTTCTGTCTTTCATCAAGTCGACCCAATTTGATAAATAATATTGTATGTGGTTCTCGTATCTCGCAACATGAAGACTTCACAGCCTCTCTTCAGGTAGGACTCTCATACTGCAACACTTGTCTTTGCACAGAGAGAAAATGACTGGATAAAGTCGCTAACCTGCCTGTCAGCTCGCATCGGTCCGTTTCATTGGATTTACCATAAAGGCTTGGATACATCTGCACTCCAAATTTAGGTGCGGCTAGCTTAATCGCCTTCTCACAAACGAGTGACAGAAACGCTCAAAGTGGGTCAGACCGTTTGTTGCCTTTTGTAAGAAGTCAGCCACAGATGGACTGGATGTGCTAGGAGACAATTCAGCAGAACAGTGTCTGCAAACGGTGATTTTTGCATCTTTCTTGGACACTTTAAAATGCTTCCACACTGCCCACGTGTCAACATAATTGTTTGGTAATAAGTATTAGGGCAACACCAAAAGTGCTTTTTTTTGCTATTTTCGGCCGATTAATTTCGGTGGCAGAACATTCGGTGCATCCCTAGTCAGAAACTGAATGGGCTTCAGGATTAAAATGCAAGCAGTTTCAAAATACAAGAGCACAATATACACCCAATGATAAGGGGTATCTAATTTTCACTGGCTCATATGTGTTTGTTTAGATGTGAAAAGATGATTTTAGGGATGCTAATGACAAACAGATTATTTTGTTCTTTGTGTGAAAACTGAGCAGCTTTGGATTAGAAAAACTACCAAACATGCCTAAGAAGTGGAATATATTTGTGCCAAAGATGAAAACAAACAATAATCAGTGTGTCAATAAAAACATTTAAATTAATAATACTACGAAAACTAACTAATTGTGCACCATTTTGGTCTGTATTGCCAGTTTAGAAATATGGTGAAACACATTTTAGAGCTACACTAACAAGTGAGCATGTATTTGACCATTTGCAACATGGAAAAGGACCAAAAATATCAGTCAAAACTAAACCAAACTGCCCACAAACACTTTTTACAGGCCTTGTATTTTCTGAACAGTTGAGAATAAGTTCTCATGACAATGTGCCACAACAGCACATATGTCTAAAAACCCTGTCTTTAGCATAACCGGTTATATTTTTGTCGTAGTTCATCAAAACACATTAGTACTACTGGAAGCTGCTAAAACAATATTTTTTGACATAATTTTTAGAAATGTTGACCTTTGGTGTATAGTAATCCAGTATATTTGTCAGATAACTCTGAAGAAGACCAAGTCCAGTGTGTTTAATCCACTGAGTCCGAGACAAAGACAAACAGTGATAGAGATCACTGTATAGCTCTGTGCTTGCATTTATGTGTGCTTCTCTATGACATACAGTCCCTCCTCTGATGTGGTGCAGTGAAACTGAAAGGGTGACACAAAAAACCTTCAACCAGTGAAGTTTCTGTACACCACAAGAATGAAAATGCAAAGTAATTTGTATAACAATTGGACCATGGTGTTGAAATTTAGCTTCAAAATCAATTTTTTGTTCTATTTGTTTTTTTTTTTACTTCTCGTGTCTGTCTTTTTTGTCTCTACGTTTTCATTTTGTCAGTGGAATGAGATTTTATATCCACCATATTCTTCCAAAGCACTTAGATAAGTGTGTGAGTGTGGTGAATTGCATTGAATTAACTACCTGAGTGAAATGAATTAGGGCTTGATTCTCATTGTGGCGGTGCTTTCTCTTTCTCTCTGTCTCTAACTCAGCCTACTTCCATTTTTATGGTCCGTGTCACATTAAAACATTCAACAAAGATTATGGTAATAACCTGAAAACCACAGCATCTATCTACTTCCTAAAGGTATCCGTAGACTTTCTTTTGAAACTACAGTGATATATTACACTGGGGGAAAAAAGACACCTCAGATATTATCTATTATTTTGTACATTTAAGGATATATCTATATCTATTAAAGACTGCAGTACAAGTTTCAGTACCAGACTAAACTCTCCAAAATGGATCAGTACTGTTTGAGAATAAAATATGCACTGACAGTTTACTAAGTACACAAAGCTAAAACAAATGTAGTGTAATTCGACAGTCCTGCAATAAATCCTAACTTTGTGAAGGTGATAATGTTCAGTTTTTGTTCTACACAGTGATTTGATTTTATCATTTACAGATTAATTTCATTTATCATTTTTCATTTTTGCAGTTTGTGGTGCTGTTGCATTATATTGCGTTACACTGACAGGTGTAAATGGGTAGTTTGCATCAGTTTTAGTTAGACGTACCTATTTCACTGGCAACTAAGTATTTTATTTACAACATCTTAAACAGAATTACACACACAGACTTTCTCTGAAAAATAAAAAGCCCTGGCTGAACGGTCCTTATATATTCTGTATTTATACAACAAAATTTAATATGCACACAAGCAAAAGACTGTTGCAGTTTCTTTCCTTCTGTGTTATAAAATTGTATACTTCCATTTACCTGTAGAACGTACTGTATGTTGCTACTATATGCTATACATATGCTTTGTGCTAAAAATAAAATATTTAAAAACGTGCACTCAGCACTCTTTAGATCTAATCATACTCATTGTCAATTTATCATTAAGTTAAAGTGTGTCCCTGAAACATAATTAAGATTTTCACTGACAACAAGTATACCACATAAATAATATTTTTATTCCTCCTGATCTTACATTTTCATGTTTGAGATTTTAGCAACCGAAGTCTTGAGAATTGTGTAAACTGAGCACAATGTTACAGAGTAAGAATAACTTGCTCTTTGTGCCAAATGTTATGTAAATGTGTTCCCTAAGAGGAAGACTTTGGCTGCAATTGAAATAGAGTGGTTGGAAAGGTCAATCTAATCTGTGTTTCGTGCTCATTTGACCAAAAAGTAGACTTTGATGGAGGATGTTATTTAGGGCAATTTACAAAACAGCTAGCCAGTATTTCAGCTCATGGACACTTAAATGGTCATAAATGATCATTGTGTATAACTGGTATAAATATACTGAACATTCAGTTAGGGGACAGTTTGTTTGGACACTTATAAGATGAAAACTGTTCACAGATTAGTTAAGCAAATTAGCTAAGCTTCACTGTCTTGCCTTGTATACATGGACATGAAAGGCCACTTCTCTTGCCGTAATGAGACTTTTTTTTACTTATGGGATGGTCTCTGCTGCTTCCACCCTCCCTCTTTAGCCTGTTTATGTCATGACCTATTTGTAGTGATGATCAGTGACTCAGTGTGAGCGATTTATCTGCCTAGGCTCTGTAACTACAAAGCAGGATTTTCTGACACCTGCTGCGGCTGTTGTCCACAAGTTCTCCCACATGCACATGACACACACTCTTCTTATTATACAAAAACATTAATGCATTCATAAAGGTAACTTATATATGCATGTATGCGCGCACACACACACACACACACACACACACACACACACACACACACACACACACAGTGTGTGTGGATATACTGTACAAGCACATACACACAGTTATTGTTGTCCACTGAGTGGTAGGGTGACATAAACAGATTGGTCCTGCCTAGCACTTTAGGGAGGAGTGGCCATTCATCAGCCTGACCTCGTTGTGGGACAGACACTTAATACAGTGTGTCCTGTACATGGTATGGGAGCTCCAACATGCACGCATAATCCCAAATTTACACACATACATGCACAAGAGTGTAGGTTCGGTTTCAGAAGTGGGGGTGACACAATGACGTCATAGGTTCGTCAACCAAATGCATTCATATACATTTATATATATTAATATAGCAAATAAGATT
This sequence comes from Micropterus salmoides, assembly GCF_014851395.1. Classification (NCBI taxonomy): domain Eukaryota; kingdom Metazoa; phylum Chordata; class Actinopteri; order Centrarchiformes; family Centrarchidae; genus Micropterus; species Micropterus salmoides. The sequence goes on from NW_024040817.1 coordinate 11,856,726, forward strand.
TAATGATGCAACTGCTTATAGTGCTTTTCATTATAATGGTATTGTAACAAAACATTAGAAATGCTAACTAAATTGGTGCACTAACATGACTTAAAGTCAAATTTAGGTTCCTTAATAGAGCACCAATACTGATTTTACAGATGAATGTTTTTCCATATTTACTAAAATAGCACTTATCTGATGGTGTTCAATTCCAGTGCCCTTTTAGTAGAATATAAACTGTAAATAGAGCAGTAGCGATTAGTCTACTGATCAATTTATTGATTAGTTGTCAACTATCATATTAATCGGCAACTACTTTGATAATTAACTGAGTTATTTTTTTAAGAATGCAACCAGGTGTGTGCTTGCACGCGTGCTCGCTTGAACTCATGAGCGAGCATAATCCGAAACACAACCGCTTTTGAGATTCCACAATAAACGCGGAAACACCGGCTTGCCGGCTGTAGCTCTGTTACTTCAATGTTCCAGGCTCAGAGGCAGCTCAACACTGGCTCCGTACCTTTCATTCAGCGCAGCGAGCGGCATATTGGCACGATACTCCTGGAAAAAAGGCAGTGGGACAGTGTCTATAGACAGACAGGGAGACTTCACACAACATGCTGTAAAAGTAAACTCCCACTGCAGTTTTACAGTAATATTTTATCAGCTTGATGTTGAACTAATCGATGCTTGTCACATGATAACGTTACGTTAACTGCATTTAACTCACGTGATACATCAGCGTTAGCTCGCCTGCTGCTTTTCAGTAGTCTAACTACTACTTTTTGTGTGCCTGTATTAGCTGCTACTAACATAACACACCCATATCGCCAACCTGTCTGTGGCCGAGTTGCATAATGGGTAATGTAGGTGGACGTTTTGATAAAGTAGACGAATGCATTTCTGGTTCTGCACTAATTTTTATACTCAAAAATCCCCAACAACCACCCATTGTGACTTCACCAATGATACGGGAGTGCAATGCAAAATCGATGTAGTGCTCTTTAAATTGCTGTTGTCTGGATTTTAGCAGCTGGACAGTCAGTGTGTGTGGGTGTGTCTCCTCCCAGTGGAAATTACAGCCTTAAACATGCATCACACCTTCTGAAATATTCCCCTCCCTTTCCTTCCACAACAACCTCACCTGATCATCTGTGCCTTTTATTACTATGATTTATTTTTCACCTGTCCCAACTCTCTCCCTCCCTGTCTCCCTCTTCCTCCATCGCTCTGACTCTACCAGCAGCTAACATTAATGATGTTAGCATCACGGGGACGAGACACTTCATTGTCCTCTTGCCATCCCTCATCCGCCTGTTCCCTAGTTCCATCTTTATTCATTTATGCCTGTTCCCTCTCTTCCCTCAAGATGCATATTAATACAATGGCGATAAGGTGCAAATTCATTGAGGTACAGAGAGAGCGAGACACTGAACTGGTCCAGCTGGGAGAATGCTCGAGAGAATCAGAAGGAAAGAACAGGGATGAGGGATGGATGGAGGGTGGAGGAGAAGAGGAGAGACCAACATGGCACTAATTGTTTCCTCTGCAACCCTGCCGAGCCTCGATCAGTCATTCATCACCCCGCTGCAAGTGGACCAGCACAGACACTTTGGTAAATGAGGACCTCCTCTCATTCCATCCTTTAAGACAGCAGCAACATATGTAGGTGTGTGTTTGATCTGGAGAGGAAGACAGATTATATGTGCGTGTACATTTGTGTGGACGTTCGAGTGAGTGAGCACTTGTTTGACATACAAAGAGATGATAGCATGTTTGTCTGTGGATGGGTTTGTCTCTCCGATGGTCATAAAAAAAAACCCACCAAACACATTTTTCATTTTCTTCTCGTTTGGGGCAACACCATCAATCAGCTGTGGTAAATCAAATGGAAAATCATCAGTGAGAGCTTTCTGCACGATGCTGAGGCTGAGATATGCACTCTTGTATGAAAGGCAAGCAGGCATCACGTGGAGAATTAAGCTCTCAACCACAACACTGTGAAACATGGCCTTGAACCTTATTGCTTTTATTAAATGGCAGTAAGGAAGCATTCTAATAAGCAAGTGAAAATGAGCTTAGCTTCCAGCTGTGAATGTGTCGGGGAAATGAAAATCTAACAGTGAAAAATCAAATTACGAATAATAGCTGCTACCACAACTTGACAACGAACATTACTGCTGTCATACACTTAACAAGTCTTACTTTAACACTTTAAAGGATCTAAGAGTGAAGAAAAATGTTTGATAATGCTCCATAATACACATATATTAGCAAAATGCCAATAAAATGAAAATAGCTTTTTATTATGCTGTAATTTTACATCAAAATCCAATTACATTTATTTTGACAAAATAATACTCACCACTTACTTAGCGTTTCCAAAACTTTCAGCTACATCTTGTGGCCGTCCTGAGAGTATGGCTGGGCGATATGGACCAAAAACTTTCCATCTTAAAAATTTTTTTCCATCTTAAGTGTCACTCACTTGAATCTGCCTCCTTCAGTTCTCTTCACAACTAACATTGTCTGCTGCAAACACGTCAGCGTGCCCTGCTTCTTTCCGTCTCTCCCTGTATGTCTGATCCGGTGACTTTCTCCATCAGTAGTAGGCTACATTGTATAAAGTCGCCGACTTTCTTCCACCCGCAACGGCGCCGCATGTTGAGGAGGCGTGTTGACGACGTAGCCTATCAAAACAAAACCAACGTGGTAGCTAATGGATAACCTCTGACAGGTGTGTTCAATGTCGCTTTACCTGGTCCACTCTTGTAAAATATCCACTGTTTTGCTACTTAACATAATCACTCTGTGTTTCTCTGATAAATGCTACAATGTGTTGCCTAACCTGGGCAGAGCGCCGAAGTAAAGTGAATGTGTGGGAAACACTGACTGAACTGTTGTTTTTTTTCTTTTTATAAGCCAGGTCTTCAGCGCTGTGTCTCCCTCCATGTTGTTGAGAGTTTGTGAGTAGACGGCTGCATGCAGACACCGAGGGAAGGGCGGTGGCTGTGCTGTGAGAGAGAGAGACGAGCAAACGCTGGCAGGATTTTAATTAACTCAACATCAAACTATATCGGTATTGTCTAATTTTATATCTCTTTTGAAATTATATCGTATACGTCAGCCCCACCTGAGAGGATATAGAGTTGCTCACTTGCCATGTCATTCTCCATGAGGAAGCCCATGAGATGTGGCTGAAAGCTTCGGAAACACCAAGTGGATCTGGATTTCCAAGGTGAAGAATAAACATGACATGACATATCAGTGGCTTCCACAAGAAAACCCCCCACAAAAAGTGAAGTTAAAAAAGAAATGGAAAAAGCAAAGGTGCAACCATCAGTGGCTTATAAGGACTCTACAGTACAGGCAGCATGTGCTCTTACACAAAGGCCTGAAAACAATATTAGTCTTCAGTGGGGTGGCTGTGGCTCAGGAGGTAGAGCGAACCCCCTGGCTGCATGTCGAAGTGTCCTTGGGAAAGATACTGAATTGCCTCTGGCGGCTGTTCCACCAGTGTATGAATGTGTGTGAATGTTAGTTTCTGTTTTAGCACTTAGGCTCAGTGAATGAATGTGTGTGAATGGTGGATGTAGTGCAAAAGTGCTTTGAGTGGTCGAAAAGACTAGAAAGGCGCTATACAAATACAGAGCATTTACATTTGATGTCAGCACAAGTTATATAGAATCTGTTTTCTCTGACAAACATAGAACATGCAAATGTTCAATTAGTCCAACAAACATTACCAAGGTGATGCAATTTAAAAGTCCCAATCACTCTGATGTACGTCGCTCTACCGCATAGCATTAGTGATGATTGCTTTGAGTGAGTCAGCTAGTCAAAGCTGAGCCGTAGATCTATTCTCCAGAGCCGACAATTAGACCTCGCCCTCTCACACGCATCCTGATACCTACACCACCACAAGGCCACATACATGAAACTCCACCGAACACCTCCCGTGTTTTTTTTCATCATCTCAATGTTAAGTGCACCCCCTTCCGTGTTGCCTGCGATCCAGCCTTAATTCCATTTTCACTGCTAAATTAATTATGGCACATACAGAGAGGAGTTTATTTATTTATTTGTCGCTCGAACATCTTAGAAATTGCATTAGATGGGATGAGGTGTGCCCCTCGGGAGCCTTTTCCTCCAAAAGCAGGTTGATTGTTTAGAATGCAATCCAGGTGCGTTTATGTGGCTTCACAGTTTTCTTTTTCATTGGGGGCGGCTCAATTAAGGCAACATCTTATGGAGAGAGTAGACTGGGTGAGAATTGGAGGAGGGTGATGGGAGGAGAGATTTCGCGTGAGACAAAGAGCGCTTGCATGTGTTCATATGTATGTGGAGGCATGTGAGTGACTTATGTGCAAATTAAATTACACGCACATGGTTTGATTATCTGCAGTGTGGAGAATGTATAGACAAGAGCCGTTGGCAGAAGATAACAATGGCATCATGGGAAAAAGGAGGAGAGGGAGGATCATATATAAGCATAGGCTTTTGATTGTGAGTGCCTTTAACTTTCATCATGGTGTTGAAAATCACACCTCAACAATAAGCTTATCAGACCAACTTATCTTTTCTGTTCCCATAATCCACTTTGTCTTCTCTCCTTGGTCTGATTTCACTCCTTGGCTGAGACTGACTAACCTTGGTGCTGGTTAAAAAGCCTTGCTCTGTCTGTTACCAATTTATCTCTATGTGCCAACGTTGCCACCTCTCTTTAGCTTCCCTCTCTGTCTTTATGCATTTCAGGTTATCAAGCATGGTGGTATTAAAGAAACATTTTGTTTTTTACAACCTAACTGTGGGTATCTTTGCTGCTGGCTAATAATATTTTATTTATCAATTTTTGTACTTTTACATGCCTTTCTCATCTCGTTCCTATCTCAGATTTCTTTCTATAGTCCAAAAATATGGACGGTTTTTTGCATCTAGGGTGGCGATTATTTCCTTGATTAATCAATTGTTTTGTGGCAGAAAGTAGAGAGAATCGCCGTTATCATTTCCCGTTACTGAAGGTGACATATTCAAATTGTTTGCTTTATCTGACAAACAGCCAAAATATTTGGTGTACTATCATAAACGACAAAGATAATCATCAAATCCACACATTTAAATGGCTGGAACAAGAAAATGAAAATTTAAAAAAAAAATGTTAAAGCATCCATTATTTTTCTTGAAGTAAAATCTGACAAAATATTCAGGGATAAATCTTTTTTAAAAAGTTGTCATTTTCATTTGTGGAATGCCTTTTTTTAACCTACAACATTTCAAGATTCTGACGAAGATTTCTACTAGAAATCATGGAAAAACAGAAACCATGCTGAGAATAAGTGAATTATTTTATCAACCCACTGGCAGAATGCCATTAGCTTTGAGAAAAAAATAAGATCTTAAGACTGAATACCAGATTAAATGACTTGTTGAGGTGGACAATTTTTTTTGCAGTGTATGGAACATGGTACCCTTGACGTGCCCTTGAGTTTAACAGTGATGAGGAAGATTTATGTGTGCCTCTCAGGCACATGGCCGAGGCTATCATGTAATAAATTAGCGGCTGGTCACTGAAAAGAGATGATGAACAGAGAGAGGGGGAGAGCTAGCATTGTTTACACATGCTGTTGGTTTATCATAATCATGTCTTTATCCACCTGCTCCTGTTGTCCTCCCATTTTGTCTTTCCCAACCCAGCTCTGCCAATCTTGTCCTTGGCTTTATCTCTTGTTATCACTCATTCTCTCCCTCAATATTCTCCTTATCCTCTTCTTTCTTTCCCTGATCCCTTCTTTTTGCCTCTCTGCCTTTCCTCCCTCCTCCCCTCTGACCTCTTCTCTTAAAGGTGTCTTTATTCATAGATGAAACTGTAGCATTGACCCATCTCACCTGAAGGCTCTTTATTGGCTTTGTCAGCATTATAAGGCTGCTGGTAAAGATGGACGGGCCGGAGAGCAAAGAAGGAAGCAAAGATGAAAGAGAAAACAGAAAACAGGGTTGGAGGAAATAAAATGTAAAGAGGGGAAGGGTGGGACACGTCTGGGTATTGGCATGTGATTGCATCAGTGTGCGTTTACACACACAGTGTGTGGATGTGTGTGTGTGTGTGTGGATGATTTAGGTTAAGGCAACCGCAGCAGGGGATTGATGCGGCATGCTGTGGCTGTATTTGTATTTGGCAACCAACAATAGATAAAGCAAATGTAGCATGCTATCACACACTCTGAAGTCAGGAGGGTTAAATATAATAACCAGCTGCATAGAGAGGCTGCACAAAGATAAAACTCATTCAGCTCCATTTCAAACATGCAACTGCAGTATTTCTAATTTAATCCCAAATCCTCATTCTGTGATTGTTGTTGTTCATCATCCCAGTTTTTTGTGCTCATATTCAGCTGAATTTAGCCATGCTCTACTTCCATTAAAGCTTTTTAACTCACAAACAGGAAGTATGTGTGTGGATTCTTGTGTCTATACTAGTCAATTTAAGCAAGTGGAGCAACTCTCTTTATCGCCTTTTTTTCGCAGTCGTGTTTCCGTGAATGTGTGCGCCTACAGTAAGATGAAGATACCTTTTGTTGCCTCTTTGTGTTTTTCTCCCCTTCTGCATTCCTGCAGCACACATCTCTCCTTTTCCTTCTCCTTTTTTTACTCTCTCCCTCGCTCTGCCAGCTGTAAGAGATAATTATTTCCAAACAAGCGGTCCCTTGGGTGAGGCCATATTATCCAAAGCTGCCTTCATTAAAAATTCCTGCAGCTGCATGGACGTCTTTGCACTGCGGTGAAGGGAAAGAAAGCGAGATGGAACGAGTGGCAGGAAAGAGAGACACAGAAAGAGAGTGAGAACAACTGCAATCCTACCCGAGCTGGGACTTGTTTGTGTCCTGAATAAGACAACAACAATAAAATAAAGCAAGACAAAAGAAAGAGGAGAGGAGTAGTTATTCAGTTAGAAGAGTGCTTAATCAGGAGCAGTAGCTTGGCATATGCCATACATGTCTCTAATGGGAGCCATCAATACTTTGAGGAGTTGTTGATGTCCTTTGTCTCCTGTAATCATTCCAAATGTTCTTGTGTGCTAGCTACAATTACACTCAAACACACAAATTCAAAGCACACATGCTTGCATGGGCAGCAGCACAGAAACAACCTATTCCGTAGGTAGATTTATGACAAATTCAAAATGACAAGTTAAAATTAAATGCGTATACAACAGCCCAGCCTGCAGACAAGTGCACACTCGCAAGTGTGCACGCACACACACACACACACACACACACACACACACGCATGCTCACGTCCAGCAGGGTAGCAAGAGGAGCAAGCTATTTACATAATAGAGTTGGACAATGCATAGCGTAAAGGTAATGCATTCCATTCTTATGTCAGCATAACTTCACATACAGTACGAGTGTGTGACACGGGGTAAAATATTGGCATGTCTGAATCGATTTGCATGAAGATGGTCTGTGTGGGGCTTAACATGTAGCAGAGCAGGGGTAACTACAAATCTGCCGTGAGGGTGCATTTTATCACCACCAGTCTTTATAACACTTACATCATTTTCATTTTAATTATAATACATCTTAAAATATATCCGCTATTACTATTTTTTGTCCAGTATTTACTTTCATTTTTACTTCCCTGGGGGAAATGTACACTTTACCCCCTAAATGCTCCAAATGTTGCTAACTTTAACTAGCCATTTGGTGCTAGCCATTTGGTGCTGGGCAGGGAGTGTACAGTAAGGTCGTTTAGAGCTTTAACTCCTCAGTACCTTCCAAAACTGTTCATCAGCTTTGCAAAAATGAAAGTGTGTTCTGATTAAACACAGCCATGGTTAAATTTGTGTTAAGTTTAGGCAAAAAAATTACTTGGTTAAGGTAAGGGAACAGTCATGGTCATGATTAAAACAAACCTATGTTGACTGCTGGCAGAAAACAGGAAGCAAAAAGTGGTATTCGTGTCGAAGTCTGATGTTTTGTTGACCCATTAAACAATTCTTATGGCCACTAGAGGGCTTTGTCAGTGGGACCATATGTTGTTTTTGAGGATTTTTGAAACTACTGATGCTGTTGGGTTTTTCTTTTCTTGGGAGAAGGTCTCAAGATCTCTGAAGGACATTGGAGTCATGGTTGGACCACTAAGCAGCAGCCGCTCAGCCTCCAGTAAAATCCATTGTATCCTTAGGGCTTTGTAAGCAGATTTCAATGACAAACCCAAGGTCATCTCCTACCCTGAGATCTAACAGGGTCCAAATCTTAAGAGAGGAAGAGGAAAAACGTCAGAAGCTCAAAGCAGCAGATTTAGCTGAGTGTACAAAACCACTGGATCAGTATCAGGGTCAGCTGGCTGTTTGCAAGGATGATTTGGTTGCCAAATCCTTGGTAAAACTGGACTACATACACATAAAGAACAACAAGTTTTAGTTTTAGAGGAAATGGTATCATGACTTCTCAAAACTCAAACAGTGTGTCACCTAATATGGTTTACTTTCATGCAAGCAATTATTTTTTGAAAGTAGGTGTGACTTTATTTAAATGCTCGATATCTCACTTTGGAATGAAACTAGCTTCATTTGCAAATTGTTGGTAACTTTATTCAAATATCTTCCCCTATTCAAAAAGAAAAAATAACCACATACCTGCAGACACACAGGCAAAGTGAACTGATAGTGAACCTGAAATATTCTTTGTATTGTAAATAGGTGGGAGGGGAAGGTAGCACCACCAAAGACAAATATTGCAACTGCTTTTTAGTGTTAAAGCAACTCAGTCTTCCCTCTTAAAACACCTCACTGAATAAACTCTCACTAACTTTTTCCCCACCTTAAAGAGTTTCTGATTTCCAAAAACTAAACCAAGCAGCTTTGAAGGAATGCAAAAAGTTGTGGGGTGACTGACTCATAGTTCAACTAAAAAAAATCTACAGCACACTACTATCCACTACTGTGTTTCAAGAGTTTACTTTAGCATACACTATGCAAATTCCCAGTGAAGGTGATAGTTGTGACCTCTGTGCACTGTAGTTGACCAGATGCTAGAGTGCCGAGAAGAAGGCAAGGGAAACTTTATTTATAGAGCACAAGGAAAACCAAATGTTTGTTACACAAAAAGAGCCATTCACAGCCACTCTAATAATAATAATAATAATAATAATAATCCTTATTTATTATAATTATTATTATTATTAGAGTGGCTGTGTCTATTCAGCCATATTCAGTGATGCTATACTCACTGTCAAAAAAGCAACACAAAGATAAATGTTTTTGGTTGCTTTTGAAGGAAGTGAGAGTCTGAGCACATCTGAAACCCTCAGGAAGGCTATTTAAGCACCTTTGAGCGTGAAAACTAAAGGCAGCTTTACCAGATTTGGAACTGTACAGCAACAATACCAAAGCTCGATGACCTAAGGATCATGGCTGCCTCAAAGCAAACACAGATTATGGAGCAAGACCTTTCAGTGCTTTAGAAACACACATGAGAATGTTAAGTCAGTTCATATTGGAAGGGTAGGTGTAATGCTCTCTCTTAGTCACTGTTTAAGCTCTGGCTGGGGCGTTCTGAATGAGCTTCCACTTCTCCACCAGTACACTTAAAAATGACCTAGTTGGTACAAAGTGTTGTTTGAATATATCTAAAGGCAAAAGTGTTTATAGCTGTTCCAAAGGTTGCGTAAAAAGATTCCTGTTGTAGTGAGCATTGAGACGAGAGGAATTGTACAAATGGGAATAATGACACACGCTTTCTTCTCGAGGGCATTTAGAGAAGTATGTCGCAACTATCATGACTTTGTTATAAAGTTCAATTGCACAAGTTCAATTGCACAAAAATCTCTATCAGAATGCTGGAAAGCAAACAGGTATATTTTAAGGATTTTAAGCATGTTGAACTGCGTAGCTTTTGCCCCCTGCCCTTCAGGGGAAGGTGTTTGGGACTGAAAGCTTGGAAAATAAAGGTATGTAATGGAGATACAGTTAGTGTGCAGATGTTTTAAATGTTTTTTTTCCATTTGCTCTTTTTTGCATCCAGTACAACCTTGTTCTGTGGTGGGATTGTTTTGCCACCTTTTGACCTGGCTAAGGATAACTGAATCTCAGAAGACTTGTCAACTAGCAACCTGAAAGTCCACTGATCTTGGGTACATAACGAGAGTAGTTACTCCAAAAAAGGACAGAGGCATTTATTTTCTTTGCCCTCACCCGGTTTCCTCCCGGGGTCACAGTTCTCCCAATTTTCTCCCGATTTATGACAAATGTTCACAACTTTTTGGCCTTTTCATTAACACAACCTGTTTCTGACACTGTGCAGTGCGTATAAGCCTTAGAAGTCTCACTTTACTGTTTCCACCCGGACAACAATGCAGCTACACCAAATGTTGTTTCCTAGCATGCATGTAACAAAGAAAAGAGCTCACAGGGATGGATTCTCACAAGGTAAGATGCTTACTGCATTCTTACGTGACATAGGAGTGACAGTTGCTGGCAGTAATGCACCTCCAAGCTGGTTTGCCAACTGGCACAAAGAAAGAATGACAAGAAAACATGAAGGAGGAGAGTGAAATTGTAAATAGGCCTACAGAGCAGGAGGAGTTGTTTTTGTGTATATGGAAGTTCCAAATAAAAGAAGAAAATAATCAAATATGAGGAAGTAGGGCATACTGTAGTTATTTAAACCATTTCTTAATTGAATTTACATAACAGTTACTGTGATTTGATATTTACCTTTACTGTGATTTAAAATTACATATACCTTAATATAAAATCCTGATCCTGGAAGGTTTTAGTATTAGTGCAGGAAACTCGTAGATTCTCTAAAACTGAATGTTATCTGATTAACAGATTTTGTTTGTTGATTTGCATGGTTGTATTTGCCATAGTAACTAATTTAAATTGTTTTGTGTGTTTGTATTTTCTATGGTGTAATCTCTGCATCGCTGAAAGTGAGGATCACTCTCAATTAGTTCTCAGAGAATCTTAAATAAAGGTTGAAGGTGGGTCTGTGTAAAACCACTCAACTAAGATAGTTCCAAAAAGAATCCATGAATATGCAAAGTATTATGGATGCACCAATCAATGGTGGCCATGACTGGCCGATCAGTCTTACATATCCAATTATTTAAGTCAAATTTACATGCATGCTGCACACAATGGCACAGACAGTAACCGACTATTGTCACAGCCATACAAACACACGCAAGACACAAATCCTTAATTTTTGAAAGTATATCAATGTTTGCCAAAGTAGGCTGTATTTGACCCATTTTAGCATTTTTCAGAGAACAACAAACACTCAACAAACACAAAATGCCAGTTGTGTTTTTTGGGCGACTTTATAAAACATACTGCTGACGAAGAAAGTCAACAGAGCAGACACATACAGGAAGAGAGAAACAACGAAAGGCAAAGCAGGTGTGTGTGCAGTGAGAGACAGAGGTATAGGTGTGTCTGAAGGGAAAACCAAGGTGAGCAGATGTATTAAGGTTTCTGACTAAACACTAAAATATGTTGGAGACATATATTTTCAAATAAAATATACAAATATACCCCCCCCCCCCCCCCCCCGTTGGTGGAAACGTGTGTCCAAGTTGGAGAGAGTAGTTTGTTTTGTTGGAGTAATGGTAGTCTTGCTAGCAGGGATCCTTTCCATGATGTTGTCAGACACTTGGTGTAACAGTCTGAGCCTGTCAGTGGCAAAAAAGCAATTTTTGTGGAAGTAGTTTTGAAGGGCCAATTGCCCCAAAGGAATGCGCTGCAGGCACTGGAGCTGGTTCGCGGCTGCTGGCTGAATTCGTCTACTGAATGTATTCCAAAACGTTTTTGTACCTGCCTATCATTTCGACCCCAAAATATGTGTAAAAAAGGACCTATGTTTAAAAATTCAGAAATGACCCTTAATAGAAATAATAATAATTTAACAAATCATTTATATCAATGTCCTTAAACTGCAGCAGGCCAAAGTACCAAATGATGTTTATAAATGTAACCTTTTTGTCTTTATTGAAAGGAAACAATAATTTTCCTACCGATCCTGCACTCTAAATATGAACAGGACAGGTTGAAGCAATCTGAAAACATTACAGTGTGCGTAATGAAAGGTGAGTTGAGTGTCTGTATGTGTACTTTTCAGCCCACTATTCCTACAGATGGATGAATAGTGCAGCAGGGCCACCGGGGCCTCTCCTCAGCCTCCTTTCTGTTCAGAGAACAGGAAGAGAGACATCTATTGCCGATGACAAGAGAGGAGGGAGAGGGTAAGATGAGAGGTAGTGTGGTACAGGTGGGTGAGAAGGGGAGCAGGGAGCAAGACAGAAAAAACAAGGTATGGAGAGGGCTGAGAAGGGAACATGACAGAGGGGGAAAAAGCAGTGAGATGCTGAGATAGAGACGAGAGAGGGGAAAAGGGGAACTGGAGAGTAAATAGAAGAAGGGGGAAACCGAGGGAGGTGAGGAGAGGGGGAAGACAGGCAAACAGTAGACAAGACAAGCCGGGAATAGAGAGAAGGGAGGCGAGAGGCCTTTAAAGGGGTGGACGGGGTGTGGATAAGCAAAGAGAAGGAGGAGGATGGGTTGTGGGGGAGAGAGGCAGACGGTGTGTGTGTGTGTGTGTGTGTGAGAGTGTATTGTGAAAGAGAGAGGAGAGTCCGACACAGAAGGGTATTGCTGCATAAGCAGTCTGTCCAGCTGTCTCGCCTCTGAAAACCGACGGAGACGACTGATGTCAGGACTCTTCTCTTCAACATCTCTCTCTCTGCTCACAGTTGCTGCTTCATTTCTCTTCTCTCTCTCTCTCTCTCTCTCCCCTTTGCACTTTGTCTTGCACGCTCTACCACTGCCATTCCTTTCTCATCTGTTTTATTACCCACGCCCCCCCCCCCCCTTTTGCTGTTTATTGGTTTATTCATGCAACGTTCAGATGTCTTGCAGTTGGGATCAAAGCCGGAAAACGAGGTCTGCATGCTCATGAATGTCAGTGTGTGTGTGTGTGTGTGTGTGTATGTATGTGAGGGTTTATATAGTGTACATAGTCTGAATGTGTATTTATGGGTGTTTTTACATCTATGTGTCAGGTACACACTGTGGTATGCGTTTTTGCCTCTATGGCTTGAAAAATGCTGAATTTCCATGCAATATGGATGTGTTTTTGAATGTTGATGGTCTGAGAGTAAAGTGAGTCATTTGCATATACATTTAGGGGTTCACATGAGTTCATATAGTTGCGGAGGCGAGCTGGCTAATGGGAAGTAGCAGTTGACCGGATAGGCACGTGTTGCACCATGCAGAGACATTAAATTGGTTCTGGGATGGGAGGCGTTACTGATTTCACACTCAGCCTCTCTTTAAGGAGCAGGAGCAAGTAATGGAGAGACGGAGGGAGAGAGAAATAGACAGAGAGAAGAGGAGGAGAGGGAGAAAGGACAGAGGTTTTAGGACAGGCTTTTTGCCTGAAAATAATGTACAAAAAGTAACAGTGGCCTCATTGCGAATGAGTCTCTGCAATGTGTCTGAGTTTTGTGTTTGTTTAAAGTGTGTGTGAGTGAGAGCAACAAGTGCTCACAACGAAAATAGGTAGTTTGTAATTTCCTTTCAAAAAGCCCATATGACCTTTTTATAAGAATGATTTATATGAGCGTTTTCTGATCTGCCACCACTATATCTGCGGTTTGGTTAGGTTTGAGAAACTATCATCTTGGTCAGGGAAAGACTGTGGTCCTGTAAAATGAAAGCAGCCTCAACTGATGGTATTAAGTGGGAGTTGACTAAAAACAGCTCTGTGTAAAAAAAAAAAAAAACATATGCAAGGGGCTGCTTTAGTGGGATGTGTTGTTTCAGGTACAGGTGAGAAAGTGAAATGTGATACAGGAAGCCCATCTTGTGTATAGATCCAGATGAGGTTGAATTGAATTTGATGTCTACTAGACTGGAAAGTTATCACTGCTGTATTTATTAAATCTCTTATTGCAGGGATCTTGAAGGAAATATGACAATCATGTTACACAGTAAACTCTCAGAAATGAACACTTGCAAATTTCTGATTGGTCAAAGCAGCACATTGCCATACGAAAGCAAAAGTTGGACCACGTTCAACTTTTTTTGACAGACGACCTCTGCATTTTTTTCCCTTTTTTTGCTGCAGTCATCTGCATCTTTCCCCCTGTTGCTTCAATGCAATTGCCATATTCAAATGAAAGAGGAGGCTGAGGTTTTTTTCATGCAGCGGTGTCTGTCTGAATGTGGCCTAAGATGCAAACAGCGGTCTCCAGTGTCAAAGACGCTTTGCACTCCATCCACCACAACCTCGTCACTATAGGGTTTTGCAGTGCAATGACAACGTTGCGGTACTTCCAACTTTGTTTCTCAGAGACAGCAGTCATTATTCACACAACCACAAAAGGTCCTTTCCAGGAAAATGAAGATGTCATTTTTAGTGCTTTAATGTTTGAACAAGTGACTGATGGTGTCGCTTTTCTGGTGTACACACATTTATACACAGAGCAGGGATTAAATGTTAAATTGATGTTACTTTCTACTATTTGTCACACGCCATTTATAAGCCAAGATTCAGCAATATTGTCCATTTTAATATCTATACTTATATTAATACCCATATATAGCCTACTTATGACTTACTTATATTTGTGCTGCACAGAGATGTGCAGGATATAATGGACAGGTCCATGAAAGAGGAATTATATGGTGATTATAACAGTTCTTTGAAAAGCAACAGGCAAGGAAGAGTGTCATCTACAAGAGGCAGTACCCAGGTCAAATCTCTCTTTCTTTCTCTCTGTGAGAGGCAGCAGTTGGTTCTTGGCAGCATATTGGCAATCCTGTGGCACTGAAAGGTGAGATAAAATGAAACTTTAATAATCCCAGAGGGGAATTTGGCTCATTGCAGCAGCAAAGGTATCAATGTAAGAATACATCACCCGATACCTGGGATTGGCTCCAGCCACCCGCGACCCTGTACGCTGGATAAGCAGTTGACAATGGATGGATGGATGGAATATCAACTTAGATGGCACAAAGAAAAAAAAAAAAAACTCATTGCCTCACTATCGCTCATCATTGTAAGCAGAATTAAATAGGTGTCCAACAAAGCAGATTATCCCTCGGAATGTAATATTGTTTAAAAAATTATATTATGAAGAATAATTGCTTCTATTTCTGTCCCTCACTGGCTAATGATATTTATCAACATAGTAATTAAAAAAGACAAATTCAAAATGAAATCTGGAAAAATAAATGTGTGAAACTGGTGCAATATAGCAGATGGGTAAGACGAAATGCTGTTGTGATATTGAAGCACTTAGATAAATTATGAGTTGGTAATTAAAAACGCTAAATGTTGTTGTTTTCTTTTCAGCTCACAGTCTTGACAGCTCACAGTTATGGGTATTAACTGTAATTTGTTTATCCTGATAATATGCTCTGATAATAAGTCTTTTTAAATTATTTTTAGTATTATGATTTGGTTAGATAAATGAACGCCCAGAAACAGGAGAAACAAGCTCCACCACAGCTGAACATATTGCATTGAAATGAACACACACTCAAAGATACACACAAGGACACACCGAAACCTCATGCTTCTTTCTTTCGGTTCTGTGTTCATCCATGTTGAAACGCTGACCAAGGCCAACTGTGTTTACTGTTATTTTCGAGACCAGTGGCATTCGTTTTCATTCAGTACAAGCATGGGATGGATATATATATATATATATATATTTAGGCTGTTAGTATTCATGTGTTTTCGTGTGCTGAGGTATATGTGTATGTTAGTATGTGCTAAAATAAGAGTGCGAGTGTTTAGGCAGCAGGAGGGTTTGGGACTGACCGTTCCAATAAACATCAGCATTAAGGCAGAACTGAGCAGGAGAGTGGAACACCTATCTTCCTCTCAGTTCACCCCCCTCATCCTCTCTCCCCTGTGTTTCTCCCTTCTCTCCTTCCCTCTCCTGTTCTGTGTTTCCCGCTTTCACTCCCTAACACTCCTTTCCTCTTCTCTTTTCTTTTCCTCCTTGCCTCTCCCTCTCACGTTCAGGAGATACAGAAATGTCTTTAGCAGTATACACAGGGTAGTACGCTTCAGTGTGGCTGAGAAGGCCTTTATGTGTCAGGAGAGCTTACTGATGGAGTTATATCCTGTTCTGGTTGACATGTCTGCTAGCTTAGTGTTGCTCCCCTGGGTGTACCTTGTCGCTCTGCATACCACTGCTGCCACTGAAAATTCTGTAAATCAGATTTTCATTTTTTTCTTTCTATTTTACAATCCTTTTGAAAATTTGGATAGCCCTAAATATTATGTATAAGTTTCCTGCATTAAACTACCCAATGGGATGGCAAAGGGAATTGAAACCAACATTTTAAAATTTTTTTGAAAACATTTCACAGAGCAGCAGTCCTTCTTTGGGTACGAATGTTGCTGTTGACATTTAAATCAGAGGATCAATTTGACAGCGAACAAGAAGGGATTATGACATAGCGACACTGATAAAGGAACAGTTCATCTCCAAAATCACAACTCATTTCATAACTACTTAATCAGTCAGTCAGTCAAGATTCTGTTGCCATTCATGGGAATGTTTCCTACAAGCTAGACATAGAACTTTTGGCTTTATTTTAAATAAATGATTATCTGTTAGGAATTAAAGGTGGTAATGAGGTAAATATTTGTGTTTTAAAGCAATAGTGCAATTGTTTAGTATTATTTAAGAAGTCTTAATGATGTATAACCCCATAAACCTTAGGGCCAGAGGGCCAGACATTACAATTTAATTGGAATGAACAGACAGGGAGCAAGAAAAGATCAAAGAGGTAAATTTTAAGCTGTAGAACAGTTGTTTAACATTAAGTAATTCACATGCAACACCGTCAATAACCAGATGTACGCCATCTGTACTAGACCCACTGGTTCAGTTGGTGGTGAGTGTGCATGCCGTAAAACTTCAATTAATAGCCGAGTCCCAAATAGTCGCCTATCCCGTTAACTGACCTGGTGTGGGAACACATTTTGACAAAAAAACGCCTGCCTCAATTTAATGCCTGGTCTAGTTATTATAGAAGTTCTTTGGATGTATAAAACCTCTTAAACCCCGCGGGGTAGCCTGCTTTAGCTGCTTCTAAGCTGCTTAGATGTTAATACAAATATTAATGTCTAAATGTATTATTAATATGTCCGTATGAACATGCCACACATTGTTAGATCGGTTAGATCTTTAATAGTTGAGTTCATTTAAGGGAAACAACAAGCCCCAAAGTCTAATTCTTAGAGATTTACCGGTGTAACCTGGCTGGTACAAGAGAGAAAAGGAAAAAAAGTGATGACTGCTGTTACCTTTGAAGTGCTCGTCGAGTCCGCTTGTTAAGCCCGAAAGTGTCTGTTCCTTGATTATTTATATTCCTTTAGTCTGTAAGGGTCCACCCATTAAAAGAATCAAAACAGCTTTTCATAAAAATGTATCCAAGTTGTGAATGCTGTCATGTGAAGTCCATCGCTCTCTGTCTGCTAACTTCTCTCATCCTGCACCGTGTTGTTGTCGTGATGTTACTTAAATAAAGTAAAAATAAAGCGCATAAGCCATCTGACGGAGCTAGATCAAATGAATGAAGTGTATTTGATATTATTTGATCATTTTTATACAAGTATTATTCTGTTTGAAATAAATAAACTGTTTCATAGTAGTTTCAGTTTTGTGCAAAAGGAATTAAAGGCCTGTCCCAAATATAGGCTGGGTCAATTCAGTTATTTTAGCAAATAAAAGCCCGGGCTATTATTCAAACTTTTACAGTATTAATTAGCTGTTAAGTAGTGTTGTCTTTGAACTCACATGCATGACCTCATTGTCTAGCTGGCATTAGCCATTGGTACGCTATATCTCTAAATAGCCAAGCTATCGCAAAATGTCATGGTAGCTGGGTGTCTAAAGTTTCTTTACAAAGCCCAATAATTGCGATGTGGTTGATGAACAAGGTGAAAAAAGAGGGAGTGATGCGGTGGAGGGTAAAGAACAAGCACGTGATACTGATGATGTTTATCAGCCAGGGACAGCTAATGGTAAGGGGGAAGCAAGTGGCAGCGAGGAGGTTTCATGTCCTGTGGTGACATGAAAAGTGTATCTGTTCACATTTTCTCTCCATGCTCTTAAAAATGCATAATCTGTAAGTTAGATATATTAAATGTTATTGTGATCGTGATTGTGTTAAAAATTAAATGCTATTAAATAGGCTAATGAAAAAGTCTAATGTAACCTCTGCAAACAAAACTTTGCTTGGGTGGTAGAAAAACTCAGTACCAGAGCCCGAGTATGTTTACGTCATTGCTCTCTCTCGCACAGCACAGTGGAGTTCATGTCCGAGTTCTGTGCTCGGGCACAGTTAGCAATCACATTAGATGCGTACCATACCGAAGTCCAACCTAACCGAGCCCACCTCTTCAATTGGGCCGGGCATGGTATGCTGAACTGTGCCCGGGTACACTGAAGTTGTTTTTAAAGAGGTCATATTATGCTTCTTGGCCTTTTCCCTTTCCTTTATTGTGTTATATATCATTTTTGTGCATGTAATAAGTTTACAAAGTGAAAAACCCCAAAAGGGAGTGACAATCTTTCACAGAAAAACACTGCTCCGGAAGTGCCTGAAAACAGCTTGATTGTAGCCCAGCCTTTACTTCCGTAAACTATCTGCGTCACTTTGTAACATGCGTCATAATGCTCGCTAGCGGCTAGTGTGGCACACCCTCAAAAACACTGGTGGAGAAACACACTGAGCTGCAGGACACATGGTGATAAGATGTCTGCCTGCTTCCTCCCCCCACCCCCACCCTACCTACCGAACAGTGAACAGTTAAAACGTTACGTATGAAAGATACATTTGTTAAAAATTAATAACTTACCACTCTGAAACGTCTAGGTTGCGAAGCTGGTTTGGGTTGTTCTTTCTGTGTTTCGGGAATCATGTACGGCTAAACCGAATCGAGGTGGTTACCGAAGGGACTTTGTTTTAGATCACACTACCTTGCTTGTCAGGACCCGCCCTACTCTGCTTCTGATTGGCCAATAGTCCTTACCTAGGAACTGTGCATGTGCAACTCCCAACAGAGATGTTATAGAAGTGAGAAGCAGCAATATGCAATGTGACAAAAATATGAAACCATAAACATATTTTGGTAAAACCCCTAAATAAAATTATGAATCTTAAATAAGCATAATATGACCTCTTTAATGACTAAGTGTATGTTTGCGGGTGATCTTCTCCTTTATCATAGAAAAATGATGAATGAATGTCTTACAAGGCTTTTATAGTATTTTATCATAAAGTTAATAGGATAACAGTTTTATCAATACATACCACATTACTGTACACACAGCTAAGGATATAAACAATCATATAAATAATGTTATTTTCACCTCACATGCTTGGTTTTACCCTTGTTGATTGCATCCTTTAATCTCCAGTTTACTGCCTTCTACTTGCATAATTCCACTCTAGTGTGCATGCTGTGTGTTGATGGGGTTTAAATGCCTTGCACAATGGCACTTTGATGGCAGCTGTAAAGTCATTTTAGAGGTTTCTTCAATTACTTTCCTAAACTAGATGCTCGTAACGTAGGTGGTCCTGAATTTTAAACACTGACGAGCCTGCACTCCAGGCTACCACTGCCTCCTTGTTAAACATGAACAAATGTTCTGCTGATGTTAGCTGTCCTACATGTCAGAATTGGCACATAGCATATAGCTCCCAAGGCTCTGAGTCACAGCCATATGGTGAGGCAAAAACTAATGTCTGTTAAAATGTTGTGGGTTTGGTAATGGCAGCTGTGTGTTTGTTATAATATATGGTTCTGGGCAATAATACTGTACACTATACATGCAGGTGTGTGTGTGCTGGAGGTGCTAGAGAAGTGAAATATTAAGAGTTGATATTTTCTGTAGCTTGGCCCTGAATCACTGCTGCTGAGTACAATATTTGGTGCTTCTGACTTACCAAACAGATTATTCAAGTGTGAACGCTGTTAACTGGTGGGTGCAGTGAATGTTGCTTTCTGTTGTTTATAATATTATATAATGTGACGTGCTGTTTTGTATTTCTACTTTAAAGTGGCCTTTGCAATAACAGTGAGGGCAACAGAGAGGGCAAGGCAGGTTTATTTTTGGAGCAATTTTCAGGCACCGGGCAAGTTCATTACACACACACATAGCATATTAAAATCACACAGCTAATAATAATTTAATACAATGTAGTATTACAGAGATTTTTCATGTGGGTACATTTTTCACAACAATATTAATATGGTGCTCTTAGGCCTTTTGTGTGTAATTAGTAGTAATATTTAAAATCTCCTGGCTAATTTACTTTATTACTTACTTTATAAGTAACCTGTCACTATACATTTTACTTTATATTAAAAGCTCTGCAAATTATTACAGTGCTTTTGTATTACCTATTTAAAAAACATCCTGTAGAAGTACAGTTAGTGCTGCCAAGTGTGTTATCGATTAGTGGAATTAAATTGTGAGATTAAGCTCTGTTTTAAAATGGTCAGCAAATCTCATTCATGTATATCAAGCAAGCTGCTGTTGCACTTTTTAGGTAACAGCATGCTGCTGTAAAATAGTAAATGATGAGACGAAAATTCTTATTCATCTCAAAAATGTAATCAATCTATGTCAGAAAGAAATGTTTTACGGCCGCAGGGATGATGGGATGATGGGCAGTGCTGACTGACAGAGTCACTCATTCTTTTTGACAAAACACTGTTGCATTGCCTGCATCTCTTTTTCCTTTCCATCATTCCCTCCTTGTCTCTCTTACATCTGTGTACCTTCCTATCTTTCTTCTGCCTCTTTCCTCACGCAGACAGCTGATGTTGTTGTGTCAGCAGTATAGTTATTTTTCAGGTGCAAGCTCCTGCTCCCTATAGGAGTTACTATGTGTGTGTGCCCTAAATGTGAATGTGTGTGGGGGACAAAGTATGTTTGGGTGTGTGTGCCAGGGTAAATACCTGCTCTCTATATGTGTTTCCTGTGTGTGTGTATCTGTATGTAAAAGAGAGACAGAGGAAGTAACAGAAAAGACTGTGTATTTCTGTAGGAATGTGTGGGTGCATATAGAGTATTTTCAGTCTGTGTGTGTGTGTGTGTGTGTGTGTGTGTCTATGTATTGCTTGCTGCTGCACCAGGCAGCTGGATTGCTCTCTGGCTGCATTTGCTGCATAAGGTATCTTGCCGGAATAACTGTACATTACACAGTATGTGACGCATTGATAGCTCTATTATTTTGCTGCATTGAGGATTTATACAGCCCCATCTCCATCGCTGTACAGGGGCTACCTTCTGCTTCAGTGTATCTGCATTATAGCCGAATGCTCTGGCATCTGGGATCTAGCATCTTACTCCTGCTGCATCCTATTAACTATTTCTACTTGACTGAATGTTCAGCGGGATGAGCTTAAATTGTCCATTTGGAAGCGGGAGTAAAGGTAGTGTAGAGGCTCCAAGCAGAATGGGTATCGCCATGATGTGATCGATCAACATTAAATACATTATCATTATAATCTATCAGATTCATTTAGTCACAGTTGGCTACAAACTTTTAGTGCTACAGCCAGTGGTGGCCTTAAGCAGCTGGGGGCCAGTTTCAAGAGCTAATGTGGGACTCTGGGAACACAGACAACTCAACAGAGAAATAATCCAAACAATTCCCTTAATTAAAACCTGAAACAATGATATTTTTGCTCAACAAAGCAAATGTTTTTGTAGGGCTGGACAATAAAACACTAACAATAGTTATCGCAATATAATTTTTTTTTAACAATATAACAAAAGTTCAATAAATATTCAGTAAATGTTTGATTTTATTCACTTGAATCATACACAAATTAGAACAATTTTTTTTATTAATATGTTTGTTTTGTTGAGGAAAAAGGACTGAGAGAAAGCTTTTATTTAATTTGACTCGTAGATATTTTTTGACAAAGATTTTATCATAATTGTTTTGAATGTTCTACCTAGATTTGTTAAATGATCCACTGTTTGGCATCAAGTGTTCAAGTTCAAGTTTATTTATATAGCACATGTAAAAACAACACTAGTTGACCAAAGTGCTTTCCACAATAGACAACAAATATACATGACAACAGTAGAAAAAGTAAAAAATAAAATAAATGTCACTACTCAACTCTGTTTGAAGGCCAATGAATAAAGATAGGTCTTTAGCAAGGATGTGTGTCAGGGGTTTGGGCATTTCTTATTTGAACAGGTGAAGTATTCCAAAGATTAGGAGCAGCTACTGAGAAGGCTCGGTCACCTTTAGTTTTCAACCTGGATCTGGGGACATCAAGGAGCATCTGATTGGATGACCTCAGTGCTTTGACCGGAGTGTGTACATGTAAAAGTTCTGATAAATAAGAAGCCAACCCATTTAAAATTTTAAAAACAAGCAATAAAATCTTAAAATCAATCCTAAAGCGGACAGGAAGCCAGTGGAGCAAGGCTAAAACAGGGGTAATGTGCTCACGCTTTTTAGTTCCTGTTAGAAGTCGGGCTGCTGCATTCTGGACTAACTGTAACAGATGGAGAGATGACTGATCCACTCCAACATACAAAGAGTTACAGTAGTCGAGACGAGACGTTATAAATGCATGTATTACTCTTTCAAAGTCTTTGCGTGGTAGGTAGGGCTTGACTTTGGCCAACAGTCTCAGCTGAAAGAAACTGGCTTTTACTACAGAACTAATCTGTTTTTCAAACTTAAAAGCACTGTCAAAGATCACACCTAGATTCTTGGTAAATGGACGACTATATGTTCCTAAAGTACCAAGAACATCTATACAAGCACTTAAATCCCCAGGTTGACTGAACACAACGACCTCAGTCTTACTTTCATTCAGACAGAGAAAGTTCTGATTCAACTATATTTTAAGATCTCTCAGGCAGTTGAGCAAGGACTGAGTTGCAGCTTTGTCATTACATTTTACAGGTAAATAGATTTGTATGTCGTCTGCAAAGCAATGAAAGGAGATGTTGTGTTTTTTGAAAATGGACCCCAATGGCAGCATGTACAGTGAAAAAAGCATGGGGCCCAATATGGGGGACCCCACAAGAAAGAGGGGCAGCAGATGAAGAAAATTCACCGAGGTGAACAGAGAAACTTCTATTTGCCAGATATGACTGAAACCATTTGAGGGCTGTGCCCCTAATGCCGACACACTGTTCGAGTCGGGATAAGAGAATGGAGTGGTTAACCATATCAAAGGCAGCAGTCAAATCTAAAAGCACCAAAACAGCAAAGTTTCCAGAGTCAACAGCTAAAAGGAGATCATTAAAAACTCTTAAAA
This sequence comes from Micropterus salmoides, assembly GCF_014851395.1. Classification (NCBI taxonomy): domain Eukaryota; kingdom Metazoa; phylum Chordata; class Actinopteri; order Centrarchiformes; family Centrarchidae; genus Micropterus; species Micropterus salmoides. Next base: position 11,880,041 of record NW_024040817.1, read on the forward strand.
GGGCAGTTTCAGCACTGTGACTGGGCTTAAATCCAGACTGGAATTTTTCATAAATACTAAAATCATCTAAAAATTATTGAAGTTGATTAAAAACCACTCTCTAGGATTTTTGACAAAAAGGGGAGCTAAGAGATAGGTTTAAAATTAGAGAGGTTTGAAGTATCCAGATTGTTCTTTTTTAAATGCGGTTGCACAACTGCATGTTTGAAAGCAGCTGGAACACACCTTGAGCTGAGAGATGTATTAACCAAGGCGACAATGCTTGATCCAACAGTGTTAAAAACATCTTTCAAAAAGCGTGCAGGAATACTGTCAAGGGGGCAGTTTGCAGGACGTAGTTGTTTGAGTATGTCATAAAGAAGGGGGAATGTAACTGGTTCAAACTGCAGGAAGCTGGGCTGACAGGGGGGACAGAGGAGTCACTGGTAAATGTAGTGGGTGAAAAGCTAAGACCGGCAAGATTTCATATAAAATTGTAGATGGCACAACACAGTCTGATTTGCGAGGGTTAACAAGAGAGTTAAAGACATTGAAAAGAACCTCAGGCCTCTGGCTGTTATTTGCTACTACATGGGATAAAAATTTAGTTTTAGCAGATTTTACTGCTCTCTGGTATTTAGATAGTGTATCCCGCAATATTTCAAATGAGACTTGAAGTTTGTCCTTTATCCACTTTCTCTCAGCTATTCTACAGGCATGTCTGAGAGAGCGGGTAGTGTCATTCAGCCAAGGCTCTGAAAGTGGTTTAGAGCGTTTTTCCCTCAGTGGAGCAACACAGTCCAATATCTCAGTGCAAGTACAATCAAATTGGTAGGTGAGTTCCTCAACACTGAGGTTGCAGCCATCGAGATTGTACAACAATGAGTTTTTAAAAGCAGCAGAAAACTGTGAGGCAGTTAAAGGGTTAATTGCACGCACATTGCGTGCCGGAGCACAGGTAGAAATCTCCAAACAGGGGAGAGCCACAGTAAATAAGACAGGTAGATGGTCTGAAATGCATGTGTAACATATTTCACTTATTCAATTCAATTCAATTCAATTTTATTTATATAGCGCCAAATCACAACAACTCTTATCTCACAGCGCTTTTCATAAAAGAGCAGGTCTAGACCATACTCTATGATGCTATTTACAGAAGCCCAACAGTTCCCACCAAGAGCAAGCACTAGGCGACAGAGGCAAGGAAAAACTTCCTTTTAAGAGGCAGAAACCTCAAGCTGAACCATGGTTCAGGGTGGGCGGCCATCTGCCTCGACCGGTTGGGGTGAAGGAGAGAGAGGGAGAGAGAGCGAGAGGGAGAGAGAGAGAGAGAGAGAGGGCAGGAGAGAGGGCAGGAGAGGAACAGAGAGAAAAAGAGAGGGATGGAAGGAGAGAGAGGGGAGGGAGGCAGCCTACACAATATACACACACAGAGGTACAGACAGTAAAGGTGATGTTGCTATAGACTAAATGAAAAAATGGTACTGATATTTATAGTAGTGTTAATGGTAACATTCGTAGTGTTAATTATTATAATAACAATAATAGGACCAATAACAATAGTCGTTGTAGCAGAGGGTGTCGAGCAGGAACACGGGGGCAGCAGGTGACCCGCAGCCACAGATCCAGACTCCACAGCTCCAGAGCCAGAAAACCTGCAGGAAGTGATAGGAGGAGAGAGGAGAGGGACGAGAAAGCACAAGACTACCAGAAAGGGGAGAAGTTGTGTTAGTAACATGCAATAATGGGATGAGGTTGCATACAGAGGGAGAGAAAGTAGAGGAGAGAGGAGCTCAGTGCATCATAGGAAATCCCCCGGCAGTCTAGGCCTATAGCAGCATAACTAAGGGATGGTTCAGGACTAACCTGAGCCAGCCCTAACTATAAGCTTTATCAAAGAGGAAAGTCTTAAGCCTACTCTTAAATGTGGAGATGGTGTCTGCCTCCTGAACCCAAACTGGAACCTGGTTCCACAGGAGAGGAGCTTGACAGCTGAACGCTCTGGCTCCTAGTCTACTTTTGGAGACTCTAGGAACCACAAGTAACCCTGCATTCTGGGAGCGCAGTGCTCTGGTGGGGTAGTAAGGTACTATGAGCTCTTTAAGATAAGATGGTGCCTGACCATTAAGAGCTTTGTAGGTAAGAAGAATGATTTTAAATTCTATTCTGGATTTTACTGGAAGCCAATGCAGAGAAGCTAAAACAGGAGAAATATGATCTCTTTTCCTGGTTCCTGTCAGAACACGTGCTGCAGCATTCTGGATCAGCTGAAGAGTCTTAACGGACTTTTTCGAGCAGCCTGATAATAAAGAATTGCAGTAATCCAGCCTAGAAGTAACAAATGCATGGACTAGTTTTTCTGCATCATTTTTAGACAGGATGTTCCTGATTTTCGCAATATTACGTAGGTGAAAAAAGGCGGTCCTTGAAATTTGCTTAATGTGAGACTTAAACGACATGTCCTGATCAAAGATAACTCCAAGATTCCTCACAGTGTTGCTGGAGGCCAGGGCGATGCCATCAAGGGAAACTATATCTTTAGATAATGCGTCACGGAGGTGCTTAGGCCCCAGAACAATAACTTCCGTTTTATCTGAGTTTAACATTACAAAATTACAGGTCATCCAGGTTTTAACATCCTGAAGGCACATTTGAAGTTTAGCTAACTGATGAGTTTCATCTGGTTTGATCGATAGATATAACTGAGTATCATCTGCATAACAATGAAAGCTTATGGAATATGTCCTCAAATGATAATATTGCCTAAAGGAAGCATATATAAAGTGAAGAGGATTGGACCGAGGACAGATCCTTGAGGAACTCCATGACTAACTTTGGCATGCATGGAGGACTCATCGTTAACATGTACAAACTGAAATCAATCTGATAAATAGGACTTAAACCAGCTTAGAGCGGTTCCTTTAATGCCAATGAAATGTTCCAGTCTCTGCAATAGGATCTGATGGTCAGTGGTATCAAATGCAGCACTAAGATCTAATAAAACCAGTACAGAGACAAGTCCTTTGTCTGATGCAATAAGGAGGTCGTTAGTAATTTTCACCAGTGCTGTCTCTGTGCTATGATGAGCTCTAAATCCTGACTGAAAATCCTCAAATAAACTATTGCTCTGTAGAAAGTCACACAGCTGTTTAGCAACTGCTTTCTCCAGGATTTTAGACAGAAATGGAAGGTTAGATATAGGTCTATAGTTGGCTAAAACATCCGGATCAAGTTTGGGCTTTTTCAGAAGAGGTTTAATTACAGCTACTTTAAAGTACTGTGGTACATAGCCTGTTGATAGAGATAGATTGATCATATCTAGTATAGAAGTGCTGACTAAGGGTAAAACATCTTTAAGCAACCTAGTCGGGATGGGGTCTAAGAGGCAGGTTGATGGTTTAGATGAAGAAATTATTGAAGTTAGTTGGTAAAGATTGAGGGAAGCAAAACAGTCTAAACATATATCTGGTGCTACAGCTGTTTCTAAGGTTCCTGAGTTAAGAGATAAGTTGGTGCCAGTTGAGGGCAGGTCTTGGTGAATTCTGTTTCTAATAGCTAGAATTTTATCATTAAAGAAGCTCATGAAGTCGTAACTACTGAGAGCTATGGGAATACTTGGCTCAATAGAGCTGTGACTCTCTGTCAGCCTGACTACAGTGCTGAAAAGAAACCTGGGGTTGTTCCTATTTTCCTCTATTAATGACGAGTAGTACGCTGCTCTGGCATTACGGAGGGCCTTCCTATAAGTTTTAAGACTATCTTGCCAAATTAAACGAGAATTTTCCACTTTGGTGGAACGCCAATTCCTCTCAAGTCAATTTGCGAGTTTCAGTATTATACCATGGAGCTAACCGTCTTTGTTTTATTATTTTCTTTTTTTAGAGGGGCTACAGAGTCCAGATTTGGGAGGGACTGAAATTAGCATAGGAGTCCTCCGTTACTTTGTGACTTTATAATGATTTTAGAGCTGATGGAATCGCATCCTTAAATTTAGCTACAGCACTATCAGACAGACATCTTGTATAGAAATTTTTGCCCAATGGCGTGTAGTTCAGCAATACAAACTCAAAAGTTATCAAACAGTGGTCGGATAAAGAGGGATTCTGTGGGAACACTATTAAATGTTCAATTTCAATACCATACACCAAAACAAGGTCGAGGGTGTGGTTAAAACAGTGAGTCGGTTCATGAACACTCTGAGAGAAGCCAATGGAATCTAACAGAGAGATAAACGCAGTACTGAAGGTGTCATTCTCAACATTCACATGAATATTAAAATCCCCTACAATAATAACTTTGTCCGTTTTAAGGACTAAAGTTGACAAAAACTCTGCAAATTCAGATAAAAATTCAGAATACGGGCGAGGTGCTCGGTACACTATAACTATTACGAACCTCCAGTGGAATATCCAGGGGATGAGGAGGTTAGTGACAATAATAGAATCATTCCAGGTTGAAGGAAGCCAGGAGACAGATTTTACAGGACATACGGCGTTTTATTTACAATAAGGAGGAAAAAAAGCTAAGGTACCCTCAGGGAGGGTCTACAAAAAACAACTTCCCAAAAACAAGGAAGCGCCCACAAATGCCACAAATGAGAAAACAACACAGGATACAATAATGAATTTCATCCTCCCTCCACTGAGGGAGTGAACCCCACCACAAGGTTCAGACTTATCACTTGCTGCACTGTAGTTTCACCCAGCTCTCCATGCCGTCTGCACTCCACAGTCTCCACACCCAGTCTGCCTGCTCTCTGCTCCTTATACCGGCTCCTGCGCTCCCGCTGATTGTAAACTGGGGACAGGTGTGCACCCTAGCCTCCTGGCTGCAACATTAGGGGGGGGAAGGGCAGGACCTGCAGAGCACAGACGAGCAGCAGTACACAGACACAGGGCTCAAGGGCCGTAACACTCCCCCCCATAAAATCAAACTAGGGGTTTGACTAATTCAGTCACCACTTGCTTTTTTTTCTTTCCTACCACCTGGCAAAAAAAAAAAAAAAACACTCCCACCCACTCTCAAACATCTTTCCCCAGAAGATGAAGGAATCTCACCCGCGGGACAACGCATCGGCTATTACGTTGTCAGCCCCTTTCTTATGCCGGATCTCTAAGTTGTAACCCTGCACCAACAGAGCCCACCTCATCAGGCGTTGGTTGTGGTTATACATCCGGGACAGGAAAACTAGAGGGTTATGATCTGTGAAGACAACAACTGGCGAGGGACTATAACCAACATAGACTCCAAAATGCTGCAGAGCGAGCAGCAATGCGAGGGTTTCCTTCTCTATGGTGGAGTAGTTTAGCTGATGTTTTTTAAACTTGACAGAGAAGTAGCTAGCCTAGAGGCACATTTGTCCTACCTCCCCCCGAGACAACGTGATGATGTAATGGTGTTGATAACCTCTCATCTCCCTCTGTTTAGCGATGTGCCATCCCAGACCACTGTACTGCGTCACGATATCGACGTTGGGACAGCTGCCCCCATAAAGCAGCATGCATATCGTTGTCCGCTGGCTAAGAGAGAAATGATGAAAGAGGAAGTTGATTACATGGTACGAAATGGGTTAGCCCGACCCAGCTGTAGCCCATGGAGTTCGCCATGTTTACTTACTCCTAAGTCCGACGGTACACCACGTTTCTGCACAGACTTTCGTAAGGTAAATGCAGTGACCGTCCCAGACTCGTTCCCGTTGCCCAGGATGGAGGACTGCATAGATAGTATTGGTCCCGCAGAGTACATCACTAAGCTGGACCTGCTAAAGGGGTACTGGCAGGTGCCATTAACCCCTCTCCCCCCCTACTGAGAGCTATGGGTATACTTGGCTCAATAGAGCTGTGACTCTCTGTCAGCCTGACTACAGTGCTGAAAAGAAACCTGGGGTTGTTCCTATTTTCCTCTATTAATGACGAGTAGTATGCTGCTCTGGCATTACGGAGGGCCTTCCTATAAGTTTTAAGACTATCTTGCCAAATTAAACGAGAATTTTCCACTTTGGTGGAACGCCAATTCCTCTCAAGTTTCCGCGATATTTGCTTTAATTTGCGAGTTTCAGTATTATACCATGGAGCTAACCGTCTTTGTTTTATTATTTTCTTTTTTAGAGGGGCTACAGAGTCCAGATTTGGGAGGGACTGAAATTAGCATAGGAGTCCTCCGTTACTTTGTGACTTTATAATGATTTTAGAGCTGATGGAATTGCATCCTTAAATTTAGCTACAGCACTATCAGACAGACATCTTGTATAGAAATTTTTGCCCAATAGCGTGTAGTTCAGCAATACAAACTCAAAAGTTATCAAACAGTGGTCGGATAAAGAGGGATTCTGTGGGAACACTATTAAATGTTCAATTTCAATACCATACACCAAAACAAGGTCGAGGGTGTGGTTAAAACAGTGAGTCGGTTCATGAACACTCTGAGAGAAGCCAATGGAATCTAACAGAGAGATAAACGCAGTACTGAAGGTGTCATTCTCAACATCCACATGAATATTAAAATCCCCTACAATAATAACTTTGTCCGTTTTAAGGACTAAAGTTGACAAAAACTCTGCAAATTCAGATAAAAATTCAGAATACGGGCGAGGTGCTCGGTACACTATAACTGTTACGAACCTCCAGTGGAATATCCAGGGGATGAGGAGGTTAGTGACAATAATAGAATCATTCCAGGTTGAAGGAAGCCAGGAGACAGATTTTACAGGACATACGGCGTTTTATTTACAATAAGGAGGAAAAAAAGCTAAGGTACCCTCAGGGAGGGTCTACAAAAAACAACTTCCCAAAAACAAGGAAGCGCCCACAAATGCCACAAATGAGAAAACAACACAGGATACTGTGGTGTCCGAACGATAATGCTGCGATGATGTGTTGAGAAGAAATCCGCTTGACACTGTTCTTGATTATAAAAGTTTATTACATCAAAGAATTCAGCATCAATTACAAGCTCTGCAGCAGCTTGGAGAGTGACCCAGCCCGATAACCACTCTGTCTCTCTGTACATCGAACACAGCTTATATAGGACATGTTTAGGTCTCTGCTAAAAACCATATAAGGGCACAGTGCTGTAGACTAAGTGTAACCATCTGTTAGACACCACTTCCCCTACCACTGTGTCTCTCTCCAGCTCTGGGTCAGGGGTCAAATTCTATAGGAGGGTTCACTCTTGGTTCACCCATCAATCATTACTTCCTCATAAGGGTTCACTGTTCCTTTCACCAGCTGCAGAGCATTATATTAAACTGTAATGTCAAAAGCATATGTTATACACCACAATACAATAACGAATTTCATCCTCCCTCCACTGAAGGAGTGAACCCCACCACAAGGTTCAGACTTATCACTTGCTGCACTGCAGTTTCACCCAGCTCTCCATGCCGTCTGCACTCCACATTCTCCACACCCAGTCTGCCTGCTCTCTGCTCCTTATACCGGCTCCTGCGCTCCCGCTGATTGTAAACTGGGGACAGGTGTGCACCCTAGCCTCCTGGCTGCAACATTAGAGGGGGGGGAAGGGCAGGACCTGCAGAGCACAGACGAGCAGCAGTACACAGACACAGGGCTCAAGGGCCGTAACACTCCCCCCCATAAAATCAAACTAGGGGTTTGACTAATTCAGTCACCACTTGCTTTTTTTTCTTTCCTACCACCTGGCAAAAAAACAAACAAACACTCCCACCCACTCTCAAACATCTTTCCCCAGAAGATGAAGGAATCTCACCCGCGGGACAACGCGTCAGCTATTACGTTGTCAGCCCCTTTCTTATGCCGGATCTCTAAGTTGTAACCCTGCACCAACAGAGCCCACCTCATCAGGCGTTGGTTGTGGTTATACATCCGGGACAGGAAAACGAGAGGGTTATGATATGTGAAGACAACAACATAGACTCCAAAATGCTGCAGAGCGAGCAGCAATGCGAGGGTTTCCTTCTCTATGGTGGAGTAGTTTAGCTGATGTTTTTTAAACTTGACAGAGAAGTAGCTAGCCTAGAGGCACATTTGTCCTACCTCCCCCCGAGACAACGTGATGATGTAATGGTGTTGATAACCTCTCATCTCCCTCTGTTTAGCGATGTGCCATCCCAGACCACTGTACTGCGTCACGATATCGACGTTGGGACAGCTGCCCCCATAAAGCAGCATGCATATCGTTGTCCGCTGGCTAAGAGAGAAATGATGAAAGAGGAAGTTGATTACATGGTACGAAATGGGTTAGCCCGACCCAGCTGTAGCCCATGGAGTTCGCCATGTTTACTTACTCCTAAGTCCGACGGTACACCACGTTTCTGCACAGACTTTCGTAAGGTAAATGCAGTGACCGTCCCAGACTCGTTCCCGTTGCCCAGGATGGAGGACTGCATAGATAGTATTGGTCCCGCGGAGTACATCACTAAGCTGGACCTGCTAAAGGGGTACTGGCAGGTGCCATTAACCCCTCGTGCATCCGATATCTCTGCGTTTGTTACCCCAGATAACTTCATGCAGTACACCGTTATGGCCTTCGGAATGAGGAATGCGCCTGCAACTGTCAGTTTGGGGACTGTCCCAAACTGCAATGTTTACTTAGACGATGTGGTAGTGTACTCAGCCGACTGGGCTGGTCACCTGTCTACTTTGGCTGCGGTGTTCCAGAGGTTAGCAGCAGCGTCACTGACACTAAACTTGGCTAAGTGTGAGTTTGGAAAGGCCACGGTGACATACTTGGGTAAAGAGGTAGGCCACGGCCAGGTCTGTCCTGTTAACGCCAAGATTTCTGCTGTGTTAACCTACCCAGCCCCCGCGACCAGACGTGAACTCCGTCGTTTCCTTGGTATGGCTGGATATTACAGGTGTTTTTGTAGGAACTTCTCAGTAGTTGTCGCCCCCCTGACTAGCTTATGTAGTCCCACAGTCCCGTTTGTGTGAACGGATGAGTGTCACCATGCTTTTGAGGCGGTGAAATCTCTCCTTTGTTGTGCCCCAGTCCTGGCCGCACCTAACCTCTCTCTCCCCTTTAAGCTCGAGGTTGACGCAAGTGCCACCGGCGCTGGAGCTGTGCTGTTGCAGGATGGAACAGGAGATGTGTGCCATCCGGTTAGCTACTTCTCTGTCAAGTTTAAAAACATCAGCTAAACTACTCCACCATAGAGAAGGAAACCCTCGCATTGCTGCTCGCTCTGCAGCATTAGAGGGGGGAAGGGCAGGACCTGCAGAGCACAGACAAGCAGCAGTACACAGACACAAGGCTCAAGGGCCGTAACAATAACGACGAAAATTGGTTGCAGTGATTTCCAACTAGGGTGTGAAAGACTAAGAACAAGGCTTTCAAATGAGTTATAGTTTAGTTTAGGTTTAGAGCTGATTAGTAGGCTAGAGTCAAAGATAGCTGCAACTCCACCTCCTCGGCCTGTGCCTCGAGGAATGTGAGTATTAATATGACTAGGAGGGGTGGATTCATTTAGGCTAACATATTCTCCATCACCCAGCCAGGTTTCAGTAGGACAAAATACCTATCATAATATCATATCATAATCTGATATTAGTTCATTTACTAGTACACCTTTAGAAGAGAGAGATCTGATGTCCACATTTAACTCTCCTATTCGTTTGCACCATTGCTCTTGTGGTTTTAATTTTTTTGAGGTTTTTATGCACAGCTCCTCTTCTGTTTACCTTTTTAAATAATTTCAACGGTCGGGGGACAGACACCGTCACTATAGGATTTTCACTAAGTAACTCCTGAAATGGAGGAGCAGAGAAGTGTGTTAGACTGCGACTCTGCCTCCTGGTCTCAACTCTGGGTTGTCATGGATTTGGTCCACTAATAAACTTGGCCAGATTTCTAGAAATGAGAGCTGCTCCTTCCCAAGTGGGATGGATGCCGGTTGGTTACACATAAACCATACGACAGCACAAGATCTAGAATATGTCCTTTTTCATGAGTCGGGACGGTGACAGACTGCGTGAGATTAAAAGAGTCAATAAGATTAAGAAAATCTTTAGCCAGTGGATTCACAGCACACATGTATGTTAAAATCACCAATAATTAAGAAGTGATCATATTTCAAAGCAATCCCAGCCACAAAGTCTGCAAAGTCTTGAATAAAATCCTTGTTAAACTTTGGAGGTCTATACACCACCGCACATAACACAGTTGCGCGAAAGCTTGCCTCAAATAGTTGCAGTTCAAAGCTGGAGCAGCTGTCAACCAGAATTTCTCGACAACGAAAGACAGATTTGAACACAGACGCCAGCCCTCCACCTTTGCCGGTGGTCCGAGGGGAGCTGAGAAAGTCACAGCAGGGAGGAAGAAGTTCAGAGAATGGAGTGAACTCACCAGTATGAAGCCAGGTTTCTGTCAGAAACATAAAATCCAACTCCCTTGAAGTGAAGAAGTCATTCAGCAGAAACGTCTTGTTAGCTAGCGATCTAACGTTAATCAGAGTCAAACGAAGACTGCGATCCTCACTGGCCAACGGCGCTGCACGATCCAGCGGGCGAAGGTTTGAATAATCCACACCACATCTGCGGGCCCGAATCCACGTAGGATGATGAGGCAGAATCAACAGGTTGGCCTCAGAGGTAACCGTCAAGATGGGCAGAATGGGACGGAGCCATCGGCCTCGCACCTCCAGCAGTCGCAGTGCGGCAGGAGCGTAGCATCCATTGTAAGGACACGTCCCGTCTGCGGATGCAAGGTAAGCCTTGTATCTGACCAGCACACCTCCACGCTTTCCCCGTCAAGCGCTTCTTTAGGGGAATATCGCATGGTGGACGGCGCAGGTGCGCTGGTATATCCGCCAGGAAAGGAGGAGGACTCCTAGTCCAATAATCTCTCAAATCATGCCTTCTAAGTACATCTTCAGTGGCCCGAATATTGAGAAGTTTTTGGCGATCATAGATAAGTATAGCAGAGACATCTTGACAACATATAAATAGAATGATAGCAAACAGCAAACTAAGCAGACAAGACGAGGACAGACGGCTTGCCATGAACACTGGCGCCATCTTTTCGTTCAAGAGGAAGACCATAAAGAAGAGTTTAAACCACAGTTGTTATTATTATTATTATTATTAAATCTGGTTTCTTCAGCTTTCGCTCAGGAGCAGAAATCAGCCTTTAAACTCAAAAGAAATAATGATTGGATACTTGTCGTGATAATTATTGATCTCGAAAGATATGAAACCTTTTATCGTGTTTACATTTTTCTCAATATCGTCCAGCCCTATGTTTTTGTTACATTTTTATTTCTGTGACCTTTAAAGAACTAGAAAATAAATTGTGTGCACAAATGCACAACAGGATTTGAATCTCAAATCGCATTAATTTTAGAAAACATTTGTATAAATACAGAGCTGGGACAGCTTCTACATAAATAAATGCTCAGTATTTGTATAGCGCCTTTCTAGTCTTTTCGACCACTCAAAGCGCTTTTACACTACATCTGCATTCAAAATTCTAGTCTAAGTGCTCAAACAGAAACAAACATTCACACACTGGTGGAACAGCCACCAGGGGCAGTTCGGCGTTCAGTATCTTGCCCAAGGACACTGACATGCAGCCTGGAGGAGCCGGGGATTGAACCGCCGGCCTTCCGATTAACGGGCAACCCGCTCTACCTCCTGAGCCCCGTCAACAATAGCCAACAACAGGAACTAATGCATGAGAACTGAAGGAAATGAAGAGGGAAAGAAAGCGCCTAGACAGGGGGTTGTGACACATGATCAGTTCATCATAGTTTATAATAATGCAGTGCAGTGATGATACAGGCATCTCGCAGAAGAGACAAATGTATATAAGGCAGATCTATCTGTCTGTCCGCCACTGTTGACAGTAACTCCAGTCTGCAGTGTCGTGCATACACTGATAAACCACAGAACTGTAAAGTAAGTAGTAGGCTTCAGGATCAAAGAAAGTTTTTATATCAAGTTATCACTTCTGTCTATAGTCAAGCCCCCCCCCCCCCACCCTCTTTTTTGAATCAGTTGATGGTTTTTATAATTGTCTGGTTTTAGGTGTGATGAGGGTGTTGCAGCACCCCCTCTTCCCATGTCCATGTCTCTAATAAAATAAGTTGTTTATTTTAAAAGTAATAATAAAAATTATTAAGTTCTTGCAAGTCAGTCTTTTTCAGTCGTTTGGTTTGAAATGAGTGAAACATAGCCAAGGCTGCCAATGGCTGCAGCAATGCCTGGCCTCATGTTACCTTACATGAAAATTATTCCAGTACAAAAAAAAGACAAAAACACGTGTATAGGCGTCTAAAATATAAACACCTCAACTAAAAGATTAAAAATGTTTGTCATTCATTTTTAATCTATTTCCCCTTCATGACTGATGAGGTTTTAACAGGAAATATAAAAAAATTCAAAGCTTTCATGTCTACTGTTTAAAAATATGCAGAAAAACGTTTGGAAAAAATTAGGTTTCTGCAATGAATTTCAGCACAGTCTAGCAGTAGTTACTATTTACATTATACCCCCCATGACTTCCAAATTTGCCTTATTAAAGAAACTCATTGCAACGCTTTGAAGAGAAGAAACCACCAGCCACTGCTGTAGTGATCTATAGAAGCCTTTCAAACTGGCAGAAACTCTCACAGAATAAAATTTGCTGTGCAATCACTTGTAAATATTTGTGACAATGTCAAATAGCTGTTAATATGAAACCCACTGAAAAACATTCGTAGTTCTCCAAACCTGCTATCTGCAGCACATTGGTTTATGAACTCAGTTAAAAACAGTTTACCCAGCTGTCAGTGTGACTTCTACTGTGCCATTGTACATTAGTATATTTTTAAAACTGTACTGATGTTGATCTTGGCCATCTCTTGCATTTTGCCATCTGTCTTATGCTTGCTAGGTAGTGTCTGGCAGCACTAGTTATTTGCTCAGTTTCCATGCAACGAGAGATTTGTGGCACTGAATGAGGCATCTAGCATTTGCAGGAGAAATGACAATGTAGATAAACAATGCAGCCTTTCCCTCTCGTTACATTTGAACACCGGCCAACTGTTCACAATGCGTGACCTATGTATCCCAGGGACTCTCTTCCATGCAGATGATCAGATTATTTCCAGCATCTCTCTAAACCACAGGGATATGAGCATCACAAAACAAAGTCACCACAGACATCCAATTCTTTTTCTCTAGTTATCCTCACTCTGTCATTCTCTCTCATTCTCTCTCTGTCATCCAGTCAGCTTTCATTACGTGTCTCATTGTGTCTTTCTGCCCCCCTTTTTTCTGTTGCCCACCCTCATCCCTCCCCCCTCCCTCTGTCTTTCATAGTAGTGGAGAAGTGACGGATTGACTGCATGTCTGTCTCTCTGTGGGAAATGAGCCTGCTAATGTGGCGAACTGGGCTTGTTCCATATTCATCTGCAAGCCTGTGAATCACTTTGCGACTATAGAGGCTGCCGTGTGCACGGAGGCACATCTGCTTCCCTTCCAAAAGTCAAACGGAGCGCAAAATGAGTGGTGAATATAAATCCATTTCCTGTCTCTTTCAGGTCTTCATCAGTTCATCTCTCTGCTTTTCTCTCTCTCATGATCTTCCTTCTCCTTGACACCGCTCCATCTCCCCATTCACCTGCTGTCACACACATATTATAATTATTTTCTGCCACTATTGTTCTGTCCTTTTTCTCTTTTAATCAGCCTATCCTTCATTCTTCTTATCTTCTCTTATAACTGTCTGCACCATCATCCGCAGCAGTACAGAGAGAGGAGGCTGTTATGAAAAGGTATCATAGAGACGGACAGACTGACAGACGCCTCGCCAGCTGGCAAGGAGTAGGGAGGGCAGGAGAGAAAGAGGCTGAGAGTCATTAGGGATGGCTGCAGGGATTAAGGTATAAATAATCCTCATGTCAATCAGGCACAATATTGTAGTCCAGTGCAACAACCTCAGCAGACCTGATTGGATAGCTGGGCAGCAGGCCAGTATTATACAGTGGCACAACCAGTGAATTACAATAGATAGTCAACAAAGGGCACCAGGCTAGCAGGTCAGCTACATGAGGCCTGCTATCAGTGAATGTTAAGTAGCTGCACAGTAGAGTATTATAGCTGAGCGGACAGCTGGGAAGAGGTCATTTCACAATAAAGGCGTGTATGCCTGTTATATTAGACAGTATTATTATAATTAATCCAGTGTATCATGGCCTTCTTGGGACTGTTCAATAAATGCTTTTCATATTGTAAGTACAGTATCAGACATAATCTAAAAAAAAACAAAACTTATTTGCAGCTGTATCATACAAATAAATAGTTAAAAAATCATACATCGTGATTTCTGGATTTTTTTTGATAGATTATGTCTCTCACAGTGGACATGCACCTACGATGACAATTTCAGACCCCTCCATGATTTCTAAGTGGGAGAACTTAGCAAAATAGCAGGGTGTTCAAATACTTATTTTCCTCACTGTATATGGCTCACCACTAAGTGAATTATTGAAACAGAGCAATAAAACTCTGTCTTCTAAATAACTGATTTAATATACGATTATAATTAGCAAATATGTCTTTTTTAGTGTTGTAGTACTTGAGATCGACTGCATTTGTACTCGGTCTTGTGTGTCTGAAACATAGAGGACTCAGGATTTTATTTCAAGATCAGTCACATCTGTGGGAATATCAATAAACAGCCTGTACATTGTCCAATTAATTTGTTAACATCCTTACTTTGATTTGATGTTATGGTAAACTGTTCACTGCCTCAAAAGCAACTCAAATCAGCTGCTTAAAGCTGTATATTTTCTTCTTTTGAAAAAATGACTGAAAGTATTTACAATAAATTGGAGTAAGATTAACAGTAAAGTTGCTGTCCATAAAACCAAAATAACAGCACTCTGAAAACAGCAGAGTTGGGTAACAATTCTTTGTGGTTTTCATCCTTATTTACATTATAAGGACAATGCACATTAAACAACATTTCTGTAAATGTACCATCTGTCAGTCGGGGAATATAAGTCCAATTTTCTCTTTTCTTTTAGTTCTGTTTTTGGTTTCTACCAACTCCTAAAGGGAAGTATCTGGCTCTTCAGTTGCTAATTGTTTTACTATATTCACCAGAATGTGGTAACTTTGTCAGTCTGCTGTTTGATGCTGAGCAGGTTGTGCACAGTGCTAAATAAAACAAATGCTGAAAACAACACTATGAGGGTGGTGAAAGTGACCCAGAACAGTTTAGTTAGGACCAGACAGCTAAACAATGAACCTAAACTCACTATTAAGCTCTGTAGTCATTTGTTACATTGTTATAACAAAATATCAATTATTGCCGCTTTAACTTTTGAATATATGGATGAATTATTTTATGGGCTATTTATGTTATGAAACCAATAAGGTGGTGTTTAAAATGCACAGACAGATGACAACAAGACACCATAAAGACCGCAACAGCAACAAAACAGGAATTCTCATGACAGTGCACAAACCATGCAGAGCAACACGAAACAACAAAACAGTAGTACAGTAATACAGCAACAGTATCATCTGATTATACCACAAGATCAATATATAACATGATATGTGAAGAATATTGATCGGTGTAGCTGTAAGATTTTGTAAGGAAGGCAACATGACAATAATATTAATAACAATAACAACAACAGCCAGAATGAAAAGTTTTATAGCAGATGTTACTCTGATCATAAATATTGGTACTATGCAGCACATTGGCTTGGTGTTTGGGGAGCTTCTGCTAAGTGTCTAAGATTTTAATATAATATTGTTTGCTGATTGCAGCAGCTCGTTGCTATGGAAACCATGTATGTGAAGCACAGGTTTAAAAAAAAAAGATCAGTTTGAGATGCAGTTATGGTAGCACCTTTTCCACATAAAAGACAAATAGGAATAGTTTGCACATGCCATAATGGAGTGCTACTAGTATGGTACAATGGCATGACCTTATTCTAGGGTTATTCCTATCACTATTATTACAAGAAGTAGTCTTGCAATGGAATTACTTAAGGAAACTCAAGAGTCAAGAGGTTGGACTTTGCACTTCTGAGATTTTGGTGCCTTTCTCCTGTGATTGGGGGGCAAAGTGATGAGGCATTTACGTATGTCTGCCATGTTGCTTTATTACATTTGAATTTCAGTGACTCATCTCCTGCCAGCTGGGACAACAGACAGGCAGCCAGCACAGGCCACCAGAGAATTCACTTTCTAAACTTTGATTACTTTCGGGTAAAGTTCTGCAAGTTTACAGGTCACAGTTCTACGGAGGGCAAGTCCTCATAACACACACTTTTCTCTTGACTTTTCTTTTCTTTTTGTCCCTGTCATTTTCTTTAAATGTTCCCTGTCTCAAACTATTATGTGACGTCCAAACCCAGTCATGTTTGAAAGTTGAAAGTGGACCTGCAAAGAACTCCAGATAAGAGGGTTTACTGCATCATGGAAGCAGGTCAATATACTGATGTCAATGTTGCCCAAGAAAAGCAAATCAAAAAGTAAAAAAAAAAAAAAAAGAAAATTAATATGATTTGGCCTAGGTGTGGTGCAGTCATGCGATCTCAAACTGACTGAACTGGGCATCAGAACTGATGTTTTAACATGACCCAAATCCATGTTAATCTTTGGATCTAATCTGGTTTTAGTTACATTAAAAAGTGACAGGAGGAAGAGAGAGAAAAGAGTCTCCCATGTACACAGACTTTAACTTACTCAAATTCTGTACATGTTCTCCTGTTGTTTTGTTTATGCAAAGAGGGAGGATGATGGATTGAAATATAAAACCACAAATATCCTGGCCATGAGATTTATGAGACTACATGTCGCAAAAAGTGTTTTCAAACGAAAAAGTTTTAGTTTCTAAACACAAGACATTTGCATTTCACAAAAGAAATTTGCAGGTCTCTATACAGGAATTTACCATAAATTACACTTTCTTTCTACACAGAAATAACAGACAATGACTACCAATGTAATGGGAATGGTATATTAGTTTCAAATTTGCTTTCTGATGTTCTACTTATGGTGTGTCATTAAACACTTATTCGTGATCAGGGTCCCTGAAGCCTTAAACCTGCAGTGCAGAATGTTTGTCTCCGCTTCTGGCAGTGAGAGTACCTATACACAAACACTAGCAACCCATGCTCATGACGTATGCCTTTAGGTGAGTTTGTCCCAGGCTCGTGTTTAGAAATAGTTACAAACATTACAGAGAAATTTCCACAGTTCCAAGACAAAAAATCCATTATTTAGAGTAGAGTACAGTAAATGTAACCTACTTTTACAATTATCAACCTGTCCAAGAGAAGTAACATGACATCAGTAAGGGGTTTTGTTCGATAGACTTTGATGTAGTTATATTATTGTGAGCTAGACTCCTTTGTGTAGCTTTACTAATTGGTGGTCCACACCTGGTGCTAATCAGCCAATCACTGATGGATACAAGAAATGGTGTTGTCTGCTCTACTCAAGCTTTTGACAATAGCATCATGATCAAAAGAGTGTTTATGTTGACGTTCACTGCTGATTTCCCCCTTTTGATGGGATTTTTAAATTCATTTTAAGAGATCTATATCAGGAAGTTTCTCCCGTTCAGCTTGACAAAACGGCTGAAGCTCTGTACTACAATGTTTAAATCCAAGGGGGCTTTCTTTATAGACATTATATGGCTCACTTACTAAAAATGTTTTTTACTTTCTTGCTCTTGTTGCACTGAGAAATGTTTTACACTCCCTTGTGCTTCTGTATTGTGGATTTGACACACAGTTGCCTTGTTAACTGCCTTTTCTGTAAGTGCCAATAATCTCGGGATGAAAGCTATATGGAAACTATATGTACCCCTGTCCCTGTTCTCTTTCCCTCCATCACTCCTGTACTTTCCATCTTCATCTGTCCTCTGAGTAACTTCTTGCATCCCTGACTTCGATGATGCAGTGGTTGTGTCAACATGATCAATTTTACAGTGAAGCGTCACCGCTAACATCTAAAT
The DNA here is from genome assembly GCF_014851395.1 of Micropterus salmoides. NCBI lineage: Eukaryota > Metazoa > Chordata > Actinopteri > Centrarchiformes > Centrarchidae > Micropterus > Micropterus salmoides. The sequence goes on from NW_024040817.1 coordinate 11,897,957, forward strand.
GCCCTTCATCAGCAAGCTCTTAAACAAATCAATTAATTTGTTAATTCATCAAACAAGTGCATTGTGCTGTATGTGGACATTGATACACACTCACACACACACACACACACACACACACACACACACACACACATTCTTTTACCCCCCTCATTCTCCTCTGTGAATCTCAGTACGAAAGGGTCCTTCTCTCAATTCTAATTTAATCTTCTATCTCTTTTTCAGCATCGATCTTCATACACCCTGTGTTGCAGAAAGTGATATTGAAAGGGGGACTGATATGGAGATGGACATTGATTTGGAATAAAGACAAAAAATGACAGTACATGTGTCCACATGCTTGAAACTGTTGAGAGAATACTAGAATACAGATTGAGTGAGACAGTGGGGAGGTGAGAGCTAGAGTTTTGATTAGATCAACTTCTGCTGATGTTATGACACTACCTGTTCCTTCCCATTTCCTCTGCAACTCAGAACTTCATCTGGAGAAAGTTGAGGTGAATTATGCAGGGGCCTTGCTGGGATGGCTGACAGGTTGTTCTGCCTGCTGGTTAGGCTTTCTGCACAGAAACCTCCAAATACTAGCCCGAGGTACAGCGTTTGTACAGCAGGGCGTCTTGCTTGGGATTTGGATTTACTTTGTGTCTGGATATAGGGTTAAGATGTAAAAGCCTACTAACAGGGTTGGCTTTTGCTTTTCTGGAAGTGATGATGTGTGGAAAGAAGCAGCCTCATAGCATTTTCAGTTTGCAAAGCTCCTTTCTTACTGAAATGTCATGTGATGTCATAGTGTATAAACGGGCGCTTAAATGTGGCCACACATTATCCACATAAAATAACTGTCAGCAATAAGTAAACATACAGTAAGTGGTCATTTCAATAAGCTGACTACATTTTTTACAGACAGCATTCAACATTATCTAGCAACAACTGACAGCCGGGACAGACATGTTTACAAAAACATCTACGCCCCTCCCGTTCTACTGTAATTAAGCAGACATTGTGGCGGTCAATAATTCCAAATAGCAGCAGCTGCCTCATATTGAGCGCTATAGGATGTCTATGGTGATTACACAGCTACTCAGCCTGGCACAAGAACAATCAAAATATTCTAAATGTGGATAACAAAAGAAAGTAAGTTGTTAAACTGACTTTTATCCTTCATCAGTTTTAAAGATTTAATCTTTAAGCAATACGAGACAGTATACACTTTTGGAAATAAAATATGGAGCAAAATCGTGGACAATTCATCTGACAATTCACAGATCAATTTCTTTCAAGGTCATTCAAGGTCATGGCCAGAGGAAAGTAAAGGATCCAGATTTGTGGTGCACACCCATCAGTGTGAAGAGAATTGGCAACTCTTGAGTGGGATGAGAGCACAACTTTTTATTTAATAATAATTGTTATTTACTAAATCAGGGCTGCGAACTTTTCAGTTTAGTTTGGAGTGAGATTCAGTATTGGAGGTTGGTTTATTTTAGGCCTTCTGTATCATATCCCACCGCAGGGGTCGGGTTCTTCACTCTTTAATCCTCAGGAATTTTGTTTTAAAAGTTCAACAGCCACATGTATGTGTAGATAAAATGCCAAGTCAATAATCATGGTCAGATCAGTGTGATTAAGATGCTTACCAACCTCCAGACATGATAGCCTTAATTTTGACCAAACCTAACCATGTATTGGGGAGTATTCCCCCACAGAATCTAGGTGTCAAACCAGAGACTGTATTTCTACAGAATGTATGGAATATTAAAGTTCATAATAAGCAAGAGTGTAGGTTTTCCTTTAGCAATGGACGAGGCAAGTAATTAGGCGGGGGGTAACCCCCAGCAAATAATTTCCTACATTCTGGTGAAATTTTTTGCACCAATTCCTGCCTTTTCTGCATCAATTTATGGTGGAAATGTTTTTAGGCTATGTCAACGGAAACACAAAACTCAGGCAGCAGGTGATGATTTAAAATATAAAATATACAAGAATATAATTCAGTAGGTGTATGGCTTTCAAGCATTCTGGATTTATTTTTCTTTCATGATTTAGTCTTCCCTCTTCTTTGTGTCTTTGTTTGGGAAAGTTCCTCTTTAAATGTGGCACCTTTTCACCTCAAGGATAAATTATTAATTTTAATTCAGTTAAAACTGCTGGACGGAATATTAAAATCTTTTTGCATCTATCCTGTATAATTGTGTAATCTGACAACTCCAGAAAGATTTTTTAAGAGAACAATGTCATCATTTAATCACTATTCACAATATTTTTCTAAATCTTCCCGCCCTATAATCTGCTGTTCATTCCTTGCTCTGCTGATATGATATCCCAGACAGACAGACACAGAACCAGTTTGGGACTGTATAAGTTAGATACATGTGCAAAACGAAACTAACTGAAAACACTTCACCACAAATCCACACATTAACTTTAGCAGCTCCGTGATGCTCACATTCCCAACAGAGCAAGGCTGTGCTTCAAATTATACATTTATATTGCAAAACCATACCAGCTATGTTACCCGATCAAAAACTGTCTGCCACTCACTGCGTGAGAGCGGGTTTGCTTGATTCCTGTCACAGCGCCCGCTGGTGTCACATCAGTTGGGTGGAGTGTAATCGCGCCGAGTCGACGCTATCAGTTATAGGCTACATTAGTTTTTCAATGCGTGAGAAAATTGATGTATGGCATGAGGGCGTGTGAAAAGTGTAAATTACGCGAGTCTCACGCTTAATGCGTGAGAGTTGGAAGCTCTGCTAAATAATTGAAGCCACAGAGGAGGTGGCACGCAGGGATGCTGAGCCCTCAAGTCTTCACAGTCTGAATAGGGGCCTGATTGCAGAACTACAGACCAGGTGGACAGTCCTTTAAAGGTCCGTTCGGCAGGTTTTTATTTAATGTTTTTTCCGCTTTTCCCTTTAAAAGAGTTGGGTGGGCTTTAACCACATTGGTGAAAATCACCTCACTGTAACAAAGCTGCCAGATTCCTGCTTTCTAGTTTTTATTTTGCAGCCTTCATTTATTGCATATTGTTTATTTTGGCAGGACAAAAAGCAAAACCAAGAAGATGCAAAGGTAGTCATTTTGATGAGTCTGTGCTAGTTGATAGAATAAAATAGATAATGTACCATGGAGGCATAAAAATGTCAAAGCATACCTTCACTTGTGTGATGCGGGGCCCTACAGCAGAGGGGACCTTGTGCTCAGCGGTGGCCTTGGCCCGACTGTGCTGAGGCCAGAAACCTGCTGGGCTCACTTCACCTCATCTGGTTTTCCATGACACGTCTGAGCAAAGGCATAGCATAGGCATAGGGGGAGCATAGGAGACTGAGAGAGGAAGGAAGCGATAGATGGAAAGAGAAGGAGAGGAGACTCTTCCCTGACTCGTGTATAACCCCCCGCCCTTCACACCCTGCAATCCCCAGTTGCCTGTTTATTTGCAAGGATTTCCGCCTTGTGTCTGTGTTTCTTATCTCCTTCTCTCTCCCTTCTCATTTTCTCATACCCTGTGAGGAGGTCAAGAGCTAGAGGAGAGGAGGGATGGGGAAGAAGGTCAGGTTAGGATGAGAGAGGGAAGAAAAAGAAGAGGAGAATAGAGAACTCAAATAGATTGATGTTCTTTTCTTCAGCTGTATGTGTCCTTAACCTCACTGTAGCCCTCTGTGGGCTGTGCAAACCCACTTCCTTGACCTCAAGGTTGTTGTGTGTGAAGATATATTTCATGGAGCTTAGCTCAACTTGAAACTGCTCTCTCAGTAATTACAGTAACCTTTCATCCCAGTCCCATACTTGTAAGTATGTATGTGAACACATGAATGTGGGATGTAGAAACAGTCTTCACTGACTTGTCAAATCCAAAAGTGAAGACAAGAAGTGGGGTCACCTGCCCAGGTATTGACTGATTCTCAAACCTTATTAGTAGGGATATGTGTGAACACCACTATCTGTATCTGTATCTTTTTAACAAATTAAATTATCTGTGTCTGTAGCCGTACTCTGAATGGGTGGGGCTGAATCCAGATGTGGGAGGGGCTAACCAGAAGTTATTATTTAAACCTGGAATTGGAATGGGTTGATCAGAAACTGCTATATTTATTAGAAAACTATTTACAGAACTGCATTACAATTGAGCTTCAGAGCAATGTTTTTGATTGCAATAGTAAGATAACAATCCTATATTCCTATATTTATAGTTTATTAGAAAACAGATATTAACACATTTACTCTGATCATACTCGTAAAAAGCATATTGTCTGTACCAGATACTACTAAAAAGGTTATTTCTAGAGCTAAGATTCGAATTTGAGATGCTGCATTGTATCTAAGGTGTAACAGTACAAATTATTGTCATCGATTAGTCAGATATGTATAAACATTCTTGTCTCTAGTTATTGCATTTGAAACAATGACTTTATGTCATGTGTATTTTCTGAACGATATCAAGCAATTGCTCTTTTTTGAAGGATCTACTTCAAATTTCTTGTTATAGTTTTTTTTCTTGCTACAAGCAATATTTTATTCAGGTCTTTGTTCCTTTCTTGTGGAATCTCTTCACAGTTGTTTATAAAATGTTTTATTCAACTGAAGGTCCACCCACTGAACCTTTTTTCGAAGCAGTCAACTGCATCTCACATTCATGGATATAAATGGGGCTGACTAAATGGAAACACATCTCAGTATAATGCAACACCATTCAACAGCACACTTTTCCCAAAAATGCTTTCTTTTGACACTAAATAGGAAGGTCAGTTTTTTCAGGTTTGCCATTGCTCTTTTTTGGAAGACACCAACTTCTCGTTATAATTATTAAAGATATAGATGCATTATTATACTATTTTTGTCAGGTATCAGTCACTTTCTTGTATAATCTCAATGTACCCAATTCACAACAATTGGTGAGACTAGCTTATCCCAGTATTTAAGAGTTTAATTGGTAAATGTCCAGTAAGTTAAGCATAGATTTGTGTCAAAAAAATCTGGCCATTTACAAGCTTTTCTGTGTTTCCAGTGTCATCTCACAATTAACCTCGTCGATAAAAAATAGGGCAGCAACCTTTTCTGTCACGCCACCCTTTAGAAGCCCAAAAAACTTCAAGCCCCCTGACTCCAGCAAAAGTGAATTTCATTTTTACATCAATCATTAACAACACGTGATTGAAATAACAAAGTTTCAGAATAGCAAAATAGCCTTGCTTGCATCAGAACTCCCTTTTTTGTTTATGCCACCACATGAAGCACATTCCTGTCTACTCAACATCCATGCCCCCCTGTAGTGGGGAGTGGTTCTCCCCAGTTTGAGAACCACTGAAATAGGATATCCAGGAACAGCACCACGAACTGCAGCATCCAAAATGGCCATAGAGATAAATCATCACCTCTCTAAAATAGTTTCAACAAAAAAACTGAGGCAGGACATATTTCAGGGTTGTTGCATTAGACTGCCATAGGTTTGCCAGGTGTTTTAAATGTGACCTTGAAAAGGTAAATCAGATTTTGTAAACATGACCGTCCATTGATTGGTCAATGACAATCAGTGGATGGTGACAATACCACTGCTCCTAACAAATTATCACATGACATAATGAATTAACTTGACAAAAAATCTATTACAACAGCAAGCACATTATCAGAATTCAGTCAAAATCTACAGTATTACATGATGAATCTTCTTGAATTAATTAAGTGACTGGGCAGTTTTGAAATGTTATTTTAGTGATTTAAAGAATATTTTAGCTTTCATATATCATCCTTCATCCTTTAGATGTATGAGACATAAAGCATTGGTGTTACATCATAAAAATCAGCTACATTTTCATCTGGGCTTTTGCATTGTTAATGCGAGATTTATCACAAGCTGTGGTCATAGGTTATAATCTTTGTCAATATCCATAAACAGAAGCTTGTATCAGTCCATTATTATGTCCCACAGCCAACGAGTTTCTGGGAACTCTTTACAATGGGAGTTATTAGAGAAGAAATCCAGACGTTCTGTCTAGCAGACAGCCAAACAGCCTTGTCCTCTGAAAGCCATTAAGACTAAGATGAGGCCATAAAACCAACTCCAGCCAGCTCTATTACTGGATGCCCCATCTCTGTCTGTCAGTCAGACCGTCAGTCATTGGTCTATCTCTTTGGCCCGCTTTGGTCAGCATTAGTATCACTGGAGGGCTACATAATTACTGAGTTATTATCTCAGTAAGTCCAGAATGAATTTCATCCCAATGGAAATGACCATGTAAGTGATTTTCCACAGCTACTATGATGGGGGGGGGTGTTAAGGTCTAGAATCTCTAGGGTGCTGTGCTAATTATTTTTCAATCAGTAAAATCCATCGCAGAAGTCTGACTCATGCTGAAGTTATTACTTGACGTTTGGTGTTAAAGAAATTAATATTTTTTCACTCTTGCTCATTTAAATCACTTTTGCACACCAAGAATGCGCACCACAGGGGAGGACACTTCAAGATGATTTGATTTATTTTATGCCATGTTCATTTGGTGTAAGCTTGCATAGCAAGTAGTGTGAATGTCATGAAGCATAGATATCAGCAAGCTCAAAGTCTACTTTACACTAAAAGAAGAAAAAAAGTCCTTTAGTGCATTTTCCTCATTCCAGCTGGCATTACAATCCCTTTTTTGATGACCTCGGGGGAAATGAATATTTTTGTGGGATGTTTTATGTCCACTGTTACTCACGTTCAAATACACACACACACACACACTGTGCATCTCCTTGAGTGACACACTTCCTAATTATTCCTCAATATTCACTTTTGCCTTTGAAAACTCCCATTAAATATGAATGAGCCCCCCCTTCTGTTTTGACTTGACTCAGCTGAGCACCAGCCTCCCCAATCATCAGCTTTTATGATGTTAAGCTGCCATCAATTAGATCTCATTTGATCTGCTCCCTCCCTGGCCACCCAGTCTGACGGTGCTGTGTGCCGTTGGCCGTGGTGGCGGGTGGGATGCGGCCCTCAGCAACTTGCTAATTAAAGCAGTAATTAGGCCTAATCCTGGACTTCAAAATGAGCTCCTTAGTGAGCCAGGTGTGCCAGACAGCAGTGGAGGACAGAATTTCCTTATTTATTCACTTGCTCTTTCTCAATTTTCAGTACAGTAATGTGCTGCTGTGTCCTCCATGACATATTTGATATACAGTGAGGAAAATAAGTATTTGAACACCCTGCTATTTTGCAAGTTCTCCCACTTAGAAATCATGGAGGGGTCTGAAATTGTCATCGTAGGTGCATGTCCACTGTGAGAGACATAATCTAAAAAAAAAATCCAGAAATCACAATGTATGATTTTTTAACTATTTATTTGTATGATACAGCTGCAAATAAGTATTTGAACACCTGAGAAAATCAATGTAAATATTTGGTACAGTAGCCTTTGTTTGCAATTAAAGAGGTCAAACGTTTCCTGTAGTTTTTCACCAGGTTTGCACACACTGCAGGAGGGATTTTGGCCCACTCCTCCACACAGATCTTCTCTAGATCAGTCAGGTTTCTGGGCTGTCGCTGAGAAACACGGAGTTTGAGCTCCCTCCAAAGATTCTCTATTGGGTTTAGGTCTGGAGACTGGCTAGGCCACGCCAGAACCTTGATATGCTTCTTACAGAGCCGCTCCTTGGTTATCCTGGCTGTGTGCTTCGGGTCATTGTCATGTTGGAAGACCCGGCCTCGACCCATCTTCAATGCTCTAACTGAGGGAAGGAGGTTGTTCCCCAAAATCTCGCAATACATGGCCCCGGTCATCCTCTCCTTAATACAGTGCAGTCGCCCTGTCCCATGTGCAGAAAAACACCCCCAAAGCATGATGCTACCACCCCCATGCTTCACAGTAGGGATGGTGTTCTTGGGATGGTACTCATCATTCTTCTTCCTCCAAACACAGTTAGTGGAATTATGACCAAAAAGTTCTATTTTGGTCTCATCTGACCACATGACTTTCTCCCATGACTCCTCTGGATCATCCAAATGGTCATTGGCAAACTGAAGACGGGCCTTGACATGTGCTGGTTTAAGCAGGGGAACCTTCCGTGCCATGCATGATTTCAAACCGTGACGTCTTAGTGTATTACCAACAGTAACCTTGGAAACGGTGGTCCCAGCTCTTTTCAGGTCATTGACCAGCTCCTCCCGTGTAGTTCTGGGCTGATTTCTCACCTTTCTTAGGATCATTGAGACCCCACGAGGTGAGATCTTGCATGGAGCCCCGGTCCGAGGGAGATTGACAATCATGTTTAGCTTCTTCCATTTTCTAATGATTGCTCCAACAGTGGACCTTTTTTCACCAAGCTGCTTGGCAATTTCCCCGTAGCCCTTTCCAGCCTTGTGGAGGTGTACAATTTTGTCTCTAGTGTCTTTGGACAGCTCTTTGGTCTTGGCCATGTTAGTAGTTGGATTCTTACTGATTGTATGGGGTGGACAGGTGTCTTTATGCAGCTAACGACCTCAAACAGGTGCATCTAATTTAGGATAATAAATGGAGTGGAGGTGGACATTTTGAAGGCAGACTAACAGGTCTTTGAGAGTCAGAATTCTAGCTGATAGACAGATGTTCAAATACTTATTTGCAGCTGTATCATACAAATAAATAGTTAAAAAATCATACATTGTGATTTCTGGATCTTTTTTTTAGATTATGTCTCTCACAGTGGACATGCACCTACGATGACAATTTCAGACCCCTCCATGATTTCTAAGCGGGAGAACTTGCAAAATAGCAGGGTGTTCAAATACTTATTTTCCTCACTGTAATGTCAAATGGCTGAAGTGTGACTCTTAATAAAAAATGTGAAGATAGATGATATATCTGCATCTGTATTTTTATCCTTAATGACAACCAAAGATGCATCATAATTAAGTTGACTAAAACTCTCAGCGAGCCCGAAGATTTGTTGTGGAAATGATGCATCACACCCAAACAAGAGAATAGTTTGTAGTGCAGCACCAGCTGATAAACAGCTGTGTTTCTTAACCGACCTTGCAATGTCAAGCATGCATCTCAAACTATAATGATACATTTTTTTGTTTTTGCTTTCAGGAGACACTCACTCTCTCCAAGACAACTCACAAGTGTTTTTGTCTCCGCAAGGACGCAAATATCATCCAGATATTTGGTCAATTTAAGATAAATAAGCTAGAAGGGCACTTGGAGAGTGCAGACCTCCGCCAAGGCCAAGAGTCTAGTCTTCTGTGATATGCAAATCTATACTCTATAAGGTGACAGTTAGCAGCTGGTTAGCTTAATGTAGGTTAAGGGCCCGTGTCCACCAAAGCGTTTTTTCCCAGCTGAAAACGCCAGCTGCTCTTCTGAAAACGGCCAGCAGGGAGCGCTAGCGGGTGTTTTTGAGGCACAGCATTTTTTCCGACTACTTTGGTTGCTATGATACATTTGTTGTAAGTCGTTCTACTTTACTGGATGTAAAAATGTTAACACAGAGTAGAGTACTTGCTGAAGAGAAGGCTGAAGCGAAGGCTGAAGCAGGTAGAGAGAGCGGACGGATTCGCCGTATGTGGGTTCATGAGATTTTGTCGGCGACCATCAACGGAGTGCCACCGTTTGGTCCAAGAGCTAAGGTTTGACAAAGCCCGGTTGCAGGATAGAAACCGTTGCTACAGTGTGGTATCGCACCTCGTCTACTGTGATTGGACAGCTGGGTAAAAGGTGACAGTGACAAGCGCAGCGTTTTTCTCAAAGTTGAACATTTTTCTACTCTCAGCGACTGGAAAAAAAAACACTCAGCGCCCAGCACGGAAAGGACGCTAAGCGCCTCGTCATGCTGCTGCCGTTTTTACCATGTTGTAAAAATGCGGTGCTCCCATCGCAATGAATTGAAAAAAGACGCTGGCGTCAGAAAAAAATGCTGTGGTGGACACGGCACACACACAGCATTTTGTAAAGCCCCTTTTCCACTGCATAGTACCAGCTCGGCTCGGCTCGACTCGGCTCAACTCGACTCAACTCAACTCACCTTTGTTTGGTTTTCCATTGTGGGAAAGTTGCACCTGTACCTGCTTCCAGGTACTTTTTTTCGTATCAACTCCGTCGAGGTTCCAAACGAGCTGAGGCGATACTAAAATGTCAGACTTCTGATTGGTCAGATAGAATCGTCACTATTCACCGCATAATCAGTGAATAGTGACAGTTTTACGAAAAGTGATGGCGGAACAAAAATGCGCTTGAAAGTTTTCAGAGTTGAGGAGCTCCGCAAGTGGCGGTGGGGGAAGCCTGCGGCAACCCGCGGGAGGAGCTTGAGAGGCCGGCCAGCCGCCCGCTCACAGAGCCCTCTGCTCCCGTCACACAGACTGCTGCAGCAACAACGGCAGAGGAAAACACAGCTGGAAGGTTTTCATACCGCTTATCTGTGTTTACATTCTGAGTAATGTTGAAACATTTTAACTTAAAGAGAAAGCTGTGTTATCCAGTGAAATGCTGCTGAGACAATGGTGATATGTAACTCTGATAAAGAAATTTCAGTCATATCTAGTTTCAACCTTGACACATAGACCTTTTATTTTACTTGAAGCTTGCTAAAATCATGGGAAAGGGGAACCCACAATATGGAACTGAACCTAAGACTGTTGCTGAGTAGAGACTGTGCTAACCGCCAAGGCTTTCAACATCCCCTGTAGATTTATAGAAATAGCTAATTTTCTTTCTTTGCAATCTACATCACTAAATATGACGAAGAATGAACACGCCTCTGACACGCGAGCATATTTTACTGCATGTGAAATTGTCCTGTATGGGAATAAGTAAGCGTGCTGGGAGTGAGCTGCCTGTATACATAACTGCAGTTCCATCTGTTAGCTTTAAGTGTAAGAGGGAGTGAGGATAGTAGCTTGTGATATGGGCACAGATGGTCTGTTCTTTCTGCTAATGTTTCACAGTTGGAGCCGTCAGTGGAGAGAATGTGTGAGTTTAAAAATCCCGGTTGAATAATAATATACTCACAGTAGAACTTGCCAAGTGAAAGATGGAATGAGATAAAGGGGATGAAACAAAGAGAGATAGAGAACTGAAAAAGTGTGAAATGTGTGCAGGAGATATTTTGTATTACTATCTTGTAGAGGAAACCAAGGAGCACAGAAAAGAAATACAATGAGATCACAAGTAAAGTGCTGTATTCATTAAGTGGGGTAAACAAGAGGTAAACAAGAAAGCAAGACTGGTAGTTTGGAACGAAAGGAAAAAAGTGAGGAGAACCATGTGATTTCTTGAAGGAGAGATGTTGTTAGAAGGGAGGGGAGGCAGACAGGAGGAGATCGGTTAGAAAGATTAGTAGTAAGCAGCGAGCAGGAGGTGAACAGATAGAGGAGGGATTACAGGAATCCCCTGACCTCTCCAGGCAGCCATTAGAGCAAAACTAATTACCAGCCAACGACCCTGGAGATAGAAGTCAGTGCCCTGTCATACCACAGTCCACACCCACACTTGCACAAGCGCCTTTCACTCCTCGTAAGTGTGTGTGCATACTTAGTTCCTTGCTCTGTGTCTGTCCCACAGACCCAATCCATATGATGTATGGATGTATGGGAGCAAAGGGAAATGGCTAATCACCTCCGAGAAATGAAAGCGAGCGAAAGAACACCTTCAAGGGACCTTTACTGGACCTCCCTCCGTCTATTCCTTTTATAGCACCAGCTCTATGCCTTGTGCAGTGCGTACACAAAAATCTCATATAATGCCAATATTTTTTCTCTGATATGTTCTGTCAAACCCAAACATTCATGTATTTGTAAATAAATAAATATGAAATAGATGCTTATTTGCCCCACTAGGAGTGCGTCTCTAGGACTGGCAATGCTGATTGGTCTGTTGGACAGTTGATTAAGCTGCTTCTCCAAATATACATGTGACCATTTTTGTGTTATTGGTAATCGTAGGTCGTTGTGTGTTTATATTGTGTTTTGACAGGTGGGACTCAAGTGCAGGACTCGGGCAGAGGTTGAGTTAGAATAAAGTCATTATTTTACACTGGGGAATGATGACGAGGTGGAATCACTGGCTGGGAGTGTGGAGGTAATGGCGGTGAAAGATGGCATGGGCAGAGGCAAATGGAGAGAGGAATTGCTGGCAGAAAGTGAACGGGAAGCAGGCGTTGCACAAAAACACAAGTTACCATAGGCAAAAACTAATGCAAGAACGCAAGTCTCGGTCGAGAGTACTACCACTTAGGCTGAACAACAATCTGGTGATGAGTGAATGGAGAGCCGGGGTAGATAGACTGCAGGTAGGTGGTATATGTATGTGTTTTTGTAAAAACCATGGTAAACACACAGGATCAAAGCGACGTGTCGCAGACATTGATTGGTGTTTACAGTCGTCAGTAGCGCCCTATGTGTGTTTACGCCCCCCACCCTGTCCTGCAGACTCTGTGCGGACTAGTTCCAGCTCTCAGTGAGTGAACACAGAAGCTGGACTGGGACCGAGCAGCACTGCTAATGTTAACCGACTGAGCTAACTAGCCACAGATATAGGCTGATAGGCTACAGTTAGTGGTTTAGCAAAAAGCAAAGCTATCCATTTGAAAGCTTTGTGTAAGTCATCTCAGTACTGAGTTCCCTGTTGGCCATTGAGGTTGTGTTCGGTCCTGTTCATGCTGTGTTTACTGGGAAGCTGCTGAGCGAGGTGTCGTTGCCTGCTCCCCCAGCCACAGCTCCCAATCAGGTGCTGCACCCCTTTGATGGGCCAGACGCTGCCATAGTGGTGACATAGTGCAAAGCATATCATATAAAAACATTTAAACATGATTTCATGGGAAGATTATGTATATTTCTCTAAAAATGCAGAAATCGCATAATTTATACTTGTCTTCATTTGCCTATTTGGCATTGAAGTAATGCAAAAGTAACTAAAAGTAATCAGGTGACATTACTTTTTAGTTTGTGGTACTTGGATTATGTTACAGATTACATTTTTTAACAAGTAATTAGTAATTGTTCCGGTTTACATTTTTAAAGTAATCCTGCCAACCCTGGTTAACGAGAACTATTAATACACACCACTTGATAAAATATTTTTAGATTTCATCCTGACTTGTTCCACTGGGCTTGCTGCTGAAATGAAGTTATTCTTAACACAATAGCATTACATTCATACAGACAGCCCTGCAGCCTTGTGATTTAGGAAGGAGATCTTAATTTATTAACGGGCCAATTTCTGAGATGCAGCCCATCTGTATAGGCTAATTGAATTATTAAATGTTTTCCACATATTTAGATTGACTATTTTATGTGTCCAAAAAATACAGAGCGAGGGTGGGGGTTAATAATCCAAGGGGGAAAAAAATCCTAGATAAAAGTGGTAAATTTTCAAGAACAAAATTTGTGAATTCCCTGAAATTACAGTCACAAAAAATCCAAATAACTCTGGTGTTTTCATCTGAATACGCCCAATTGATGGCAAAGTCTTGAAAGTCCCAATGGGGTTTATAATATGGTGATTGAAATACGACTGTGAAGTAGCCTATAATATAATTTTCCTTTTCATGCATAATACACAGCAGAGGTGCGTGTGTGTGTGATGTTGCAGCCTTGCAAAGGGAAGCGATGTGGTTCCTTAAAAAAAGACTCAGAGTTTTTATCATTAATTTATGACCATAATGTCAAAAAATATTGATGTTTTAACTTGTAGATTTGTGATTATTTGTTCCTCGTAAATTTACCACATTAATCCTGGAAGTTCTGATTTTTTTCTTGGATAATTACCCCTCTCCCCTGGATCCATTTTTTTTTATTATAATGGACTTAATATGCAGTTTTATATTACATCTTAATTATATTACACATAAAAGAAGAGTCCATAAAATACTAAATGGAGAATTAAAACAATAACACTGTGTGCTCTGCCAACAAGCTAAACCTGGATTTGCTGTCCGACATGGTGTTAATGTGTCTTTAAATTCCTCATATCCGACACCACCATGAGTCATTCTTCTGGGGAAAAATATGGAGCATGCACCATTGTGAAAAAACTCTGCCTGCACGGCCGAACCCCCATCCCGCAAACGGGATTTGGGATGACAGCATAGAAATTTCCTTATTTAAGAATATTCTCAGATAAGTTCACATTGAATAGTGAAAACAGACATTTGACAATTAAGAATTTTCAAGGGAATACATTATGATATACACATTGGAAATGAAAAATGAAAAAAGTTGATATGAGTGCCATCAATTGTGCCTGCTACTCCTGTGAAGCCAGCTATTTGCATGATTTGTGTTTGCTTCTGTTGGATTACACGGGGTGATGGGGTGTGTGGAGCTGTAAGTGCCTGTAAGAATTGTTTCTATGACTTTTTTGGCTTATTGGTAGTTATGATGGCCCTAAATCATCAGCATTGCTGCATTTGTAATGGGTTGAAGAAAAAAAGTGTCATCACCACCTTCGATTCAGTTGAAAATGCATTGCTGCGTAAAGTTAGTGGGGAGATGACGTTTCTCACCAACTAGCTGACAAAGATGATGCCTGCACTGTCCAAACAATACTGTATAATTAACTGCACATCGTCAAATGATTCAGAAACATTCTTCCTCTCCTGAAAGATCTGCGCATGTCTCTGTCTCCACAGTGCCATCACAAGCTCCTACTAGCAGCTCCTAACCACCCAAGAGACCTCTCGAGCTGTCTTAATAACTGGGAGAGTAAGAGTGATTCTTAGCTTTGAGAAATTTGATGAGAAATTTGAAACTTGCTTTTATTCTGAAGTTTAAAAGTAGGAGTAAATTTCATGAATTCTCAGCACTTAAGACTAAAATGGTACTAACTAACTAATAACTACTGTGATGGGCGCTAGGACCCTGAGGGAGGCTGCATCTTTCTCTACCAAGCAATGTTACCACACACACACACACACACACACGCACACACACACACACAGGTGAATGGTGAAGGAAGATTGATTGACCGTAGTGAGTGATACAGAGTGAAATTGCAAGTTTTTGTTAGTGACTGTTATGTGCTTAACTTTAGCTACATTTACTTGAGGTAAAGGAAAGAGGATATTTTAGTTGGCTATGGAAAAAACTAGTCTAGCTAGTGTGAATGACATGAATATAATCTATCTCTACATTATTTCAAAACAATATCAGTCCCCACAGAATGATTTTGTCAGTGAAAACTAAATGTCATAGTGTCCCTGTTAATGCTATCCTACTGGTATATCCTTCAATTCATTGATATTGGAAGATATTTTAGGAGAGAGAGAAGCAGGAGATTGACAGTGCAGCTGATTCTGAGGGAGCCAGCGTGATTGAGGTCAGTAGTGGTCTACAGGTCTAAGGAAATGTGATGTGTTTTGTTTTGTTCTAACAATAGGCATTTGTTGGCAGGTGTAGACACCAATGCATAGCCTAAACAAAATTTTTTAATGATATTTATTATTTATGCTGTATTCTGACCAACTTAACTTTCTGCATTCATCGGCTGTAATAAATTAAATAAATATGTACATCTATTTAGACTAGGCTATACAAGAGCATTTACCCACAGATGTACACACATGAAAATACAATAAAATAAAAGCACTCATACATACATGCATACATACAAATAGTAATCATTACTCAAAATCTTTTATTTCTTCCATCAGGTTATTATATTCAGATAGTAGCCACTTTAAATAGAATCCTTAGTTTACATAATAAAGTATTTATTATATGCTTGTATGCAAGCCAAACTACAAAACAAAATCACACTCTGATTGAAACAATCTACAGTGCAGTAACAGTAATTAGTGTAATTAAATAGCGTTCTTTGGACTAGCAATTTATCTAATAGAGAAAGAAATTAGATATGGTATTACTGTATTACACATTTACATGAGCAGGCATATAGCATTTAAGTCATAGCCTACAGAAGAACTTGGCAGGAGGTTGGCCTAAGTAAATTCCCCCCAGGCAGCTCAGATGTGTCTAAGCGCAGTAGCATTACAGTAACTTTTGTTCAACAGAAGAGAAATGGAAGGAGAGAATATGTCTGTCGCTTGTTACTTGTTAATAACCTGGCTTCTTCACTGGTTGTTGACTTAAGTGTAGTTCTAATACAGTAACAAAAGATGCAAGTGCAAAGATTTTGCTAACGCAAGTTATGCATACCCTGGTGGCTAAGCCCTCCTTGTCTTTCAATCCAAGTGACGTCCCTGGTGTGGAATCAGCAGAGCCAAGAGTCAGGAGGGAGAGAGGAAGGGAAGCCCACATGGCAACAGACGCAGGCTGACAAACACACAGGGGCTGCGGTTGAAAAGTAAAATAAAATGTACTTTCCTACCCGCTGTTCCTTGACCTTGATGAAAAATGTCACTAGGTCAAGGAAAATATGAAGGTAAATTCATAACGACTTAAGAAAAGACAACCATGTTTCTCAGAGAATCCGACTGTTTACTCTAGACTAATAAAACAACTTTATTTATAACACATGGAAAATAAGTACAGTGACAAACTCAATGCTTTACAAAAAAGTAAGGTTTCCTGTCCAACACAGAATCACGCCTCTTAAAAGAGGATGTTTTCAATCCATAGGGTACATTTACCCATCAGTTGGCTACTCTAGGAAGTAACGACAAAATAGATGGTTGTTAAAAATAAAAACAAAACAAATGGGATTGAAATTAATAATATGATGGGGAAAAAAGTAATATACAAGTAGAGAACGTTGAGCCATTTAAATAATAATTAAATAAAAAGAAGGAACTGAGCAAGGGCTTAGAATAAATTATTCTCACCATAATTATATAGAGTTTTCTGGCATGGCCACTTTGACCGTTTTTATACATTTGTTAAGTAGAGAAAATCATTTTTTTAGTGCATTCCACAATGGTGGGATTCAACAAAACGATTCCTCCTAACTGGATAGATTTGAAAGAGAAATCTATATTTATGGTATCAGAGCTCAGCTAATCATACAAGGATTTCCCTACGTTTTGGATCGTGTCACAAGTAGGGATGGGGATCGTTAATTTTTATTGATAATGATACCCTTATTGAGACTGCTTAACGATCCGATTCTTTATCGATACTTTACTATTATTTGGTGAAATCAGTCTGTATCAGTCCCTCCTCTTCCTCCTCCTCTTCCTCCTCTCTGCTGTTAATTACTGCCTGCAGGTAACGTTGTCTCAGC
Organism: Micropterus salmoides; assembly: GCF_014851395.1. NCBI lineage: Eukaryota > Metazoa > Chordata > Actinopteri > Centrarchiformes > Centrarchidae > Micropterus > Micropterus salmoides. The sequence continues at coordinate 11,915,077 of NW_024040817.1, forward strand.
CAGCAGCTGAGTTTTTAACAATTAATTAACTAATTGCCAAGTTAACGTTAGCTGCGCTTATATAGGACACACAGGATGAGAGACTGAGGACAGAGCAGTTTAAAATTAACCCTTTCTACATGTTTACCTTACAGACAGGTGTACTGATAAAGTATCGTCTTGTTACTCGCGAAGGTTTTATTGCACAGAGCGCAGCTGTCGGCAACTTGAGTAGTTTGGAGCTAACTTAACTTCACCGTCTCCACTGCGACGGAGCGACATCTGCTTCTCTTTTTGCAGGGCGCTGTGCGTGCGAGACAGAGAGCAGCAGATCTGCAGCCTGATGATAAACAGTCTCGGTGCCATCAATAAATAAACATTAGTTTTCTTATCCATTGCGTTTCAAGATAAATCAGATTTGACACTCGAGACATAATTACATTTTAGTCTCGATAGCAGTATCGATAAGCTCGGACCTTATTGATTTTCAGTTTTGGGGAAATTTTTGAACCGGGTCCTTTTAGAACCGGGTATTGATCCCCATCCCTAGTCACAAGCATAAAATAGGTGCCTTGTTGTTTCTACATTTATGTGGGTCTGCTGTGGTGAAACTACAATGGCGCATTGCTTTAAATGTTACTGCCACAAGGAATTGTGGGACAGCATTATCTCCTTTCCTTTTGTAAAGGTTGGTCCAGTAACCCTATGATAAACGAGATAAGAAAGGAAGCATTGAACCAACTTTCCTTAGCAATAAGCGAATTCAACAAGTTCCTGTCGTGGCTGCCACTTAAATACTTCCAGGTCATTTCACTCAGTTAGGAACCTTCCTAGGCAAAAAAAGACTATTTGACCGCTGCCAGGGAGAATGGGCAAGGGAGAAAACACAAGGAAGGGGAGGAACATTAAGAGACACTGGGAAATACAGATAAACTTGACACACGTAAGAGATTAGGGCTATGCTAATATATCAGCTTGTTAACATTGTCAATTTCAGCATGTTAGCATGACAACCACAATCATACCAACCTACATTTACTTCATCATAAGTGCTAAGCATCAAAGAAAATCTTTCAACTTTACACATTCCAGCCTCACAGAGATGATAGAGTGGCTGTTACTCTTAGCCATGTTTCTTTTTTTCCCCTGACACGTTAACCGTTGGGAGATTAATATCAAGCATTCTTCAGTGTACACAGATCTGGAACTATACATGGAAACTATACAATATTTCATTATTTTCACAGTATTAAGAAACCACTGGGGCTAGGAACTAGAGTTGTAGGTCAAAATGCAACTTGCAAAGCTTATCTCATAAGTTTCTATATATTGGTGAGCAGTTTGGGTTTATAATGGACGGCAGGGGAACATCAGAGAGGGAAATGTTTGTCGACCCTGGTTTCCCATGAAAGCAGATAGAAAGACTGACTCTTTGTTTGTAGACCCTTTGCTCTCAGCAGAGGCTTTCTATGCAATCAATATTTGATGAAGTCAGAGTGAGGGACATTAAAAGGTGTGGCGCACATCCAGCCATTGCTCTGTTCTGTGTCAGAGTTCCTTTTTATCACAAGACTTGCTTGCTTGCTACAATGGATTGCCTCAAAGCTTAGGGGAAAGCCACAAAGGTACTGTAGGTCAGAGAGATAATCAGACAGATAGACTAGACACACAGATATATGAATTGATACACAAGCGCACATGCACAGAATCTGTTAAAGACACAGGATTCAACACTTGACATTTCTCCTCCAACTCTGGGTTTAAGTTTAAAGTCTTTAATCTGAGCGTTGCCTTTCATCAATTAGAACAGAGTCTGCAGTCTGTCAGAAAATGTCAGCTGGGAACTCAAATCCATTACCTGTGAGACGCTTCTGCCCTGCAGCTGACTTTGCTGTCGAGTCCTGAAGTGCGGCCATCATCATTAAGACACCACCTTCACACCTGTAATCTAGGGCTGGACGATTTCACCTACAATCAAAATCACGATTAATTGAACATTTTACCTCAGTTACGATTATTCAACGATTATTTTGTTTTTGAATGTTGTTTTTTTGTGCTCATAGTTCACTGACAAAGTTTGTAAGTTACTGTAAATCAATTATTCAAGTTTATGTATTTTTTTGATTCACAGATTTTAAAAATCTATCTAAATGACCGCTGCTACTAAAATTTCACTCACTTATTAATGTCAATGCGGAACAAATGATTTTCGCTGGCACACTGTGTGATCACGGCAACACACGCTTTGCTAGCTTCCTCTCCTCATTCATCAAAAGACATCTAAGTTACGTAACAGCTGCTGTTATAAGAGCAGTGGAGTTAATTTCAGGTCTTGTGTGTTCGTAGCGAATGAGTGGTAGAGTGAATGAGAGAGCGAGTGGCAGAAAGTGTAGCAAGTTTGTTTTCAGTCTGACAGTAAATGTACAGTGTAGGTAACAATGTGTCCACTAATAAAATGTATGTCTATTGTTTCGCCAACTGCTGGAAAGTGAAGGTGAGTGAAGGCGTTTCAATTACTTTTCAATTAATTGTCCAGCCCTACCTGAAACCACAAATCTTATACAACCATATGACCACTAGCAGGATTACCAGAAGGGGTTAAAATGTTTTTTACCTTGGTGTCTGCATTCCAATAATTCATCTGGCACGTGAAATGGTATTTTAGAAGCCAATTGGATCTTTGGATGATAATTAAACAATAGTTCATTACTTGCCAAATCTTGTAGACAAATTCTTACACTCAAGTTGTCTTACAGAGGTAATGTCACTGTCAAAACTATAGAGAAGATGGATAATTCAATTTCAGTGTTCAAGCTCTTTTTTGGGGGGGTTTTAGATAGAATGAAAGTAATTACATTTTGTTTAAGTATAGAGTATTAATCATTTTCGTCATCATTTGCAGCTTGTGGAAGCCATAATTTTAATGAGTTCTAACACGTCTTTAAATACCATAAACCTCACAAAACTGGGTTTTTATCACAGAAAGTTATTTTCCCATATTTTTATATTGATATCACCATTGCAGTGTCACTTTTTGCTCCCACTAGAACTACTGCTGCACTTTGGCGCCATCACTCAGGAGAACAGTTTGGAAAGAAGAAAAAAACATCAATATGCTGTTTGAGGCTGTTTGAGGCTGTTTGAGAAATGTATAATTTTCTGATATAATTGTGTTTTTTTGTATATACTGAAACACTGGTGCCATTCTTCAGTTTCTGTAATACCTTTACACATTGTCTCTATGCCACCACATAATCAAATGGCATAGTGAGCTGGTGATCAATACACTCAATATGTGCCTGACCTACAAAGATCAAATTCCTATTAGGCATGATGGATTAAGTGAGTAGGGATGTATGGATTTTATGTTCATTGTGATATCAACCTGGGGTCACCATAAAAAGTGTTGACTGGTGGATTCATGGTTAATCTCCTTGTATATATCAGAGAAAATGGTGTTAGGATTGGTAACACAATATATGAAGCAAAATTAAAGGCATACAGTAACTCACATTGGGAAGTGTCCAGTAGGATAAAATACAGCTTAGAACTTACTATGGAGCTGTGGCTGTATTATAGTTTCAGTGTTAGCATTGACTTGCTTTCATTGTTTCTTGCAATGGCTTTGATGCTCCAAAGCTAATTAAAAAACTCCAAATAAATCTCTTTTCTTTCTAGAAGGCAAGAGCAGAAGTTATAATGATAGATTATCTATCTGTGTGGCATTATTACAGGTTTGTTTTGTTGCATTGTGTTCAAAAAATAAACCGTCTGGCGTACAAGTGCAGGGTAGATGCGGGACTCATGAGGGGGGGCCTAGCCTTGTTTTGTTTGAGTAAAAAGGACTGCAGTGCATAATCATTACTACTCCTTTTAGCCTCAGCGAAATTTGTTGGAAAGACAGTGGGATATTGTGCGATAATTGAGCCTATCAAGGCTTCTGTGGCATATCACTCCCATTGTAAGCATTTCTATCTTTCCATGAAAAGATACAATAAGAAACAAACAATGAGGGTGAATTGGAATATGATGTTGCTAATTAAAAGTGAATTTATTCCTTGCTCTCGTGCTTATTCATCTTATGTAACCACTGCTCTCAAGCAATTAAAAGATAACCTTGCAGTGGTAGGTCAATATTTTCCCACTTATTCTCAAATAAAATTCACGCAAATAAACACAAATCATAAAAGTGCAAGCAAAGGCCACAGCGCTCCATGTTTTATTCATGGAGACATAGCCTAAAGTAAATTTGTCCTATAGTTTTAGGGGTGCTTTCAATAAACACACTATCTAAGTACATAGGCTATAGCATCTTTGACGTCTTGCTACAAATTATTTTAATGAGTATGTTAATTATGTGTGTGCTGTAAATATCATTGGCGTCCTGTAGAAACCTCACATGTGAGTTCTTAAAGTATTTGAGTTTTGAAACATGCTCAACCCTCCTACCTACAAAAACTTGAACTCTATAAATGTATGTCTATAGCCATGGACAGGATCATTTAAAGTGTTTCATTACCGGACAAAATTCTGACAGGCTTTAATGCACTTTTGTTTCCACACTACCATTGGCCAGATGACAAATCTGATCACAATCCATCTTGTTTTCCCTGGGCTACTTGCTAATAAGGCACATCAGACCTACTCCAGTGCAGACGGTGGAGGTAATGCACTTGCACTTTGGTAACTGCCAAGCAAGCCAGATGAAGAACAACTTTTGTACTTTAGCAGTTGATTTACAGCAATTGAGTGTTAGAAATAATAGCTACCTGACTAACAACTATCCAGAGACTGACATAAACACATGGATGAAACGCATTTATGAACTAAAAGCGAGACAAAGGTTTTATAATATTCACAGGCTGTCATCACACATACAGATCAATGCTCTTTCACCCAAGCAGATCATTCAACAGTCAGGGATCAGAGCAACGCTACAACAGCTCGATGAAGTCCTGTATTTTGGGTGTGTGCACTTGAAATCAACCTTTCCTTCCAATATTCTGTGAGAAAATGTCCCATGACCACAATAACAGATAAAACCTCTGAATATGTCAGGTACGGGGACAACCATGTGTGAGCATCAGGCAGTTTCTTTAGCTTTCCATAAAATTGACCACTAAGAGATTTATATACCTGCTACTAAGTGGTTATTACATAAGAAAAGTCTTAATGTTAGGTATTAATCAACGTTCACTTTGGATGATAATTTTCACTTACACCCAAGACACCTCAGCTTCTAAGTAGGCCAATGAAAGCAACAAAGAGTATCTATTTTGCTTTCCAATTAATTAATGTGTGTTTAGTGTTGACTTGGTTATCATTTGTTGTCCCATTGGATGTAATAACGCAGTAATTATTGGAATACTTCTTATTGGAATACATCTTGTATCATCATTCCCCCGAGCGATACCATTTGCCACGGCTGTAAGGAAAGAATTGCAAAAAAAACCTATCCTGTAGGTTCATCTTGCAACCTATTGTGGGTGTCCTCACTCATGGATGGGCAACGCAAGTAACGTTCCATAACTTTCGTATGTTAAGTCACAAATGTAACGTAGTTGATTCAACCCAAACCTTGATGTTTTCCTAAACCTAGCCAAGTAGTTTTGTTCTCTAAACCTAACCAAATTGTGACATTTCACAATGTTAACAAATGTAACGTTAATGTTGAAAGTCTAACCAGATGATTTTTATTATGGCTAACTTGACCGGATATTGCATATTTATTGTTGCTAACTTGACCGCAGAGCACTCCATGTCGAAAATTACACTAAAGAGATACCAAGGCATCGCCAAGGGGTCTTGACCAAGCATCCATATGTGATGAGATGGGAGTGAGAATGTGTTAGGTTGGGAGACAATGATTTGGCTGAAATGGTCGACGAATCATAGGCAGAAATCAGTAATTTTCCGAAATGAGCAGAGTGCCTCAGTCTTTGCTGTTAGTTATTTGAGACAGTATAAAACATATTTTTAGACACTAATACACATATTTCTGAACTAGGCCTAGTCATATGATAAAAAATCTGAGGGACCATGTTTTTAATGGCAATGTTAAAGTTTTTACAGTGCAGCACTTGAATGACAAATGTAAAGTCTCATCGAGGGGCCCAGACTCATTAAAACATATATACACATATACAAGTAGTCCTGTCACGTGGGGCCCACAGGCATTAAGCCTTTGGCCCATTTTAGGTATGAATAGTTAAATGAACCATGATTCATGTTGAGAAAACCTAGCATTGTTTTCTTTTTGTGTGTGAGTATGTGTGCACATGATATAAATGCATGTGTGTGCGTATGTGGTGAGGTTGAAGCCACAATGATGTATGAGCACATTTGATAAACTTCCACAAAAAGTAAGTAGATGTGATTTTGGCTGATTTGTGATCTCTGTTGCTGGGCCAAAGTCCAATAGTAAAACAGTGCATCTGTGTCTGTGGTCTGTGCTACCTTCTTAATAAGGGATCTGCTCTGAGTTGCTGTGTGTTTACTTTACAGCAAGCTTCAGAAGGTGAGTAAAAGTTTTCTTTTGTGAAGAAAAAGAACCTTGAGCAAGATAATGTACAAACTTTTAAATAATGAATCCCAGTAAGCAAAAAGAAATGATTTGTTCAGCATTGGCTTGACTGAAAGATTATAGTGTTACCAGTAATAAAATTGGTTTTATAACAAAGCGGTACAACAAGTAATAAAACAATAAAAAGAACAACATATACAACCTTAGATAAAGACTTTATATAAAGATATTACCCATTTTATTTACCTCTTCTATCTCTGAAGTCGCTGCCACATATTGTAGATGTGTGTATGCTGCAAATCTCTTGTTCACATATGATAAGTTGTTTTTTTTACACTGACAGTCACTTTGAAGAAGTTTGATGTAATGAGCTGAAATTCTTCACATCAGCAGCTCTGATGCTGGGATGCTTGTCACAGTCACATCTCATTTCTATCACAGTATCACCTTGTGGAGAGAGGATGGGAGCCAGAACGATTTCTCATTTTGAACTCTCTGAAGTGTGTCCACTGTGTTTCAGGATATTGTGCATAAACCAGGAAAATGTGGAATTACAACAGACCAGTTTCATGTGCAGACAGGTTTGTGTGGTATTTTAGCAGCATCTTGGTGTTGGCTGCGCATGATTTAATCGAGGTAACCACAATGGATCATTTTGCATAATGGGGCATCACTTTTCAAATTAGAGGCTGCAGATGGAACACACATACCAGCATTTGTCCTGCTGCCTTCAGAAAAAGCTGAGGGCTTCGTAGTTCAAGAGATACTGGTAAAATCACCATTTAACCCTCTGAACTACAAGTTGTCTTCGCTCCTTTTAGTTACAGTCACTGCATCTCTTAGCTAGGAGTTTACATATTTTTAATGATTTTATGCTATCTGCTTTTCAACAGATAAGGACACAAAATTTGGAAATGGGAGGGAAAAATTTTTATATTTGACCTGTAATGTCATGTTAAAGTTTCACACTGTATGAGAGCAACAGGACATACGATTTTCTCTGCGCTCAAAACAGGTCTGGTCCTTTGATGTTTATTCATGGGACGTTTCCTGCTTCACCTCATCTGCATGGATCTCCTGTTTATTGCATCTTGTGCAAAATGCTCCCAATCAAAATAAAGCACATTTCAAGGACAGAAAAATACCAATAAGAAGTAATGCACGCTTGTGCTTGTCTTTCCTCTAGAGTCCCCTTTTTCTCTCTTTCTGATGGACTCTTTTCGAGTCTATGATTGGTTGTCTTAATTTGCTTGTCTCTTTCTCCTTGAATTCTTGCTTGTTTTCTATCATATCTTTCTCTGTGACTCATTCTTTTACTGTCCAACTTTTACCTCTCTTTTTTCCTTCTTCTCTCCCAGTGTTATTCACTGATCTCCCCTGATGCAGCAAAATTAATTAGAACTCATCCCATTAACTCAGGCCCGGCCTATGCGGGAACAGGCTGAGGTGTGTGTGTGTGTGTGTGTGTGTGTGTGTGTGTGTGTGTGTGTGTGTGTGTGTGTGTATGTCAGCTCAACAAGAGATGCTGTAAGAACGCAATGTACCGACCTGAGCTCGACTCCATCTCCCTCAGGCACTGACTGCCCTCTGGGACAAACAGCAGTGAAAATGGGGAGAGATTTGTAACATGATGAGAAGGTTAAGAGGAAGGAGAGAAGGAGGTAGGAAGGGAGGAAAAATGTGAATGATTGCAAGAAAGGAATTAAAAAGAAATGTAGGTGTTAAAGTAATGTTATTTGGAATCAGTAGAATGACTACAAGTAGCTAGTCATCATCATTGGCGAGAGAAAAAGACATTACATGTTTGCATATTTGACAGTTACTGACAGGTGCTTTCTGGTAGTAGTAAAGTGAAAAACACTAGGGGAAAAAGAGACAAAAAAATAAACATGTTATGGAGGTTTGGGGACAAAAGGATTGGAAGGAAAAAGAAAAATATCAAAAAAGGAGAACACAGGATAAAGCATTTAAGCACTTAGACACTAAGAGAAAACAGGAGAAGGGTGAAGTAAAAAGGGAAGAAGAAATAGGAAAAGAACTGGATCAGCACTTGGAGGGGTCAGCTGTGAGAGAAAGTGTGTGAGTGTTTTTAAAGACGCAATATTGTGGACACAAAATGTAACTTTTTGGAAAACAGTGATTCTTTAATGGTGATTTTTAAAATGCTAAAACCCATTGACCAGAAGGAAACTTAAAGATAAATACACACAAACTCAGATTATTTTTGATAAGAGTATATGGTTCTATAAAAGGCGGTTTAGAAGAGGATTAAAAAGAAAGTTTTGGAAAGAAATAAACAAATTGGGTCCTAAGAAATTTCCAATGGAATAATGGTGACATGGAAACCTAAAAAGAAACAGTGATTGGAAATTTGGAAAATTCAGATTTATTCAGAGGAAATTATATTCCGCCAGGTTTTGATGATGCACATTTAAATGATTGATTATGGATACATTGTATTATTGTCCAAACATATTTTTGAACCATGAAATTACTATGGAAGAGGTTATAAGGGCCATTGAGGGCAAAGTTGAAGAAAGCATCCGCTATAGAAGGGATCCCAATTGAAGCTTTAAAGTCTCCTATTTTATCTTTTTAAGACATGTTTTGACCATGGTATAATCCCGTCAACATGGTGCAAGTCCATTATTAAACTTATTAAAGTAATCAAAAAATGACCCCAAAATACCCCTTAAAGGGGCATTATGTAGTTTCCAGCGGCCACTAGCGGTGCGGTTTTAAGATTGCTACCAGGCGTGTGCTCGTACGCGTGCTCGCTTGAACTCATGAGCGAGTATAATCCGAAACACAATCACGTTCGTACAGAAATCCTGCAATAAATGCAGGAACACCAGCATGCAGGCTGTGGCTTTTCACTCAGACATGTTCAGGCTCTGTTACTTCAACGTTCCCGTCTCAGAGGCAGATCAACACCGACTCCGTACCTTTCATTCAGCGCAGCGAGACACTGGCACAGTACCCCGAAAAAAGGCAAAGTGAGAGCGGCTATAGACAGGTAGGGAGCCAGTTTCACACAACATGCTGGAAACTCAGGTAAACTCCCACTGCAACGTTACAGTAATATTTTTATCAGCTTGATGTTGAACTAATCAATGCTCGTTACATGATAAAGTTACACTGCATTTAGCCGACGTGCTACATCGTTAGCTCGCCTGCTGCTTTTCAGTAACCATCTTTACTATCTGTGTATCTTTCACCGGAGGCTCAGCAATGTCAGCACAGCTACATGTTTTGGATGATAATGAAACTGTTAGTGAGCTGGACTGAATATTATAACGAGATTGTGTCACACTTTGTAACATTTAGACCGCAGTAAGTAACTTTACTGTAGTGTTAGTGGATAGCTCTTCCTCTGGGTTGTATGTTATGTGGGTCATGTTAGTTACAGCGTCCGATTCACATTTGGCCTGACGAGCTTCAGCAGATAAAACTTTTTTTTGTTTTTTTTATCCTTATGTGGAGTTTGTGTTGGAGTCTGTGTCGTGCTGGGAGCAGGTCTTTTCTTAGTGTTAGCAGACTCCATGTCGTAAGTTGCAGTGTCGTCGCTGCTGAGTGCAAAGTCAGTAGACAAAGCGAGAGACTCGGGAGCGCGCATGCAGGTGTCAGTCATTGGATTTTGCGGAAAATCCGACCTGGATCCTTCAAATAGGAATAGGAATACTTGCCTTCAGAGTTAATAGCCAAACCTGGCAAGTGGATCATTTTAATGTCAGATTACAACCCCTTCACACACAGGCGATAAAAAAATTAATTATTATTATTATTAATTATTATTAATTTTAGTAGAAAAACTACATATAGCCGTTATACAGCCGTATATATAGCCGTTATACAGCCTATATATTGTATTCCAGTATACTGAATTCAGAAGGAAACGAGCATGCATTGATCATATAGATTCTGCATCAACTATTGTTGATGTTATTGTTGACTATGTTTTATTGACTTTTAAAAAGCCTTTGAGTAGATTAATAGAGAGCTGCTTGCTTTTAAACTCATTGAAGCAGGAGTGGATGGAAATTCTATAAAACAATTCAAAATTAAGTTTCATAAACTAAGGCCACGCCTCGAACTCATCCAATTTCCGCACACCAAGTACTTAGGCCCACCTTTTCCGTTCACCTCCCTTTGAATCAGCTTTCTCATCCCTCCCACCCAAATCCCTTTCTTTTTCTCTCTCTCTCCCTCTGGTCTCTTGTCTCTCTTTGTCTGCATACAGGAACCGGGGGGGTTTCCGCATGTCCACGGACTAAGAGACGGCTCCCCCACCCAGAGTCTCGACTCCACCAGTTCCCGCACACCTTCTCACCTTCTCACCAGCAGACACCGTTCTGCTCTTCACTCACGCATCCATCGGCGCGGATCCGACTCCTCCCCTTCATCCCTCACCTGTCTTCCCTTCAACCCTTCATCCATCACACCTCGACCCCTACAACTCATCCCTGCATCCCTCAGTCCACCCTCTGGGCACTCGATTCGTTCTTTTCGTACAATCTATCTCGGCTCCATTACAAGCAATAAACCATTTTAAATCTTCTATGTTCGTAGGCGTGGTCTTTGTTAGTGAACAATGTATAGTGATACAGTTGCTAGTGTCGAGATTAACGATTTATTATTTATTGGTTTGATACACCTTTTGGAGTAAAACAAGGTGATATACTCTCTCCAACCCTTTTTGCTGGTATTTGTGAATGATTAAGCTCAACAAATTAAGGATGCTTATTTAGGAGTCTCCCTTGATGATACTAAGTTGGGAACTTTATTATATGTGGATGATATAATCTTACTGTCTGAGTCTGAATTACAGAAGATGTTAAATGTGGTTAATCTGTGGTGTTTCAAGTGGCGATTAGCAATAAATCAGAGCAAAACACATAATGCATTTTAGGCACAGAAAGAAGTACAATTACATTTAGCTTTGGCTCAGTCACTCTAGATTATGTTATATCTGGGTTTCTTTCTTGATGAATTTCTGACTTACGAGGTTGGTATTAAGTCTCTCGTTGGTGGGAGAGAGCTCTGGGATCAGTTATTAATAAACTGAAAGTATGTACGGATCTTGGATATTCTACATATACTCGACTTTATGATGCATGTGTTTCTCCTATTCTGAACTATGCTGCAGGGGTGTGGGGCCTGAAAGAATCCAAAACGGTAGATACCATACTATAGAATAGAGCTGTACGATGTTTTCTGGGGGTTCATAAATGTGCTTTGACCCTAGCAATTCAGGGAGATATGGGCTGGGTACCAGGAGCTGTACAGAGAAAATGTGAAACGGTACGATTGTGGAACAATCTAATCAAAATGGCAGAGGACAGAGTAAATAGCAGAGTATTTAAGCAGAGTAAAACTCACAGGTCTCCATGGGTAAAGGAGAAAACAAGAATAATTTAAGTTGTGATGTTAACTTGCTTAAACATAAGCTCTTATTGAAATTTCATGAAAAATGGTTTGAAAATATTTTATTAAAGCCACAATTAAGGACATACATGCATATCAAACAGAACTTTAATCCGGAATTATATGTTACATCTCGTTTATCTAGAAGCCAGAGATCCTTGGTTGCACAGCTAAGAGTTGGGATTTTCCCTCTGGCCATTGAGGTTGGCCGATTCAAAAATATTCCAGAGGAAATCAGATTGTGTGAGTTGTGTGACCTTGGTGAAGTGGAAAGTGAATCTCATTTCCTCTTGTACTGTACACATTAAGATGATCTAAGAGAATCATTGTTTCTGAAAGTTACGTGACAAATTCCTGAAATATTTTGGTATACTGATGACCAAAAATTTGTATTCTTGTTATAACTATGATCTATTTAAGTTTGCAAACTTTGTCTCAAAGGCTTGGAAAAAAAAGGCATGCTAATTTGTTTAACTAGATTTAATTATGTTTTGTGTAGGGAGGGGTATGTGGGTGGATATCTGAGTAAATGTGGATGCATATGTGCCTGAACACACACAGGCATGTATTTGCATACATGGGCAGCACAGTGGCCTTATGTATAGCACTATGGCCTCACAGCAAGAAGGTCCTGGGTTTGAACCCCAGTCATCCCGGCCTTTCTATGTGGAGTTTGCATGTGGAGCATATTCTCCCAGTATTTCCCCGCGTCTGCGTGCAAAAAGATGTTAGGTAGATTCTCCAGTCAGTGTCGTTTGACCCGACACTCATGTCATGATTACACACTATCATGAGTGGAACCTAACAGACACTGCATTTCAATCTGGACATGGTCCCTGGGCGCTGTACAGTGGCCGCCTACTGCTCCCTTCAGGGATGGATTAAGTGCAGAGGTTAAATCTCGCTACATGTATGTGTATGTGACAAATAAAGTACTGAAATGGAAATATGTTCTTTAGTGAGTCTTCTGAAATAAAGAGTCCAATCCAGACGTCTTTTAAGAGTGCAAACAGTCTGCAGAGTGTAAGACAAAGAGCCAGTGAAGAAACAGGTGACTTTATACTGTAATGGTATTACGCAGCTATCCAAGGGAGGAAGGGAGTAGGGACCAGCTGTCTTGAGATGAAGGCCTATCAAGGACAGTCTGATAAGAAAACTCTCTAACGATCATCTTTCCCAAGGGAAACTTCACCTAGCTGTAACATAATCAAATACCACACAGTGAAACACTGGTCTATTCTGATGAAGCATGCAGGGTGAAACAGTAAACACAGTAAAATATCAAATTTCCAGGGCATAATAATGTGCATGACACAATAAATAAAACTTCATTCATTCATTCATATCACATTCTTCTGCCCCTCAAATCAAACCACTTTTACTCACTTTAGTGTAATTACAACGTATTATAAGCAAGTAAAGACTTCTATGTACTCATAATGTTAATGCACCAGTAGGCATGAACAAAACCAGGACAATCGTTTGAAGAAGAAACATGGAAATATTAATCCCTTTGAACCCCTGGGGAATACATTTTGTCAGTAGGTACATGAAGTCCACATTTCAAAAGGGTGCACTGTAACTGTGAGCAGCTATGAGCTGTGGCTACACAGAGATCCCTTGTCCATTTTGACAATGGTCCATCATAAAGGATCTGACCTTAGACAAGGTTACATGACAAATAGAGGCTGATAATGATCAAAATGAGACAGATTATGGAAGATACTGTGGGTGGTGAACAAAATGGAAAAGAAGAGGAAAGGGCATTTTAATTAAATGAAGTTGAAAAAAATACAGTGACCTATGACAGGCAGGGAGAGAGAGAGAGAGAGAGAGAGACCGAATTAGTAAGCTTTTCTCCTATGTTCTAATTTATTTGCTAAAAAAAGAGGACAGAGTGAAATGGTATAAGAGAGATGAGCACTGGACTGCGTAATGAGAACAACACATCAACAGCTCACCTCACAATCACTTCCCTCAGCCACCTGAGGACACGACACACATGCAAACTCATGAAACACCATCTGTTTGGCTACCCGATGTCAATGCTCTGCTCTGGATCCAGTTCCACCCTCGAGCACACACGCACGCACGCACGCACACACACACGCGCATATCCAATTAACCCTAGATTCGGTGTGAACCCTGTCCCAGCTCATTGATGGTTGGTGTTTGGGGTGGAAATGGTGGCATATCCCTGTACAATATCAGTTCCTTCCAAAATCTGCAGTTAAAAATGTATCTATTGAATATACAACCAGTGGCTAAATAACCTTCCAAATTGCCTAAATATACAAAAGTTGAGTTTTTTCCTCAAATTTTTTAATGTTTAGGCTATATGAGGTATAGTACGGAAACCCTTCTATTTTTGTACTGTTTAGTTAATTGTGACTTTTAAAACCCATGCTGGGAACTGTGGTGCTTTCAGATGAATGCTAATGTCTACATGCTAACATGCTCACATTGACAAAGCTAATGTAACGTGGGGGTTCGATGTTAGGTGGTTGGAACACTCTTTATGAGAAGAAACAACAGGATGGAGACGGATAACTTTCTTACGCAGCACTTTACTTTTCACACCTCGTCAGCCCCCCCTCACAACAACAACACTTCCTTGTCCTCCCTCTCACATGACTGAACTAACCAATCAGGAGCTAGCAGGAGTTAGACTGAAGTAAATGCAAAGAAAACACAGAGGTAGATTCTGCTTAATATCGTAGCTGATTTACAGATTCAAATGTAATGATTTAGATACCAACTGTGATACAAATAAAAATGCAGTGAACTGAGTAAACAAATATATTTTTAGTAAATTACCTCAAAAATATGAATTAACTTAACTTCTCTTACATTAACTCTTACACTAACATGATGATGTCTAACAGATACACTATTACCATGTTCAATGCTAGAATGCAAACATTTGGTCATTAGCACTAAACACAATGTGCAGCTGAGACTGATGTGAATTTTATCATGCAAGTATTAAACCAAAGTACTGGGCAAATTAAATTTTTGACTTGATGATGGTGCTAGATGAAAAGGGTCACCAGAGTAACAGTAAAACTTAATGTAAAAGCAGAGTCCCAATTAGACACCTGTCCCTTTGACTGGCCTGGTGTGGCTACATGCTTTGACAAATGAACAATTCAATTGTTCAGTTCTATTTCCCATCTTTAACTTTAGGCAGCACGGACTCTTAATTTAAGTTTTACTGTATCATAATTCATCCTATGGGGATCATGAAAATCTGTACCAGGTTTCTTGGCAAATCATCCAATAGCTGTTTATAGCCCAACGTCAAGGACACAGAGTCAGTTGATCCTATTGACAGTCTCAGAGAGAGAGAGAGAGAGGGAGAAATTGGAAAAGGGAGATACAGCAGGGTTAATGGCTGATTCATTTTGTCTTTGAAGTGCTCATATAAAGAATCTTCTCTCAGATGAAAGTGAAGTTGAGCTTGAGAGAAAAGTGGAAAGTGAAGTTGAGAGGCAGTGGGGATTTTTGCTGGAGACATGCATTTGACAGGGTCATAGTTCCTCCTCCTTTATTTCCATCTGTGACCTGTCATTCACACATTTCCTATCTGCCTGTTTAACTCACCTGTCTGCAGGTCGTTTTATTCATTTTAGTAGGATGACAGACTGGGCACAATAAAAAAGTACGAGTTTGTAGTGTGTTTTGCTCTCCCACATAAACACACACATGCCTGTCTGTCTTATTGCCTGTCTGTCCTGTTTAACTCTCTGCAATGACCGGCCCATTTTAAAACGCCAACCAACCTTGCGTGCCAAAGAGAAACATTACACAGCTGCTCCCTGCCATGTTGGCATATATCGCCCACACTCAGGTTTTAATTTCTCTGCTAGATACCGCAGGCATCGGAGCGCATGTTTGTTTGTTTGTGTGTGTGTGTGAGAGAAATAGAGAGAGACCATGTGTTGTGGTGCCAACCACCCACCAGGTCCTAACTGGCATCAATCATAAATACATTTTTTTAATAAATATTCAAATATAAATTCAGAGCAAATAAAACATACATACATTGTGTCAAGTAGAGGTACTAGGCCACAATTGAACACAGATGTATATATGGTATGAACCCATTAACCTGGCCCTCAGTGATCAGATTGGATTCAGACAGAGCAAAATACACTTACAATGCCGTGAGGATCCCGTCATCAAACCAGTTAAACATGTGAGGTGGTTAAAAATGTTTTTGTCACATTAAGTGCTGCTGTAGCCTGTTTCCAAACCACATCTGAACTTCTGAGATAGGAGCCTCAACCTGAATTGCATTCTGTATCAAACAGCCAGTGGAGAAAAATATTTATTTAAGGCGACTGAGACACGGCAGGTCAAAATGTTGTTTTATCATGCACTGGTCAATTTAGAGATTTTGGGCTAATTTGCTGGGGGGGGGGGGGGGGGGGGGGGGTCTGAAGTATACATTTTGTGGTTTATTTTACTACAGTTTGTATCTGTGCGTTTGTAGATTTCTCCTAAAAGATAGCTTTCCACTGCAACATCTCCTGCAGCTGTCTGCACAATATGGTCCGCTGTACCCTTGGAAAGCTCTCTCTCTCTCCTGCACAATGCTGTTGGATCCAAATGTGGTCATTTCCTTTGTACCAGCAACCAATCGTAAAAGTACAGAGGCGGATTTAAGCTAAGCATAAAGTCTGTTTCAGTGTCTGTTCAGACGTGCTGGTACTCATTTATCAGTGTAGTGTTTGAGATGTTATATAGTGGTGCTGTTAAGGATTTGTTTTGATATTGGGTCAGTAAATATAGATTTTCAATAAAAATGTTTAGAATTTTACAATACTTATCTTTACAGGCCGTTCAGCTCTCCACCTTAGTTGCACTTACATACACCAAACTTTCCAGTCAGATTCCTGACTATATTCTGAAGGTTTTTACAGCGAGGTTTTGTTTATAAATCATTCATAGCCTGAATTATAGAACATTTTATTTCCCAAAACAGGCTGAAAATTCTTTTTTTATCCCTGTTGACAATATTTTTTGATTTATGAAATAGTAATATAGATATCCAAAATCCCCTCTGGAAAAAAAATTGAGTATAAAGTATCAACAAAATAAAACAATAATTTTGAACCTGAATCCAGTGTTCAGATTTTAGTTCTTGAAATAGATGCAAAGTAGTGCATATTTCATTAGATACTGCCTAATTTGCATATTTAAAAATAATATTTCTACTACATTTTTGCCCTATTCACCAGTGTCTTGCCTTAAATATTAATTATTCAGTTATACTGTGGTATCCTACAGCATTTTTAATGCACTGAAAAAGGGGATATTGTCTGGGAATAAGATCTGGATCTGGAAACAGATCCTCCCATTACAAACCCTTATTATAAAAAAAACCCCTTATATAACATATAGTCAGATATGTTGTACTGCTAATGCAATGCCAATGTTACAATCATGAAAATTGTTTGCAAGATATATCAATATATTGCAGCATCTATGCTGTCTTATAGATCAGATCTATTATTTTATATTGTGTCATCAAAATCGTTAATTTTTATTGATACTGATACCATTATTGAGACTGCTTAATGATCAGATAATCGATACCACTATCGATACTTTACTATTATTTGGTGATGGTTATTTGGTAATACGAGACCCAATGGCATGAGGTAGGCCTGCACGGTATGAGAAAAATATTCAGTGTGTTATGTATATAACGTATCACTTGCAATAAATAAACAAATATTGTGTAAGTGTGCATTTTAGTTGCCTGGTTGTTTTTAAAATTAATTATAGGATTAGAATTTAATATTTGAAATATAACAAAATTTTGTTTCTAGAGCAGCAACATTAATGTTTACACCAGCAACATCACTATATAACCTCAATATGTGACTTCACAATATTGATTGACGTTTAAAAAGAATGAAGAACTCAGACATCAGTCAGCGTATTCCTCCTCCTCCTCCTCCTCTCTGCTATTATTCACTGCCTGCAGGTAACGTTAACGTAACTTTATTTCTTATTGCGGGAATCCGATGGTCGAGATTGGCAGGATGCAAACTACGGGGGAGCTCGGCTCCTCTTAAGAAGGTAGCCTCCCTGATCATGTTTAAATGCTATGTGTTTGTGCTTTAAAAAATTACTTTCTTATTAGAGAGGCTGCTGCCAGTTCATCCTGACCGATCCTGACGGAATGTCGGGGGTAGAGATGGGAATCGAGACCCGATTCCAAAAGGACCCAGTTCCAAAATTTCTCAAAACCCAAAAATCAATGACGTTCAAGCTTATCGATACTGCTATCGAGACTTGTGGACTTCTTCAGTTCTGAAGAACTCCTTTGGATGAGGGACGAAACGTCTTCCAGTATCTTCAACCAAGTCCAGTTGCCCTTGATTTTTAACGTTTGTTGGATAAACAAGAGAAGTAGGGAAGTGGTGTATAAGAGGAATTGAAATAGAAAAGGAGGTATTACAGCTGTTCAATTGTTAAGATGTGTTGAGTGTTTATTATAAAATAGGTTGAGACTAGGCCTACACTCCAATCACTTCAAGCTACACTTTTTATAATATTTTTCGGAAATTAAGCACTTTATTTTAAGATCCACATTTTAAAAAAACTCATGTATTTTTATTTTTTTCAAATGCAGCCTTTAGTTTACTTAAATTAACAATATAATATTATTTATTATCCCTCCAGTTTGATGGGAAAACTGACAGTAAATATAGTTGAAATATTATTTTGATTTGAGCATCAGTTGACTAAAAACATAAGTTGATACAACTATATGTTATGGTACTGAATAATAACTCAAGTTATGATGCCCAGACCTTTGCTCCAGGAAATTTTCTCTAACTGGACCTCTTTGAATTTTAATCGAATACCCTTGCTTTAAAGTAACGCAAAAGTAGTGTAAAGCGTTACAATTCAGAGACAGTAATATTGTAATATATATAACCAATTACTCTCAAATGAGAGTAACTAGAACGTCGCAGTCATGAATTAACTTACACAGCTGATCCCGTTACCAGGGGGCCGCTGCCAAGCAAAAGCACTTCTTAAATGATGCAACGATGGAATGATCTGTAGAAGCTTTGAGCACTAAAATCATCGCTAGCTGCAGCCCTACTTCTAATGGACCCACCGGACACTCATTAGGGGGAAACATTTGAGGTACGTTGTTCATTGTCAGTTTGCCTATAAAGATACTGTCCATTGGTGTAAATCTGAAACACACATAAATCAAATCGGCACAGTACAAGACCTGTTCTAATTCCATGTGGAAAAGTGTGTCTGTACTGAAGAGGCGAGCTCCAAGGATGGTATTATTTCTCCTCCTCTTACATTTCCTCTTCATATCTCCACTGGTGGTTAAGGAAAGGGAAAATTAAATCCTTAGATGTATTTATATATGATTTTAAAGTTTCAGAGCCCTACCTAGATTCAATGACGAAAATTAATTAACAGTATCTGCAGAGGCAGAGGGATTTATGAGGCTACCACACGTGAATGTGGCATTTCAGTGAAAGTGAAAAAGGTGGCTTTGTTGAGGACACCTTTAATTACACAAACAAATGTTTAAAATTTGGTTTCCCAATAAGCTTTTGTTTTTTGTGTATTTGAACTCATAAGAAGAGAAGCAGGTGTTGTTGGTTTTTCATTAATACACTGTGTGCAGGAACACAATTAACCGGTAGACAGATACACACATTCAATCGCTCACAAAGCAGCTGTTACTCGAGCTCTTGCATTTAATTGTGAGGATTTGTTGTGAGTTACACTAAGTATTTTCACTTACATTTGCATGTCATAGCTGTTCTTTGTGAGTGTGTGTGTGTGGCGTTTTGGTTTGGACAAACAATGAAAGAACAGCATAGAAGTGAAGAAAGAAAGAAACCCCTAGAGGTTTACACTGGGAGGAGGTGAGAAAAAGATGAGGAAGCAAAAGCAGTCAGAAAAAAGAAGATCAAGTGGATGAAAATAAGATAACAAGAGAGGGCAGAACAGAAACATAAGTGCAAGACAAGAGGTGCATTCGGGATTAAGGGATGGAAGAATGAAGGATGCATCACAACAAACAAACAGAGGTTCAAGTGAAGGGAACAGGGGCCACAAGAGGAGGGAGGAGGAATTGTCAAGGAGAAAAAAACAGGCAAGAGGGAGAGATAGTGAGCTCCCACAGCAGGTAAACACAGAGATGGAGAGGAAGGGAGGAGAAGAGATAGCAGCCCTCCTCCAGTAGGACTAAAAAGTTATAATGAGCAAAGGTTGAGAAGGGAAGCTGGAGAAGGTGTTGAGGGATGGAGAGAATAGGAAAATATAGTCTCTCTCTCTCTCTCTCTTTCTTTCTCTCTGTCTGGTCGGGATGCTAACTATGTTGGCTCCTTAAGGACCAAAACACAGGTATCTTGTAGTAAACACAATTAATGAGGGATGATGGGGGAGAGAGATGGAAGGAGTGAATGAATGAGAGATGGATGGAGCGGCAGAGAAAAGACATGCCAGAGGTGGGAGTAAGTCACACATGTCCAGGTCACAAGCAAGTCTCAAGTCTCAACCTTCAAGTCTGAAGCAAGTCAAGTTACTGTGATGAAAGTCAAGCAAGTCAAGTTATATGAAATTCTTAGGAATTCAGTTTGTTTGAACAGTGTAAGAAAGGTGGCAATTCAACTGTATGATCATTTTGGTTAGATGTAGTGGGAAGGGTTGGGCGAGGTCTACGAAATTTCCATCGGATGATGCATTGAAACATCGGGATGGACATCGGGAGCATGAGCACGCATGTGCGCAGGGGGGATAGCGATTGTCTTATGTGCACATGTGTTCACTCGTACAGATTTTACTCGGTTAAAAACTTGGTAGCCTATGATTTTACAAGTCGCGGTGGACATTTTACAAGCACGGACCAGGTAAAGCAGCAGTGAACACACAGGGTGCTGATGTTTCGGTTGTTTGATAGGCTGTGTCATTAACAAGCCCACAAGCGGCTCACCTGCTGCCGTGATAACAGATTGAATTAGGTACGGTTATAAAGACATACTAGCCACGTCTGCCGACAAATAGCAATCGATGAAGCAGCAGTCCCTGGTGATTTATTGATGGAAAAATGTGTTTTGGACTAAATGTTTTTACTGGATTGGATGGTCTGGACCTTTGACAACGTAACGTAGACCAGTTTTGTTGGAATAAAATCGATCGGTGGATTATTATGAGGCTTCATAGCGAAAGCTGTCATCAGGACCTGTTACCACCAGGGATGTTAATAGGTTTTCAAATAAAGTTACAACAGCACCAAACTTAACGCTAGCTTTCTATCCACAGCCACGTAATGTACCTGTCTTTATGGGTTCTGTAGTCACGGATGAACTTGGATGTTATGGTGGTCGTGTCACTGATTTTTGAGCTGCAGATCTTGCACGCCGCTGTTCTTTTCTTCCTACCGTCATCAACAACATTATCCTTGAATGTCTGTGTTGTACATGTAACGTTAACGGTCTTTTTCATCACCACTGGTTCCGGAGATCCTTACTGCTATGTGAAATCACACATGGTTGCATGCTGCAAACGTTGAAATAAGCAAAGTTTTAAGTATCAAGTAATTTTCAAGTCATCAGTCTCAAGTCATGAATACCGAGTCAAAGTCAAGTGGAGTCTTTTATCTGTTTTAGTCAAGCAAGTCTCAAGTCTTCAAATTTGCGACTTGAGTCTGACTCGACTCGAGTCAAGTCATGTGACTCGAGTCCCCCACCTCTGAGACATGCTGCCTGTGTCAGAATTTTCTCATAACTTTCTTTTCTCCCGGTTTGCTTTTTGTTTTGCTTTCTCAGTGTCACTTGCTCTTTTCCATATCTTTCTTTCACTCCACCGGTGGGTGGTGGGTCGCGTTCGTGCACGGAGGAGTGGGTTGGCAGCCCCGTGGTGGTGACAGCTCCTGATACAGCTGTTCTAATGGGAGCAGATGATGATTGACGGCCACGCAGCGAGCTGACAGCACATAAAGGTCACATTAGCTCCCGCTGCGATAAATAGAGGAAAAGATAGAAAGAGGCAGAGAGAGGGAGACAGAGAGAGAGATTGAGAGAAAGCAGGTGGTTGAGAGAGAGAAACTGAGAAGGACTTAGAGGAAAGACAGACAGTCAGGCACACAAGACGAAATGTCAAAAAGGCTTGGAAGATAGGGGGAAAATAAAAATAGAAAGGCCAAACAGATGTAGAAAGAAAAAAAGAAAAGAAAACGTTAAACCAATCAGAACAGTCTGCCAGCACAGGCAGACAAAAGATTCACAACAAAAAGTGAGACAGATAACTTCAGGTCTTCAGGGAAAACCTCTTGCTCAGGAGCACATTGTTTCCATACTAATCACTTTTGTCAGCCAGGTATGACTTCACTCCCACACCAAAGCAAATCTGTTGACTTTCTAACTTTTGAGTGTCCACTAACACCTAATATTGACCTTTTTTCTATTGTATACTTGGAAACCACTTGGCAACATCAAAAACGCTCTTGTGGTAAGTTGTCCTATGTATTTGATATAGTTTAATTTAGTTGCTTTTACATTGCACAGTTGTACTGAACGTAGCATTAAAGCTTCATTATCAATATTTTATTTTTTTAACAATGGATCAAATGACTGTGTGATGTGACAGGTCGCCTAAAGTGACAGACCTCCAGAGAGTGATCACCTAACTCTGTATTCCCCTCAGCTCTATGAGGCCTTTTAGACTTTTTTGGGTCACTGTTTTTTGGGCCTTAGACTGCCCAGACCTGTTTTATAGACAGAGTCTGCAGCAGTTTTCAGCAAAAAAAAAAAAAAAGGTTGACTAAGTACCAAACATGACAGAGACAAATTTAGCGACTTACGTGTGAACATAGTGGATTGAATGGAGTTTGTGGGGACCAAACCGGTGCTTAAAGTAGTGTGAATATTCATCAGAGCTAAACATTGGACTAACATTCATCATGTGGCCAGAGACGAACGTAAATAAATAGTTTGCTAGCATGTCCTCAAAATCAACATAAAAGGTAATAATGCCATTATTGGATTCACAGCTTGCAAACAAACAAACAAAAACATAATCCGGCTTTAAATATGTTTAAATGATAGCTTTACTCCTGGAATTTTGCTTACTTTTGAAGCAGGTACTTTTCAGGAATGTGTTTTTAAATAGTGCACCATTATACAAAACAAACTGAGCTGCATTTTTTCAACTCTTAAAATATTCTTTTATTTAATAATTTAATAATGCTATCTTGACTCCTGACATATTCCAGTAGTATCGATTGAAGAACCACTAAGCCTAATGGATGAATGGACCATTTTGGATTATTTGGTTCGTTGGGTTAATAGTGTTTATCGTTCAACAATGTTGGAGGAAAGTGTGGTGTGAATACTGTAGGGTGAAAAGCCTACCCACCCACAGACTGCCCACACAGGTGTGTTTGCTAACTGTATTCTCCCTAATTAGATCGCCTCTCAGGACTGTGTGGGCGTGTACTAACTAGGCTTTACTGACCTTCTTCCATCTCCCGTTAGCTTTATTGCACCTGTCAGTGAGAGGACAGCTCACACCTTTTTATAAGTCTTATTAGCAATGTGTACAGAGGTATTGTCAGACAGAATAACTGAAAATACCTGCGTGTCTTTAAAAGGGTTTTATGTTTTCAATTGTTTGTGTGTTTTCCATTCTTCCACATCGCGCTAATGGTTTGATACAAGACCAAGACGGCTGATGTGTTAATATGTTGTGTGGGTTGCAGTTACAATTAGGTTTATTTGCGTTTTTCTCCCTTGACCTAAAAATAACTGGTTTCTGAGTAGAAACCCTGTGAAGCAAGATGTTTGTTGAGGTTATTTCCCAGAGGTGTTAATTAATTCAACACTGTGGTAAATCACAAAGCACTTATTTTGTGTTGTTAAGCAAATGCCCCTTTAAAAGTCCACCTGTCCCTGCTTGCCGATTGTTAAGCATTTCTCCTTTGTTTTAGTTTTTGTGACAAAAGAAATCTTTTCAAACAAGTGTTGATTTGAAAACTACCAATCAAAGTGGTGGTTTTTAAACTTTTAAAGCTATCATTCAACACTAATTTGCAACTTGGCAACAATTCCTTGTTTTCAGCACCGTAGTTGTTATGATTTAATTACTTCAAAGACAAGCACCTTTTTCATGCAGTGCTTCTGTTTTTTTCCCAACACCTCCTTGTTTATATTGCAACCTTGTCCTGTGGACACATACCAGCTCATGTTATCCATTCTACACCTTCTTCTTCTATTTCTTCACCCCTATTTTACCTTCCTCATACATATTGTATACCCCAGTTATTCCTGCCCCAAACTACATGCAGCCAGACAGTCCCCCAATAACAGGATCTTGACATTTCCTGATGGATATGGAGACAGCACAGAGTTTACCTCTGCTTCCTCCTCCTGCTGCAACTTGCCTTCCTCCCTTTTCTCCCCTCATCCTCCCCTGTGTGCTGTGCGAGGACAGAGCGAGACAGATGATGTGTGTGTTTGTGTGTGTGTATTTGGAGAGGTTTGCGTGCATTGCTCAGTCTCTCTGCAGGCTGTTTATACCAGTCTGGAGTTCTCCACCGCTCCCTGTATGGCTACTGTTGTGTCCCACTAGCCACACACAAACACATACACAAGAGACCAAACACCTCATTACTGCTAGTGCGGGTTATATGTGCACATTCTTGGTTGGTTTCAAGGCAGAGAGAGACAGTAAGTGCTCTTGCTGTGGTTCTATGTGACAAAGAGGAAAGCGGTGAGAGAGCATTTGTATGCATATTGGTGTTTGAGTGCATGTGTGAAGGAGAGAGACAAAGTATGTGTGAATGTGTGTGTTTTTCACAAAGACAGTGCGTTTTAGCCTGTGTGCATGTACTGTAAGTAGGTTTGTGTGTGTTAAATAGTCAGTGGCCAGATGGTTGTGATAGCTGCAGCATCATTTTAGGACAAAGGAGAAGATAAAGTTTACTAGGGTGATGTTATGTGCGTGTTTGTGTGAGTGAGTGATTGTGTGCTTGTATGTGCGCTGTTTTCCTGCCCTTTTATCATTATTAGAGCCAATAATCCTCCAAATTTATTTTGCAGTTCATCACTTTGAAAAGGGCATGTAGTGGTTTAAAGTGAGGGTTAAAGAAAAATTCAGGTTTATTACAACTAAGAGCATATGCTGGCCTCACACTCGAGGTGGGCAGATTTCGGGCCAGGCAGAATCCTGCAATAGCTAAAGAGAACGAGCTGACCCCCGGTCAGGCATCGTCAACTGGATGTTGTTTACTTGCTTGCGCTCTAAAAAGTATGAGCCATGCTGATTCCGTCCTCTCAGCCATGAGTTCATCTACAGTTTTATTTCTCTTTTTTGTTTTTGTTTTGTTTTTTTTCAGTGAAAAACATGGCACACACAACTGGAGCCAGCTGACGATGACAGTACGCTTCCTTGTTTTTGTTTTTTTCTGAAGTCATGTTTCATCATGCAAGTTTCTGTGAGATCCCAAGTTTCTGGAATTGCCACTCTGAAATCTCTTAAGGCTCATGCAGACTACACGACTTTCAGCGTCGACCCATGGCCGTTACTACACTACACAATTTGCCGTCTTGTGATGGGAGTCTTGAAGTCACTGTGGCGTTCACACTACGTGACTGATCAGTGACAGGGGGTCACACACTACACGAGCTGACAGCGGTTGTGTCACCCGACGCTGGTCTCCAAACCACGTTTTGTCAAGAAAACACATGTGAAACAGCTGTTGTTTGTTATTATAAAGATAGCAATTATAAAGAAGGGTGATGGGTGAAAGAATGGATTAGCACACGCAGGTAGCAGGGATTGTCTGAGCTACAGAGAGAGCTGGAGCCAACTCCTCCAGATATTTGGCATGCAAGATATCTGGCAGACGTCGGCGATGTGTCAGAAATGTGTCAGGGAGCCGTTTTGATGCGTTGTTGAGTAGTTCACACATAACGACCGCCGATCAACCGCTGATTTACTCCCGATGACAGCCTGACTGTCGCCGAGCTCGCCAAGCAGGAAATTGGGCTAAAAATCGTGTAGTGTGAACTAGGCTTTAGTAAATGCCAAGTGTGTGGTCCTGCATCTTGACTGAATCCTCTGGTGTGTGAGTTCTTATGTTTAAGTGTTAAAAATTCTCTGTGTCCTCTGTGTCCCATGTTTATTTTTTAAATCATTTAAGATTTGAAAATCATCTTGTGTGCAGACAGGTTGTAAACAAGCCAACAGCTTAGACCACTTTGTATAGAAGTAAAACTTAAAGCGAGTACTTCTAAAATGTTCTTTGAAGACTGAAAAGGTAAGTTAAAACAAATTCTGCCATTAGTTTAGACATTCTAGGTTCAGGTTTGTTTAAACCTGTATGATGGTGTGACAGCATGTGTTTCTACTTGTTTTTAGCAATGTATAATTTTTTAGCAATAGTTTGCTAAGCAATTATCTTGGTGAGTATTTTACCCAAAGGATGTATGACAACAGTGCTAAAACAATTATCTGATTTGTTTGTGGACAGAAAATCAATTGGCAACTCTTTTGTTATAATTTGTTTTAATTACTTTTTAAGATAAAACACAACATTTTCTGGTTGCAGCCAAAAGAATGATCATAATTAATGCAGCAGAGGTAATGTAATGATTTTTTGTCAAATACACTGGATCCTCAATTTCCTTGATGTAATTTAAAGGCATGTTTCATTAAACCTTCCTGCCGGTTAAATGCCTAATGTTACATTTATAAATGTTGCACACAACAACACACAAAAAAAACTTTGGGATTTATAAAAAACAAACTTGACAGGAGAATGTGTGGCACTCCAGGCAAACTCTGACAAACGCGTACGCACATAAACTGAAGTAAAAAGAAACTGTGAGTCCCATGGCAGAAGGATGAAACGATTTGAAATGGATACTACTGTGTAAAATAAATCAAAATATAATCTTCAAATAATATGTGTAAAACTTAATGTAATTTAATATTATATGAGTTAATTTGCAAAAACAGAGAAAAGCCATTCTTAAATGAATAAACAAACACCTGTTTGATTGACTGTCCCAGAAGTGCACAATAAAAAGTATAGGATTTAAGATAATTATTTAAAAATTTGATATTTTACCCTGTTTTGATTGATACTCCCTAGAGGGCACACAAAAGCAACATGATTTAGGATAATAAACACAAACAAAGATATCTGAAAAATGTTATACAGTTTAATTGGGAATCATATTTAATTTGATCTGTAATTAACACTTGCATGCTATTCATTTTTTTAATAGCATGCAAGTGAACTATAGGAAAAAATATCCTTAAACTGATGCCGTTTTTTATAGCTTCAGTTGAGCAAATATGAGTGCATAGTTTCATATATTATTATCACATGTCCGTTGCCTTATGCCCTGGCATTTGAGCCACACACTTGTCAAAGCACAAGGTATGCAAAAATCTAACACTATTTATTAAGTAGACCTTTCAGTGCACTGCCTGTGTCACATAAAACAAGTGGTATTTATAACTCATTGTCAGCCTTATTAATTGAGTGTTTGTGTAAAAAACTGGAATGCATTTGGTTTAGTCTTTTTTCAAACGAGGGAATCCAAATAATTTACCAGGGTCATCCGGTGTGTCTTGCATATCTGTGTCCCCCTCTATCTCCATTACTACTCAGGAGAGATTCACTCATCAAGGAGGTCAAGCTCCGGCGTTGCCTTTCTTCCGGTAAACAGATATTAAGTGTGTGTGCTCGTTTTGCCTACTGAATCTTTTCTCTTGCTTCAACATCCCCAACAAGAACATCACAGTCACACTGGGTGAAATTTTAATTTTTTTTAGCTTTTCTGTCAGAATTTGCCATTCATATCTCTCCATGCAGTCAACTGCGTCAACTTTTGAGTTGATTGTCATTTATAAAGGGATATTGGTGTAGGATGTGCAAGCGCAATGTGTTATTTTGTGCATAAGCACTTTCTGTGTTTCGCCTAAACACAACATTTTATCCCTTGTGGTGCAGCCCTCCTCTCAACTCATACTTTCACTGACACTTCTTCACTTACACTTGCACTCCCCCATTGCACCTAACAATATAAATAGGATCTGTTTTTTGCTTTGTTTAGCATTATATGTTCCGTTTCTGTTTAGCAAATATAGAAGACATCCCAAGTTAGTAATGCAGATTTTCTGGCAGAAATTAGAAATCATCAAGTCCTCAATGGGGTTACATTGGCAGACTTTAGAAAGCTCCCTGCAGAGCAACAGAAGACATTAAACTGAACTGTATTGTCACTCTTCACTCTAACAATGTGTTTTGCTTTGTTGTTTTGTAATGCAGAGTTTGACACTGTTTACATCGTTCCATTTGCTGAAGGAGTGAAGTTTATTTGTGCTCAGCCTAAATCTTAGTTACAGGGTTTGAGCATCATTTTTTGACATCACAACTTTTGGAGCCATCCATCATGGTCGAGTTTGCAACATGCAAGTGTGATGTGAAAACTTGAACCTCTAGTTCACATTAACTGAACATGGACTTTTCAGTGAAGTAGGAAACATCTTATGATTTTTATTTTATAATTATTATTTAATGCAGAGTATTTATTATGTCAAACATATCTGGTGGGATTATTGTAACGATGGTAAACGAAACTGGAGTGACCCTTTAAGACCGTTCTTCAATGAATCAGTAAACAACCGTTCCCACAAGGAGAACCTACATATGCGTCATGTGTGCACAATAAAATGAAGTAATGATATAGCATCCCCTTGACAGAGAATTTTTCATTTTTACGACTTCATTTCTCATGATGAATGCGTCCCCATTGTTCCATACGCTAGGTCACTTTAGCTCATTTATGGAGATAAGATACACCTGATCTTGCAAATCACAGATGATAAAGTAAAAAGGAAGAAGGTTGAATGAAAGGGAGAAAGAACAAATAGGTGTGTTTTGAAGTGGTTTAAAAACCTGTAAAAAATAGAAAATAACACCACATCCTGCCTGTCTCTCCTCCATCACTCATTGCCCTGTGTCTTTCGCACCATGCTTACCCACAATTCCTTGCTCGTGTGTACATGTATAGATTTACTGGACTTGTGGCTATTAAGCTGAATGGCTCCTGGGAGACTTAATATACAGTATAGACAAATCCCAGTCAGTGGTGTACATGCGGTATGAAGGGTAGCATGGAGCACAGTGGGGAAACCATGAACATAAATAGTGTTTAAATTGAACACTGAGATCCTAAATCTTCCCACAGTTTATTTGTGTCGCAGTGGGAGATAAACTGTGATGCATAAGCTAAGCTCTGCTCATTGTTGAGGTTTGGTGTTTCAGTGTACCAGTGTACGCTTGTTCTGCTATACTTGTGAGAAACATTTTTGAAATTTAGGCCTTAAAAATGGAAATTTTAGGAAAGTGAAGACATTTTGTTTGATCCTCATCCCTTTGGTATTTGCTTTAGGGATAGAGTTAAATACATGTTAGGGGAGGATCAGGATAAGTAAGTATCAGTGAGGTTAAAGAATAAAATACATGGACGGGCAGAAATACATGTGTATGTGTGCTCCTGCTTATACTTATACCTGCTTGTATTTGGGTATTGTTTTCAGTGTCTACATTTTAGTTTAAATGCTTGTGTATATCTTTGTACAGTGGGAGAATTATTAAATAATCCATACTAATAATATATAATCCAGTATTTTTTTCATTGACAGACACTTTGAGACAGATTATGTTTCACAGAATTGTGTATTTAATCTTTTAACTAATGTGTGTTTCATATTCAATCCCATTTGTTTTTGCAGTTTTCTTCCCTCTATGTGATGATGCACTTATTTAGAATCAACACTGTGTTCAAATTGCTTGAGTTATTGTCCTTTAAAGGAATATTCATGAGGTGGAAAAAGTCTTTATCCCTCATTTTATTTAAGTACTTCCAGCCGCAACAGAAACTAAACTGCCAAAAGCTCATTAGAAATGCTGACTCATTTCTGGTGAGGGAACAGCTGATTCGGCAGAATGCTGTGCTGCAGCTTTGTGCACATGACTGACCTATACTATGTTTTCCTAGGTCTTGTAGCCTAATTTTCATTTATTTTCAAAATAGTCTCTTACTTCATGTAAACATAGTAGATGAAACATGATGTATAGAATGATGACTCTGACAAAACAAAGTTTATTAGTAGTTTGTTGTACATTTTGATGTCACTAATTGGCTTTGTGTATAGAGACAAAGAACCAGAAAGATGTATGTTATTATAAGGGCTTATGTGATATATGTGTAACACCTGTCCCATGTCGTGGTATAATGTTTACTAACTTCTTTGAATAAGGTCACTATGGGCAGCTGCACTGTTACTCTAGCTTATGAAAATGATGGAAACCTTTACCCACTTACTCTCAAACTTTAAGTGAAAATAACTTGATAATGCCTTTACAAAATATAGCTAAATTGAAATACAATATAAAATGCTCAGAAAATAATACAAAAATCTTGTCAGTAAGTCTCTTGTAAACCCTTATATGTCTCGTTTCATTGGACTCTATATAACAAGTGAACATCAGTAAGTGCCACACACACACACACACACACACACACACACACACACACACACACACACAAAATTAAATAAAACCTTGTTGCAGGCCTGGATCATGGCTCAGGTGCATTGAGGCCCAAAACATGCAATGGCCGGTTCACTTGTCTCACAAGCAGAAAAACAAAACATGCACATGTAAAGTTATTAGTACACACAACCTCTGAGAATGAGCAGGGGAATGAGATTGTGAGGGAATGGGACGATGGTCTCTGGCAGCACACAGCAGAAGCTCATAAACGAAGAATACACAGTGCAGGAAAAGATAGTAGTTTATCATAGCACAACGGAAGGGGAAAACAGTCCTCCGTCATCCACAGGAACCTTTCCCTTTCTCAGCCACAGTGTCCTCCTGAATCAAATAAAATGGCTAAGCAACAAGTCCGTATGCTATTTCATGAAGAGTAACAATAACCGGTAGTAACCGCTTTGCTTAATTACACAGCCGCCAGTACAACAACAGACATAAAGGCTATGAGTCGAACGGCTAACCGCATTTAGCACATGACTTGTTTTTTTTGTGCTACAATAACGCTCAGTCACCATACAAATAAACATGAACAAGCTTGACAACAACGGTGGCCCGATGGCCCAGGGCCAGTAAAACGTAACGTTGGGACAGTTGAACTAGCAACTCACTGGCCCAATCGGGCCAGTGCAAAAACATTAGTATTTAAAAAAATAATAATTTAACTCAACATCCTGCAGTTGTTTTGTAGCTCTGTGCAATTCAGAGTTGTAGTTACGTGAGGAGAGGTTGTCAAATGTTATTTCTCTAATCTCAGTCATGCGGCAATCTCTGGGTCGAACGTGAAACCATGCAGACGGAACTTATTTGTTTCGTTTTTTTTATATCCAAGATGTATTTAATAAAGGATTTCTTTTTTAATGACGTATTTTTTAATGACTGACATGTATTTTAGAGATTGATTGAAATCTACAAACAATGCTGATTGCCTCTTCTCACCCATGAGTTCATCCACAGTTTTATTCTCTTGTTTAGTTTTTTTATTCAAAATATCGCTGACACACAAGTGCAACTGGCTGGCGATGACAGTCTGCCTCCATGTTTGCTTATTTCTGAAGTCACGTTTGATCATGCGAGTTTCTGTGAGATCCCAAGTCCCGGAATCGCCACTCTGAAACCGTTTAGTAAACGCCAACTAGGAAGCAAGTGATACACTGTTCCTTTTAGTTTGTTACGTTTATCTTGCCTCAATACTGGATAGTTGCACTAATCGAGGGGAGACAAGCCTGGGCAGCAGTGTAAGGTGAGGGATTCTCCAAAAGGTAAACGTAAACATCAACGCAGTCGAGCTCTGGCAGGGACCTGACGGTTTTTCAGTGTGTGTCCATATCTTTCTTTTTCTTGAGTTGAGAGGTGATCCAAATAATCTTTGGAAGGGGAATTTTAATGGATCCTGCTACGTCTCTACGGGGAGTCTAGTGTGAGCCGCCATCCTAGTCTGTTGTTGTGCCTTCCAGGTCACCGCGCATGCCATGTGACTCAAAACTATGAATTGTTATTGTGCTAATTAGGGAACTTTATAGGAACTTGGAGGTGATTTTGCAACTTTCGGACAGAGACAGACTAACTGTCTCTTAAGTTTTGCTGCCAAGCTATGTTAATCATCTGTTGTCTCTAACTTCATATTTACTGTACAGACACAATAGAGGTATCCATCTTCTCATCCAACTCTTGGGAAGAAAGCGAATAAGCATATTTCCCCAAAATGTCATACCAATACATTCAGAAAAATATAACAGTTTAAGAAGTTACACAGTAAAACACATTTTTCTATGGCTTAACTTTTTACAGTTGTCAAACTTAATTTATTGCCATGTTTCCCACTTTAAGTAATGTTGTTTAACGGACAATTGCTCACTCTGACAAGTGCAAAATGGAGGAGAATTTTATTGCAGCAATTCAAAGCTGCCCACTTCTACAGCTGACAACAAGGAAACGACTCTAAACTAATGCTTAGACATTGGTTGCATCCGATGAATTAGATAATTGCAAGTGCTGGAGGGCTTTTATTCATTATTTTGTAAATATTGCTATTTAATTGGAGCTTGCTAGCTCTGTGAGTGGAAGTAAAGTAATACTATAAGAGGCATTCCAAAATCTGAAAAAAAACTCACTACAAAAATGGCAGATGATTAGTCAGAATTAAAGGACATATCAACCATGTTGCACACATGGTCATTCAGCAGCGCGGAGTGTTGAGGGGTAAAGGTTCGGTTTGGTGTTTACATAATGAATGTAAGTCAGTGGAGTGTCATCATCGGAAAAACAAACACTGCAAAAAGATGTGTGGAGTGAAGTGAATAAGGTTAGAAGGTGTCAGCTTTGATAGGTGTCAAAGAGTCAACTGTGAGGCCTCTCCCCTCTCAGCTGCTATTGATTGACCTCAAGTAGAGAAGGAGAGGAGAAAGAGAGAAGGAAGGACAAGAGTGGAAAGAGATAAAAGAGATAAAAAGGAAGGGCGAACTCGAGAGGAAGGGAAATGTGTCTAAGGTGAAGAGAGGAGGTGAAAGAGGGAAGCAGCGTATAAGGCAACATAAGGGGGTGAAAAAAAGTCAAACTGAGAGAGGATCTGACGAGGAGGGCCAGGGAGGAGAGATGAAAGGACACAGAGAGGGGGAACGAGTGGATTTGGCAGGAGGATAGCTGAAAAAAAGGTGAAATGAAGTTCACTGGAAAAGGAAAGGAGTCTTTCATATTTCTGTAATTATCTGTTTCACTTTCCTCTTTTCTCTCCTGTAGAGAACTGTATTTCTCTCAATCTCAACCCTCACCTCCCACACGCTTCCATTCCACTTTATCCCAATTTTAGTCTCTTTTTCTCTCTTCGCCTTTCATCTTTCCTTTGTCTCTCTTACACACTCATATCCACCACTCAGCACACACACACATTCACACACCTCTGAATATGTTCTAATCTCCCGGACATGTTGGAGCATTAGATGAGCTCACAAAGTGAATGTCAGCCAAAATATACACAACCTTGGTCGTCAAACAAGTCACGTTATTAATGATTTGCTCTTTCACTACATCGTTGGTCTTTCTGTGAGGTGCATACACGTATTTGTGTGCATATGTGTAATTTGTACTTTATCTTTTTTGTGTCAATTTCCTCACTGTCAGTAATTTCCCACCTACAACTCGCACTATTGCCTCTCTTTTGTCTGCCTGTTTGAATAGTGTTGTCATGTTTGTTTTTGTGCTTGTTTTTTTATGTTGTTTACTCAGTTTTATGTAGACAGAAAAGAGTGGGGAAAATAGTTGAATTTTTGTGTGTAAATCTGAGTGTGTGTGCATGCTATGAGCAGTGAGAGAGACAGGCAGAGACGGGCAGACAGTAACACTGTCAAAAAAAAAAAGATGAGCAGTGAGTGAAAAAGAGAGGGAGAGAGGTATAAACGGCAGTAGTAGCTGAGGAGGGGAAATTAAAAAGGCAGAGGAGAGCTATCAGAGAGCCTTTTAATTAGCCTTCCCATTTATCCCCGTTGGCAAACAAAGCCAAGGTACCGTCTGTTGTCGTGTCAGGAGAAAGTCGGAAAATCACTTTTCTCTGAGGCAGCAGGCATGAAGGAGAGACAGGAGATCAAAGAGGCCGAAATGAGAGACACGGGAAGAAAGTTAAGAGAGAGAGAGAGATTCAAAGATTAAAAGTAGGGATTGTTTATTATATAATACGCATATCCTATAAATATGTCACTGTTTTTAAATACGATATTCATAAATTGAATGACAATGAATACAGTATATTACGCATACAGGTGCTGGTCATATAATTAGAATATCATCATCAAAAGTTGATTTATTTCAGTAATTCCATTCAAAAAGTGAAACTTGGATATTCTATTCATTTATTACACACAGACTGATATATTTCAAATGTTTATTTCATTTAATTGTGATGATTAAAACTGACAACTAATGAAAATCCCAAATTCAGAATCTCCGAAAATTAGAATATTAGTTAATACAAAAAAAGGATTTTTAGAAATGTTGGCCAACTGAAAAGTATGAACATGAAAAGTATGAGCATGTTCAGCACTCAATACTTAGTTGGGGCTCCTTTAGCCTGAATTACTGCAGCAATGCGGCGTGGCATGGAGTCGATCAGTCTGTGGCACTGCTCAGGTGTTATGAGAGCCCAGGTTGCTCTGATAGTGGCCTTCAGCTCTTCTGCATTGTTGGGTCTGGCGTATCGCATCTTCCTCTTCACAATACCCCATAGATTTTCTATAGGGTTAAGGTCAGGCGAGTTTGCTGGCCAATTAAGAACAGGGATAACATGGTCCTTAAACCACGAACTGGTAGCTTTGGCACTGTGTGCAGGTGCCAAGTCCTGTTGGAAAATGAAATCTGCATCTCCATAAAGTTGGTCAGCAGCAGGAAGCATGAAGTGCTCTAAAACCTCCTGGTAGACGGCTGCGTTGACCTTGGACCTCAGAAAACAGTACATTTTTGTTTCACAATCCTCTCTAGGGTGCGGTTATCCCTATTGCTTGTACACTTTTTTTCTACCACATCTTTTCCTTCCCTTCGCCTCTCTATTAATGTGCTTGAACACAGAGCTCTGTGAACAGCCAGCCTCTTTAGCAATGACCTTTTGTGTCTTGCCCTCCTTGTGCAAGGTGTCAATGGTCGTCTTTTGGACAGCTGTCAAGTCAGAAGTCTTCCCCATGATTGTGTAGCCTACAGAACTAGACTGAGAGACCATTTAAAGGCCTTTGCAGGTGTTTTGAGTTAATTAGCTGATTAGAGTGTGGCAGCAGGTGTCTTCAATATTGAACCTTTTCACAATATTCAAATTTTCTGAGATACTGATTTTGGGGTTTTCATTAGTTGTCAGTTACAATCACACTTGAAATATATCAGTCTGTGTCACGCTCTGCCGGTCAGCCATTCTTTGTGTTGCACTTTTGAGTTTGCCTTATAGTATGTTGCGTTTTGGGGGTCTGTCTTTTCTGTCGTCTAGTGTTTGGTAACCCTTGTCATGTCTGTTACACCAGTTATCCCTCTGCATGTCTGTCTCTGTTTTGACCTGCTCTCTCTCCCTGCCTGTGCCTCATTAGCCTCATGTCTTTCACCTGTGTTGCTCCCGCCCTACTCGTTAGTCCCTGTGTGTGTATATATACCTGGTGTTTCTGTCTTGTCTTTGTCGGGTCATTGTATGTTGTCACCCTGTGTAGCAGTGTGTTTCGTGTCGTCAGCCTCACTCGTCATCTCTCCCTGTTTCCCTGCCGTTATTGTATTTTGTATTTTGTATTTCTGTTGGACAGCCCTTGTTTTTGGACTCAGTCTATCAGCCACTCTGTTTGTAAGTGTGCTCGCTTTTTGTTATATTAAAACCACTGAACTATACCTGCTCCACTCTGTGTCCTGCGTTTGGGTCCTCCAACCTGCTCCACCCTGCCGTCACCACAAAACCGTGACATTCTGTGTGGAATGAATATATACAATATACAAGTTTCACTTTTTGAACGGAATTACTGAAATAAATCAACTTTTTGATGATATTCTAATTATATGACCAGCACCTGTATTTGTTGTCATGCATGTCCCAGAATGCATTGCAAAGACAGCCAGAGACATATCAATATGATACCTTAATACTGTATATTTAAGAAACAACGATGAGAACCTGTTAATACTTTAACAATTAATCAAACATTACACTAAACTACTAACTTATTTTAAAATAAGTTTTGACTATTGACCATTAATAAACAATCAGAAATATTCTAAGAAGAGTGTTCACAGAAGATTAAGAATTAATTAAATTTTCCTCTTAAATTCTTTGCTTTAATGTTGGTAAAATCACATTATTTCACTCTGTCTGACAGTATCATGCAGTATACTGTACTGTGTATGTTGTTGCCTCTCTTCTTTGGAGCTCTATGATGTTTCCACTGACTGAAAGACCATTGAAATACTCTACATACTGTATGTGCTGTATAATTTTAGACACATTTTCCCAAAATTTAACCTTACCAATCTGGTATCTTGGGAAACTCTGGGAACAGAATTTAAAAGATTAAAGACACAAAGTTTTAGTCACAAGGGATGAGATTGTATATCTAAGTTAAAAACAAGCACATGATTACAATGCATATTTGGGAACACATTTTGTACAATGCAGTCTGCAATATTATTACTAAAAGCTGCTTAGGTGGAACGTTGTGACAGCGGTATTATGGGATTGAGTAAAACAATTTTTTTCTTTTGACACTCCTTAACACCAAATTGTTGTTGTAGCACAGCACTTTTATAACCAGGAGAAGTCCTGGAAAAAATGTTAATATACACTGCCTGGAATGGAAAAAACTGCTGCTGTGCTGCTAACATGTTAATCTGTCGAACATGCCTCACCAACACTGCGTGCTGAAGTGAAGCATTTCAGAAGCAGTGCTGCATGCTCAAGTAGACTGACAAGCTTTATGCTTTGGTTTCAGCACGCACATTATTTTTGGAAATTTATTATTATTTAGAGCAGTGTTTTGCAGTGCTTTCTGCCATATGACCCGTTAGATGTCTACTTGAAACCCTATGTCCTCAGGTTGCATATAAACCTCAGGTTGGGACTTCTTTAAATCAAAGAGAGATAGATCTTGAGAGAGATCTTGATCTCACTGAGACTACCTGACTGATTGAAGGTCTGCAAAAATAAACAAACTCTGATGAAAACAGCCACTAATGTTGCTGAGAGACTGAAGACACACTTTTGTTGAAACATTAGTTGCTGCACCATATTAAAAGCACTTACTCTAACCCTGTACTCCAGATCTCATCTTTCCAGATCCTGCCTGAGTTGTTTGTTGAGGCACAGGTTTATGGTTAAAGTCAGCTGATGTGTATAGATTATTTCACCTGTATCTTGTGACACCTTGGAGGCATTCAGACCTCCAAATATGAAACCACTGAACTAGGAGGTAATTAACAGAAGAAACACATCCACTGACTTATCTACATCATCCTTCCTTGTACGGAGAGCAGATCGGGTTGATTGAAGCCAGACTCCTGCTGGACGGTTTAGTGTACACAAAATGTTCATCATGCAGAGCTCCTGGGACTCTGAGTTGCGTAAACAGCACACACCATCATTCTGCTAAACACTGCACACTCAAATGAGAAAACATTCAGGGTTCTTTATTATTTCTTCTTCTTATTATTAGCTCATATATATGTTTGTGTCTGTTTGTTTTATATTGGATGAGAGCGCATGCATGTCCAGTAGATGCCTGCCTCTCTGTGTGCATGTGGTTTTATGGGCATTCATGAATGTACTGAAAGTACATGTGGGATGTTGGGACTCTATAATATACCCTGTGGTGCCCAAACATCCATTCTAACTGTCCTCTTTATACGTTATACTAGCTAGATCTAATTGAATCTAATTGGGACAATTAAAGTGAAATTGGACCAGAAGAATTTATTGAACCAGTTATCTGTAGTAATTAGGCAGTAATCGGCCCATTGTTATCTTTACAAGTCTCCTGGAAGGGCTGACAAAGACCCAGCACACAGACCTATAAGTGAGATTGGCACATAGTGCATAAACAGATACGGCCTTTTTGTTTGTGTGTGTTTCCTCTTTTCTGTGTATAGAAGTTAACCTATGTTTCTATCTGTATGTGCCTACAGGATACCGACATTTGTGTGTTCATGTTTTCTTCGAGAGTGTGTGTGTTAGGGCTGAACGATTAATTGCATTTGTGATATTATCACAATGTGATGAAACAAGATTTTCTAATCTTAAAGGCTGAGATAACACTCTGGTCACATGACACCCAAGAGTAAAGCAGTCTGCAGAGGAAGCATCAACTTTGCACCTTATGCTGTACCTTGACTTGTTGTAAAATGGTCTAAAGCTTGACAGAAGCTGACATGACAGAAACTTTAGTGTCACAAAGGGAATGAAAGTAGCACTCGCCACCTGTGGGTAACTTGGTGGTGGTGGGTGAAATTGTCGGGCCATGAAAAATGCACAACAGAAAGACACGTGTAGTTAGGTAAGCACACTGTGGTGATCTCACCAGAGTCACACACACAGCCACCAGTCAGCTCAGGAAATATCTGTGAAACGGTTCAAAAGTTCAAAAGAGGCCCAGTCTGTCCCGAGTTACAGCCTGGTTATAGCCAGTGCGATGCTTACCAGCATCGGAGGCTGCAGGAGGGGGGAACTTCGTTGAATTGCTAAGCTTGTCTATTAAACACGAGAGGCGTCACGTGGTTTTATTTTCGTTGGCCAACTTTTCAACTGAACCTCAAACTGATTATTTTTGGTTTGCTTACTGGTAGATAGAAAGATGGACGCCTAGGAGATTTAAACTGAGATAAGGACTCATTAATTGGTCGTTGAACTGTGGGTTTTGTATTGAGCTCTTACTGTATAATACATGAACTTAGTTTTTCTTGACCTGATGATATTATATCATATAAATTTAATGCCATGACTTGACTCAAAATATCTTTCTCATATTATTGAAATTTGATATTTCTTTTCCACCATAGCTCATAATAATAATAATTCATGCATCACCTAATTTCATCATAACAAAGGCCTGACCCACAAGAAAGAACAGTGTATGTTTATTCTATCTAATATTGTGTTGGTCATACTATACACTGATTTACAGCATGTCTGTTGTGAATAATACAGAATGTAAAGAGCTTAATTAATAAATTAATCACATATTAAATCGCAATTGCAATATTGGTAAGAAAAATTTGATTATTTTCCAAAATCATTCAGCCCTAGTGTGTGTATTTCAGTGCATTTTTATTTTGTTTTTTATGTGCAGCAAAAATGAACAAGGATCCACTTGCACACAGGGGAAATTTTCCAAAATTATTTTTATACTCTTTCATCTTCTTCTGATTGTTTGTCATCCCTTTCTTCCTTTCATCCCTACTCTCATTCAGCACATTTACACCTCTAGATTACAAAAGACACTGACAAAAATAGAATCATTTCAGAATGAGGGAGGAAATGAGGGAAGGAGATAACTGAGGGGAGAGGAACTTGGAGAGGTTAGATAAGGAGTAGGAGAGAAAAAGTAGGTGAGGTGATGTATACACTGGACAGTACAGTGAATTTGACACTTCTGTCAATATTAAAGCCTGAATGGCACATGAGTATACTGTACATACATCATTTAGTATTTTACACTGTATTGATTAATGGAAAATTATGTACATCTGTCTATATAAAGAAGACATACTTGTGGCCCTGTAACCCTAACCCTAAACCCGTAAGTCCACTACAGTATAAAACAAAGCTTATATACAGTATATTAAATGTCATGAACCAGACCAACTGCTACTACATTCAGTAACTTCAATGCTGCTTTAACCTATAGTTTTATATTAACATTGGTTCAAATTGCCTTGTAGAATGTGAAAGGGGTCGCCCATAGTGTCAAACCCAAAGACAACCACGGACCTACGGACTATTTCATCTTCTTTAAACTTAGAACTGAGGAAAATAATTTAACTCTAAGACTGACTCTTATTCAATCCCAAACTCCAGCGTTAATGTGAAACGTCAGGCAGACACTGATTTTATATGAATTGTCTTTTACTATAATAAAAACACCTCATAGGTATTCATGGACAGTTTGGAGAGTAAGTTGATTTTACCTGAAAGTGTGACCTTAATATGTATTTATTTTGCACAGTTTGTACTGTGTAGTTTGGTGCATATTGAATAGCAGTTTTTGAATGCGAAGGTGTCAGTAAGTATCACTTTCTGACTATTATGTTAATTACAGCTGGATGAATTAATGTATATGTAATGGCGCGAGGGCTAAGAGAGAGATCAAGTTGGGAAAATAAAGGTGCAGTATTAGTATGCTATCTCAAACTGCAGAAATTCAAATCAAATGCAAAATATTCCATTAAAATACCTAATGAACTGAAAACAATAGTGAATGCCTTTCTGGGGAAATACATTACATCCATTTCAATCCCAAAATAGAGCTGAGCAGTGCACAGGGAGGAATTCTCCTTCAAAGAATAGAAGACAAAGTGACAACAGCAATGTTCCTTTATAGCGGTACAGTACCTATGAGGATGAAATGAAGGACTACATCGATGGGACTGTTAAAAAAACAAATGGTGATTACCTTGCATTTCTACATCCGCTGTCTTGCTTAATGGTTCTTTTTGTATATTCAGGAGTTGCTTTACTGCACTTGTGTGGAGAGGTGGAATGCCTACAGCAACCAATAACTCTTTCAGTGTACAAATGGACATGAGTATTTTATTAAATCCATATCTATCCTTTAATGTGAACTCTGTCATCCTGCCATTTATATCTTTAAACCTGGTATCACATGTGGAGGCAGGGTGTCTTTGCCAAACTCTTTGTATCTGCATGAGGCCACCTTTTGTAGCACACAGTCACAGCTGGAGGACAGATTCACAGTGACGCCTGCAGCAAGTGAAGACTCCCCGCCAACTTCACTGTTTCTCCTTTTGTCACTTAGTCCTTCCTCCCGTTCTATTCTCATTTTGGCTAAATGTACATCCCCTACCACCATCTACCCTCAACTTTTGTCTTTTTCTGTCCTTTTAATGTTTGTCACTCACCCCTTCAGTCCTTTTGC
Source organism: Micropterus salmoides (assembly GCF_014851395.1). Taxonomy (NCBI): domain Eukaryota; kingdom Metazoa; phylum Chordata; class Actinopteri; order Centrarchiformes; family Centrarchidae; genus Micropterus; species Micropterus salmoides. Next base: position 11,956,223 of record NW_024040817.1, read on the forward strand.
TCTCTTACTCTCCCTTCACATCTCCCCAGTGTTGAATGTGTCAAGACAAAATCAACTCCAACCGCTGTTTCTTTTTTTCTTTTGACTCCTGTTTTGCTCACTCTGTTCTTCCCTGAGGACTCTGTGTCAAGGAACTGCCTGGGGTAGCTTCACCATCAGGCTGCTCCCTACCTCCCTTTCCCCTCCCTGCCTTCCTTTCCACCCCTTCCCTCCCCTTCTCCCTCCGTTTTCCTCACTATTCCATCTTATCCCCGTGGGATTCCTGGGCCTTAATTATTCATTGTAATTTGTAGATTAATTCTGCATGGCTACCTCCCTCATCACACACACACACACGCACGCAACACTCATTCCTTCCCCACTCTGTCTCTTTATTTCTCTACTTCACTCCACCCCAGGCACCCCCTGCTACTTACCTCCTCCTCTTCATCTTGCCTTTTTTGTCTCTATATGTCTTTTTCTTTCTTTTTCTCCCCATCTCTTTCCTTCCTCCATCCTTTTCTTTCAATCTTTCTCTTCCCCTTCTGTTGCTTACTTCCTCCCTTTTGTTCTCTTTGCATCTCTTTCTCAGTCTCTTTCCTCCCTCTTTCCTCTTCTCTCAGCCCTGGCCTCTGGATCTATACTAGTTTCTGGTTCTCTCTGTCTTTCTCTACCTATACATACTTTCTTCCTCCATCCCTCCCTCTCTCCCCTCTCCCTCCCGGTGACAGGTTCCATTATCATGTTTCTCACGGCTCGCCTGCTCTCCTCCTGATGGATGACCTCACGCGAATATTAATTTACTGTAGCATTAACAATATCACATCTTATTCTACACTTACCTCTCCCCCCCCACTTCCCTCTCATTCTCCCTCCCTCTCTACTTTCTCTACCCTCCAAACACCCTTCAGCTAGTTCTCTCATTTTCTTTTGTCACTTTGGTCCCTCTCTTTTACTCTCTTCTCATGTCTTCATCTCTCTCTGCACTTTTGGCTAAAGTTAGCTCTCCTCACTCAAAGTAAATTCCTTCACATTCAAAAAGACAATACAATATCTTTACCAATGGGCCAATTCTATTAACTCATATCTATTAACTCTAATCTCTCCATTTTGAATGCCAATGCAATCTTCACATGAACACCAACCTAGTGTATATACACTGTAGGAATAGAATAGTAAATTGAGTGGCATTTACTGAGGCCCCATGAAATCCCTCTTTCTCGAGCCAATCTACATAATTCATGTTGTGCATCATGACACGCAATGCATAATGGAAATGTTGTGTGAAAGGTGCTTGCACGTTATATAGATTGCCAATGTGAATGGAAAAGCTGTTGACATGAGAAGAGAGAAGGAGGGGGGAGAGGAGGAAAGATGTGGAAAAGATGAGCACTGATAAATGTGAGGAGAACAAGCTGTTGGATCTGGCACTCGTTGCTCAAACGCTCTTTATCCGCTGCTTTCTCACGCTATCCCTTCTCTCTTTTCCACCACCTTCCCTGTCTCTTTTACTCTACTTCCCCCTCTTACATTACACCCATTTCTCACTTCCTTCACCTCACTGTGTTCTCCAAATCACACTTTTTCTCCCGCCATCTCTCTCGCCTGTCTTGAGAGGCACATGTTCACAGTATTTATCATCACCTGTCTAAGTTCATTTGGTCAGGAGGACTTATCTCGGGGCTTGGCTGCCACTGCTCTGATTCAAGCCGGACCTGTTCTAGCTCACAGAAGCAGAGAAACACAGGACAGCGTTTTGTGATTTGACCTATTCTCTGGTTAAGAGAACAGGTTAGTTCGGTGGAGCTATGCAGGGAATTTGCTGAATTCATTAAACTCCTTGCAAGAGTAATAAATGTGTAAATGATCCTGCTCTTGCAGGTGCCAAAAAATGAGAAAAGCCTGGGAAATGTCAGTCAAGCATGGTCTGTGCATGCCTACACAGTTCCTAGAGACGCTCTAGCGTGTGTGCTTTAATAGACATAAAATGTGCAGTATAATGTATGATTTTGCAAAATCTGTGCAATGGTCTACATGATTTTGCACTGCAAACCCTACTTGTAACAAGAGATGTTGGCTAATTTAGCACGGTTCATCTTTTAATAAAATCATGTTTTAATAATAAACACGTGTTCTTACTCTCTTTTGATATTTTGCAACCTCACTGAAGATATCTTGAACACTAAACTGACTGAAAAGGGTGCAAATAGCCATGTTAAGAACATTAGAGGACATTTTCTAACTTTGAGAATTCACACACAGCGAGGTGCAGACCTGTGTGAGCTTCAATGCAAGTCAAAATGAAAGCACCAGTACACCATGCAATAAAATATGCAATCAAGAGAATAATTGTGTGACATATTTTGTAAGAACATAAGGGAAAATGAAAATTAAAAAAAGAAACATCAATCAGTTTTTCCCCCACAAAAGATATTAGGGAAAAAAGGCCGCAGCGGTAATGAAAAAGTCACCTTGATCATTTATGGATAATTTTATTCCCAACTAATGGACTGACAAATCTGCTGACGCATTTCAGCCTTCATCACAGCGTACTGTAGGTGACATCAAAGGACAAAAAAGGACAAAATGCAATCAACAATCATCTATTGTATTTACAGCTAAACATATAATTTCCTGCCTCCTGATGACATTTTAGCCTATCACACATGTAAAACTGACAGAAACTCTGTAATAATACACACTGTTTTGATTTTAAATCCTTGCTGGGCAGATTAATCCCAACTCTAAATTAATTTACACCAGGTATTTAGATGATATATGGGGCTCACTGATACAGTGAGCCCCATATACATCTACCTCGCAGTACAATACGTAAAAAGATGGACCACACACAAAAACTGGAAGGTGTTGGCTACTTCTAGGGAAATGAGGAAAAATTTCCTTGTATTTACTTTTTCCTTTACCTCTTATGTGGAAGATTCAAAAGGATTCGAGAGACAACAACAAAAACAAACATGACAAATAGGTCACAAATGGATTATTAGTAAGAATAATAGAAGCTAAAATAATAGCTATAAAAGGTATTGTGTGTGTATTTGAGCTTTCCCATTAGGCAAAAACAATGTGAAGGTTGAATCAACCAAACAGCATGATGGCCAAAGAAGATAATGTCTATACACTGTGTGATTAAGATAAAATATAAAAAATTTATAAAATTAATAAAATAGTTTTATCAGTCAACTTGAGATCTAAATGCTGAAATGCTATTTCCTGATGAACTGTCATGAAACGTTTGCTCTCTTGTTATTTGCCAGTACCTACAAGAAAAGTTCAAGGAACAATTTGCTTGAAGGATATTTGATCTTACTTTGACAATAAGTACTTCTTGTGGTCTGCTGTATATTGTCAAGGACAGTGTCTGCAGTAATAATACCGCAAAGATGCAGGATAAATCATTGAGTACCTCTGTGATCACCTTTGTCCTCCATGTGAAAAATGTTTCTACATCCTTGAGTGGCTATTCTCCTGCTGATCTAAGTGTCACTTTTTCCAAGTCTGTTAGTCTAACTGTCAGCCTTAATGTACTGGAGGTAGTACACTGAATTATAATTTATGACCAATGCAAAGCAGTGCAAAGCTCAGTGCTGTTGTGAAGTCACACTGAACAATGAGATCGTTTGTACAAGAACTTTAATTAAAGGCAAATATGGTGTTTTTTTAAAACTGTTCAAATGAATGCACCACCTGCACTAAGTGTCTATGCTTCTATTAAACTGTTTTCTATCAGCAGATTTGATAATTTATTTTCTTTCATCTTCTCACTCCACTAAAGGGAATTCTTCATCAAAACTAACTTTGCTCTTGTAGTGCATTTAATTCTTGAGTGTATTTGCTAAAGCATTGTCCTTAAGCGAAAGCAGGTGCAATAGGCACAGATGAGTGAGAGCAATATCAGAGTCACAAACCACTGGGTTGTCAGCTGAGATTCTGTGCTCCTGTTTATTCAGACTATTGGCTGAGACAGCAGACAGATACACTTACAGACTCACACACACACTAGTATACAAAGGCAGGACACACTTATTTTCTCACTTGTTTTCTCCAACTTAAAGGAACAGTCTAAAAAAAACACAGGTGTGCAAGTTAATCATGTGTGGGCTTGTGCGACATCAGTCATGTGCCACACGACACATACAAAATATCTCCACTTGAGACACACACACACAGCATCAGACAGGGAGTTAACAGTTTTGGCCTCCAGCAAAAAAACTCTCCTACCTTCCTGAGCACTCAATGGATAGAGACTCTACTACTCCCCAGCTCACTGACAGATTCAGACTGGGGAGAGCAACTTAAAGCAACACTTAGACACTCTTCTGGGTAAAACAGAGTTGTTGTTTTCTTTAGCTTGAAATAATCCCTTACTTTGGACACTTTATTCTTTGTCCCTCGCTATTTTCTCTTTCTTCCTCCACTTTGCAAACAGCTCCATTATAATCACATCGTGTTCACAGCATAAGCACGATGTGCGACAGTAATAAATGTCCCTGCGAAACACTGTGCTGTAAAATTACATGGATTAAACGAAGCATCGATGCAAAGAATTTGAGTCGATGCATTTTATTAATCGATTTTATTGATTTAATCGATGAATCGTTTCAGCCCTAGAATCAGGATAAATTCATTGGCAAGAAAGAAAGGCTTTCTTAAAGCTATCTGCCAGAAAGGCTTTAGGAAGTTGGTTTCTGTGTGACCCTGAAAGTTAATTTAGACTTATTGTTGTAGCAGGTCTAAACTACGTATGAATTTTAATAAATTTATGAGAATTAATACCCAATTATGAATTTTAATATTCAGAAAATATTAATCCATAAAAAGCTCTCGTTTCGCAGGGGCACCACACGGAGTTGTTATTAACCTAGAGTCTCCGGACCTCTAGGTAGCTTTTAATAACTATACAATTATTCACCAGTGATCAGTTAATAATCGCTCAATTATCTTAAATCAATCAGTCAGTCTCATATCTAAAGGGTAAATTCTCTTGGCAGGGACTTAGAAGTAGGCAATATACACAATTCCTTGGTTACAGTGAATTTATTAACTAACTAAGGTGATAAAAAAAGGTGGTTAAATACATCAGAGAAATAAACAATGGCTAAACAATGAGAATGGAGGTTCGACTGTGGGAGGATTTGACTCATCCGGCAGAGGAGAACTAATGAAAGTAAGCTATGAGTTTAGGAGTTAAAAAGACAATATTAACACTATGGGACATCCCTGACCACAGAATGCTTTGTTTTGGTCTTACTGCTTGTGTTTCTCGCCGCGGGTTGCTGGTAAACGGCCTCACACTGGCAGAGTCCGTGCGTTCTTGTTTAGGACAGCCGGCCAGTCGCTTTCTCTGCCAGGGAATTTCTCCGGGGTCCGTCTCGGGGAGGCTTATTGAAGAAACTTGCAGTGGGGGCCTTCCCAACCCTGTCTCGGGTCAGGTTTAAGTCGTCCCTTGTTACTGCTGGCGGGCCACGTGGCTGTGTCCGACCTCTGTGGGCTTAGCTCGACGTATAAAGCTTAAAAAAGAACTTGGTCGTTCTTGAATTAACTAGTGTAACTTAACGGACTGATAACCTTTAACAAACAAAAGAAAGAAACTAAAAACAAATAAAGTTGCTGTTAAATGAGGGCACTTTGCGTGTGTAGCTTTAAGCGAAACAAAGACTTTGTTGCGCTGGTCGAATTCTTAGGGCGTTGCCGGGAGAGGGGCACGCCGGGCGCGTGGCGAAGTGCCGTTGAAGAGCCCAGAACAAGCCGGCAACCAAGAGGGAAGTGTCCAGAAAGCAGAGACAAGAGAGCAGAGACAAGAGAGCGAACGACGTCGTGTGTCGGCAGTCATTTGTTTCCCGCAGGGCGGGCCGTTTCTGGTTTCCCGAGGGACTGTCTTTCTGAACTTTGTCTATAAAAGGAAAAGAAAATCTATTTGCGCGTATTATAATCAAATATTTTCCCACAATCAAACATCAATGGTCAAACAGTTGTACCGTTCTAAGTTTAAGCATTTGGTAACAGGAAAACACTTGTCAGTAATTAGACCTTAAAAGGTTAGCATTTCAGAATCATCGCATGTAATACTTATTTCATCCACTTGGGGGAGCTCAGGTTACATGACGACAGCTTAGATTAATCTAATTTAGTTAATTAGCCGTAAATTTAAGATGGCAATTAATAGAGTATAGTATGACATTTCTTTATCATCATTTCTAAAGGAATTGTGTGAGAAAGTATTGTGAACTAGCATTGGTTACACATAAAATGAAGGAGTGTCCTTAACCTTGCTGAAAATTAAAACACTGCAAAAGTAACTTATTTAGATTCTTTTCAGCAATAATATCAACAACAGATAGCAACAACATGGTAACATAACTACTCAAATAGAGCTAAACGTAATCAAGTAACTAAAAGATTATTTAATTAAACAGGTAATGCTTTGAGTGTTTGGAGACAGCAGTCTTTGTTTACATAAAGTTCAGGGCTGTCCTTGGTGTCCTGGATTTTGTCACACCTGGGTGTGAGAAGGAGTATCCCTTTGATGAGAGGTAATTAAAAGCAGAGGAAGGTCAGTTGCCATGGTTACGTGTGTGTGTGTGTGTGGGGGGGGGGGGGGGGGGGGGGGGGGTTAGGGTTTCCTGCCCCTTTCTTTAAGAAGAGTTTTTATAGGCTGTTTGTAATCTCTGGTTAGTTTCTTTGTCATTTTAACAGTCAGGCACTGCGTTATCAGGCTGCGGAATCAAAGGTTTCTTTCTCCCAGAGAGAGGAATAATTTTGAGTAGTCCAAATTTATTTAATATAATATGCACAAATCCACACTGTCGGTTCACTACATTGTTTTAACCCAAACCATGATATTTTCCTAAACTTAACTAAAGGCTTTCTAACACTTGGTCAGTGTTGTGTGTCGCAGTTTGGTTAGGTTGAAACACCATATGTACTTGGTTAGGTTTTGCTTAAATACACTGGTTAGGTACCTTAGTACACATTTGCTTGATTTTTGTAAGTAAGTAAGTTAACTAGCATTTTTTCAGGTTTCAAGTTATGTGAAAAATATCTGTGCTATCTGTGTTATCTGTGCTAATTTTTATGAAAAACAAGTAAAAAATGGATCAAAAAGATAGGGTAGGCGGAATCCTATATTTTGTAGACCCATAAAAGGACCAAAACAAGCAATGTTATTCCGTCTTTGTGACTTCCCTACTCTTTGTGACACTCAGCCCCAAACACATTCATTCCTACTAAAGATGTGTAGATCTTACAAGATGGGTCACGGATATATTAAAGCCAAGTTAATGACTTAAAGGTTCAGTGTATAAGATTTAGTGGCATCCAGCCCTGAGGTTGTGAATTGCAACCAACTATTATGTCTTATGTTCTCACCCACCATCTAATGTATAAAAAATTGCTCCAATGCAAAACTTACTTGCTGACTCCTGCTGTATATTCTTCTTCTTCTTTGAATGTACGCATTCTTATCATTTAAAAAGAAGTAATATGAATAAATAAAATGTTTCCTATTTTTATTGATTGCAAGATTTTCTGATCTGTGTTCATTCAAGAAGTATATAAGAAAATACCTTGATTATGTATTTTTGTAAATCCTCTTGCAGCAGTAAACCTAACACATGTTAGGGTTGTGAGAAGTTAAAATCAGCTTTAAAAGACCTGATCCTTTAAAGAAAACTGGGTATTTTAAAATTTTTAGTCTGTAAAATATGAAATCAGTAATCCTAATTTATTTACGTGTTTTCCAACATGTCAGGGGATATAGGCCTCAGATGTCTACAAAAGTACCCAGCAGCTGTGATTGGCTGTGATGTGCTGAGAATGATGTAGGGTGCTGTGGACTTCTGTATGGATGAATGCAATGGCCCAAATTGTCAGTAGACATAAACTGTACATGCAGAAACGCACACAGACACTACATGCACAGCACACAGCACTTCTTTTGGCTGACAAGATCACCCAGGACTGACACAGGCGAAATGGCCACTTCAGGCCATTACTTCACTAAACCCCAGGGAGAGCAAACAGGATGATAAAAACATAAGAGCAATAGAAAGCCTAAGTGAGCGTGGGTAAGAAGAGAGAATGTAATACTGATATATTTTCTAAATCGATTGATGACTGAGTAAATGTCCAATTAATCTGCTTTATGATTGCAGGATGAGCTCTGCAGGATGAAATATGTATGAGGGTCCTTCAGACATCTCTGTGTTTAAAAATTCTTTTCATCCTACGCCCTGAAGAAGTGTGTCACATTAGTCTGTGTGTGTGTGTGTGTCTGTGTGTGTCTATGTCTGTGTGTACTTCATACCTCCCGCTCAGACCTCTTGGAAGCTCTCACCCAGGGATACAAGCTCAGAGGGGAGTGGGCTTCATTCCCGGATACACACATAAACATAACCATAAACATGCATAAATAGACATATCAAGCATGTGAATCATCCATCTTCAGAAACATATGAACACACACAAACAGACAAAAACATACAAACACACACACACACAAAACATAATGCTCAAGTTCCTTAAACACTTCATCTTATGTACATGCAGATGAGGACGGTGCTACTCGTAATGCACACCACACTCAATGGAATTACTTCCACACAAAAACAAACACAGCTGAGCAGGAGCAGAGTCTCAGGCCGAGTGATCAATCGATCTAGATTTCATCTAAAGCCAATAATGGGAGAAGATCCAGAGGCTGTGTGGGCAAGGTAATCATTGTGTTAAGTTACACCCACCGCTATCTCCCCTGGGCGCACTACTGCTGCACACTCTTGCTTGTTTGTATTGGAGCAATATGGCTGATGATGGTGTGCACCATGTGTGGCCCATATACACTATGTGTTTGTCTGTGTGTCCCTTTGCAGAATTGTTGAACTAGTTCAATTTCTCCTCCTCTTGACCACATGCCCCGGCCTTTTACAATGCTATTATGTTCTGTCTCAATGTGACTGGTCATAGAAAACTATAGATACTTTATATGAACATGGAGGTACAGTACATTTAGGGGCGGCTGTGGCTCAGGAGGTAGAGCGGGTTGGCCGTAAATCGGACGGTCGGCGGTTCAATCCCTGGCTCCCCCTGGTTGCGTGTCGAAGTGTCCTTGGGCAAGATCCTGAACCCCGATTTGCCCCTGGCGGCTATTCCGCCAGTGTATGAGTGAGTGTGAATGTTAGTTTCCGTTTGAGCACTTAGGCTCAGTGTATGACTGGTGAATGCAGATGTAGTGTAAAAAGCGCTTTGAGAAAGTAATAGCAATAGTTTATTGGTGCAGAGGAGTAACTGAACATCTGACACACCGAGCAGGAGAAAGTAGGAGAGCGAGAGGGAGAAGGAGAAGCCATCGCTAGCTGCTTTTGAACAACTATGAGATTGAACAGCAGCCACTAAAAGATGGAAAGAAATGTGAGTGCTTAGGCAAAATTACTGTAAGTGTTTAGCGGACAGTTGGTCGCTGTAATCTAACAAATGTGGAAATGGAAATGAGTCGACACGCTTACCGCAGTACGTCAGCAACGTCAGAGCACCAGAGGACAGTCAACCTAGTGTTTAATATTGTGTTGGTCATACTATACACTGATTTATTGCTTATCCGTTTTGAATAATACAGAAGGTAAAGAGCTTAAAAAATTATCTCATATTAAATCACAATCGTAATATAGGTAAAAAAAAACACAATTATATTATTTTCCAAAATCGTTCAGCCCTAATTTTAATCCTTTAATTTTTTTGGGTGTGACCTATTGCAATCTGTCCAGGGACAGCAGATGTAAAATAGCCTTTTGGCTAATTCTGGCACATTATACATTTATTTATGTATTATTAGTGTGCATTGTCCCTGTTAAATAAACCTGAAATAAATAAATAATATACTGAAATAAACACACCTTAGATCCTGTGGTAATTGTGTATATGTTGTGTAAATGTTGTGATATGTGGCACTTGCCCATGCTATGCACTTCAAATCTCCAAATTTACACACTAAGAAGAATGGCAGACAAAATCATGACGTATTCTCTTTGTGTGAGAGGAGACAAATGACTAGATTACACCAACATATAACACTATCGTAGATGAGAAGCAGCTATGGTATGCCATAATGGGTGACAAATACAGAATACTCTTTTAACAACTTAATCTTGTTACTCTTTATATTCTCATTACATAATTTTTACACTCATAACAGTCACATGACACCAGCTGAAAACACACACTGATTTTCCATGCTGATGTTTTGCTAAATTGCTGAAAATATGCATGTATTTCAATGAAAATCTACAGTACTTTATGTCTACTGCTCCTGCTGGGGCTTTTATGCTTTAACTTCATGTGCTTTTGTGCGTGTCTTTGCGGTATAAGCGTACATGTGTTTTTACTTTTGTGTCTGTTATTCAGTTTTAAAGGCTGCCTTAGAGATCCTAGCTACTTAATGCTGTGTGTTTCCAAGAGAACGTGGATGGTCTTCCGAGGCTTAAATAAAGACATAAAGCATGAACAGAGGAGAAAGCGATAAACACAGAGACTATCATGCAGTCTCTTAGATAGAGGTGCATCTCAATAACAGTGTTGCTGGGAAGCATGATTGTTAAATAAGTTGATAAGACAGTAGCTTTTAAGTAGAGTTTGTTAATTATCATTTTTCTTTCCCTCTGAAACAACCTTCAAGCTGTTAGCAGTGTGTTTTACTGCATGTCACATATTGAAAGCACATAATTCCAATTTTTACACAACACTGGCTTATTTACCTGTTTATTTGATATGTTTTTGATATTAAACAATATTAAAAAACTTATCGTACCTGATCAAATTTACATTTCCTTGTCCTGTCCCACTGTGTTTCAGCTGAATTAAGTCCATCATTGTGCAATTGTACAACATGGTGAGAGTTCTGATCAGTGAGCCAGAAAGGCTCTGATTCTCTGATCCTCTTATCTTCCCTCCACATTTATAAATCCAAGATCTTTCTCTGTTTTTTATTCCCGGAGTTCTGCTCTGTAAACTTCCACATGCTCGAGAATTTCTTTTCAGTGTGTGTGTGTGTGTGTGTCTGTGTGTGTCCGAATTGGGAAAGCCATGATGTCTGGCATTATCCTTTAATTTCCATGGAAATAGGTTTTTGCAGAGTGCCCAGAATGAGATGGGAATTTCAGAAGCCCCAATACCAGTTGGAATTTTATCAACCGGCTCTTTGGTACATGCATGCATTCACAAACACACACACACACACACACACACACATACTCCTTAGACTGCCTCATTAATGCTGTGTCAAAGCCAGTAATTCTGGTATAATGCAGGATGGAAACAACATAATCAGCATGAGCAGTTCACTTGGCTGCCTTGAGAAACATCTACATGTCTTGAAATTATTAAAAAAGCATCCAGTTGTTACTGATATAAAAAAAACATGAGGAACTATGTTCTCTTAAATTCAAAAGAGATTACACACCCCCCAAAATGGTGCAGATGGAATAGTCACAACAAAATGCAGTCTCCTAAACTGTGTCTAATTTGAACTGACTCAATAAGAGCCTTTTCCAATATCTTCCCCACACCTGGGGCCTCTGATGCCACTCCAGAATTACTCTCGGACACTGCCTAGTAGGCATGCAAAGCAAAGCACCCTCTGGCAGACACTAATAATCACAGAGGCAAACATAAAGACATCTGTGCCCATAGGGTGTAAATAAAAAAAAGTTTTAATATTGCCAAATAACACATGGTGCCATGGGGAGGGATGATCATAACTGAGGTAATGGGAGAAGGGTGTAGTTTGGTCAGACAGAAGTAGAGGATCATATAAGATACAATGTGTGGGTATTAATAAACAGATGATTAGCTGGGGTGAGGGTGCAAGGTGGAGGGCAGAGGAAGGGTTGAGGAGAAGGAGGAGTAAGAAAAAAATAAAGAGTGGACGTGCCCTCAAAAGGCCTAGCATAAACAAAAGTAGAGAAGCAGGACTTTAATATTCATAACCCGGGACTAGACAGGCCTGTCGCTTTCATGTGCATAAAGAAACAAGAGAGGACGGTAGGGAGGGAGGGATGAGAGAAAGATGAGAGAGAAAGTGATAAAGACAGTAAATGAGAAATGGGGAGGGGAATAAAAGTTTGCCGTTAAGTTAGAATATAGGGCGATTTCAAGCTCAATTACAGAACACATGAAAGCCTGAGCCTTTCACGTCCTCATTCCTTTGTTCTTTCTCTTTATCCTTCAGTTTTTCTATCCTTCCATCCCTTGTCATCTTTAACAGCCGCTTTCCTCTCCCTCTGCCTCTCTCTGACTCTTGACCTCTGTCTTTTCCTTGACTTCCTTGTGTTTCATCTCTTTCTGTTTTCTTACGTCTCCTCCAGAGGGCATATCTATGACTTGGAGCCTTTAAATGAGCAAAAGTCTGGCTGACTTCAATATATTTTCACACTGTGAGTAGAGCCAAACCTAGGTGACAATATCTTTGAATATCAATTCCAATAATGAGATGCCCTTTATTTGACTTGCAGACACTTCAGTGCAGGTAACTTGCAAAGGAAAGTTAAATCGAACACTTCTCTTCATATGAGAGTTATAGCTCCCAACTTTTCTGGTGGTGTAACAACACAGAAGACCGTGAACTGGCCTCAGGAGAGGAAAGAAAAGTGGGATGGAGGGGAAAATGGATGGCAGGGTTTGAGCTGGACAAAATAGGTAGGTTGGAGAAAAGGAAAGGGAAAATAAATGTCCCTAGTTGAAATAAAAAAAAGAAGATGATTTACTTTCTGGTTCCATGAGGTCTGTACAGGAAAATACTGTATGAGGTCAAAGGCCCCAAGCTGGTCAAGTAGCTGTCATTTACTCCACAATACCGTCTCCGTTAATTAACTGTCATTTCCAAATGTTAACAAATGCCCCACTTCAATGTGGCAGCTGACAATAAAAATGATTTGTTTTATCTATCTTCTCTAACACAAAACCACCGTCCACACCTAATGCACTAAGGTAATAACCATGCAGTATCATTACCAAAGATTAATAGGGCTTTTAATATAGTCATTAAACTCCAGTCTGAAATATAGATGACAGTTGTCAGCAGAGATAGTACTCTGTTCCATTTCATGATGCTTTGAAGCTCTTTGGGGTCTCTGAGTTATAGGTGCCACTGGTGCTATCAAGAGCTAACAATATCCTTTGGCATTTACACTTCACTGGTTTCCAAACTATGAGCGCTGAGCTCGCCTGCACTGTGGCAACCTATCAGGCATGCAGTGTCCCTAAAAAGCTAAAAGCTAAAAGATTAAAAAACAACAACCCTTAAGACAACCAGGATATCCATATGAGGTTACTTATTTAAATATGTTATGCATTTTTAAATTTCCCTTATTATATAGTGGACAGCTGACACGCAATAGAGAGAGGGAGAGAGGGCAGATGACATGCAACAAACGCCCCCAGCTGGACTTGAACCAGGGTTCATGGTCAGCCCCTTAATCGCCTATACAACCGGGACATACCATTTTGAGTCTTTGTTCAGGAATATAAATTCAACTATGCACATAAACAAAATTCTGTCAATTAGAAAAAAATTACAATTTGCTGAACTGTCACTTATCCCGTATGCATGATTTTGCACATTTGTCAGATTTAAAAAGACAGAGGTCAGTCATGACAAGTAACAGACAAGTGCCCCCCTTGTGGCTGTATGAATTGCTGGCCATCGGATCATGTATACATTGGATTTTTCTAAACTCTGGCACTGAGACTGACAACCGCAAGTAGGACATATGACTAGTGGTAGATGACTGCCATGATCTGGCTGTGCCACCTAAATAGTTCCTAGTGTTGTCCCCTCCTAGTGTGTATCTGCACTCTCCAGTCTGGACCAGTCACCAAACCACCTGTTGACTTCTCTACTCACCTGAGAGTCATCCCACTATCAACTCCTGCAGTTCACTTCCGGTGATACACTTGCTGAAGCCTCGTTGAATTAGGTAAACGTTTGTAATTTTGATACCTGAGTTTGTCTGACGTGTGTTTTTCGCCTGCCAGGCTTGGGTTTTTGCCCCTGTCTCCACCTGCCTGCCCGCTCACAGAGATTTGCTGTCTGGAAATCCCCCTTGCACATTTATTGTACTTTTAATAATGAATCCCCTGTGATTTCTCATTTTACAACTGTCTGCGTGTCTGCATCTGAGTCCTCCCAGCTACAAACCCTAACAATGACAAAGGCTTGTGGTAAATACATTTTTTGGCTTTATTTAGACTAAAGACAAGAAAGTTCAATTGTGGTTTTGTAACTAACCGTTATTTTCAACCCATTCCCTCCTTAATATGTCATTACTGGGGGCCTTTTCCACTCATGATCACATAAAATAAGGCAGGCCCAATACAGCATGGAAGAATTAGGCAATTACAGATCTTTGAGTTTTACTTTGAGAGCTGAACCGTATTACATTCAACAAGGGATTCAATAAGTGGAAATAATACTGGCTTCTGATTTGATAAATTGCTTTCAAACCCCATCCCTACTGCCACTGTCTCAACTTAGTTTATTGCTGTATATATTACACAGGTGCTAAACCAAGCATCATGACCAAAATGATCAGCATCAGGATAAAGCGCTCCTCCACAACTTACTCAGAGAAAACTGCGCTTCAGAAAGGCACAAAGTATTTTTCGACTTTACATAACAAAGCAAGTTGACTAAGAGCATATTCTTATCTATAGCAACAGCCTGGGGGAGAAGTATGTGGTCAGACACTTACTGTTTAAATCATTTCACAGTTCTATGAAGATGAAGTTTAGTGCTCAAAGGCCTGACTCACTCCTGACCTTAGCTAAAAACAGCAGAACCGGTCTGATAAAATTTCTATTTCATAATTTTGCTGTTAGTACATGAATAGATTGTTGCCACAGCGATATCTTTTCCTTATGTGAACTTAAGAGCTGTTTTAGTACAACCATTACCTCTGGGCCTTTTGACAAGGATTTTCAGGTTTTTATTTGTCACACACAATAACAAAGCATATCCCTTTAGATTTCAAAAAACTAAAGATATTACAACCATGCCGCAACTGTAAAGACTGGGGAAAGAAAGAAACAGGAAACAGGAAATGGCTGGAAGCTCAGAATAAGAGGGAGAGAAGTCAGTTATAGGAATCAACATCTGTTATGCTAGTTCTGTAGAGCTAGGAGATGCAAAAATGGTAGTTTGGAAACCAAATCAAATCACCTTAACGGGATAAAGTTCCCATGTTGTGTCGCCTTAATTATTTTTTAATAAACAGATGTTACCTCAGTGATGCAGCTGCAGAAAATTTGGGGGTTGGGGCGATAGGGGACACAAGGGAGACTGTCCATCACTCAGCGACGAAGAGTTAGTAGCCAGAAGACGAGAAGCTACTGTCAGATTCTCCATTTCTCTGCCAGAAAGACAGGGAGTCAGTTTACAGTTACTAGGAGCACATTTACGGCTCTTTGAGAGAGTTTGTGTGGTACCTGTTTTTCAGCTCTACACACTCTTTGTTGTGTGTGTCTGTGGGGGAGTGTCATAGTGTCATAACTACTGATAATACTCCAACTAGGGCATTTGGGGAGGAGATAAAATATTTGCTTGGTCACACAGGCTGGATGTTACAGTGCCAGTCAAACTGTAACTGTGCCACTTGTGGTTGCTACTAGAAACTGAATGTTCAACTGAAACTAACTGCAGGTGGCAGAAAAATTACTTTGTCTAACTAGTTTACACAGCTTTCTGTGCACAAGAGCTGCACACTAAAAAGATGAAGTGTTAAAATGTGATTGTGATTAAATCAAGAAGAGCAAATGTCTCAATTAGGAAGTAAAGCTCAGAGGTTATACTGTAGTTAGACAGTCCATACTGTACTCAGCATATAATGCCTGTCTTTATCTGACAAGTGTATATATTTATATATAAATGTATATAATTGTGTTGCTAGCTTCACATGCGAAATATGATTACAGTCCTATACAGTATATCTCTCATCTGCTTGATGTGGGCGATAATGCCTATATCCCTTTTCGTAGAGATTTAATATGTCATTATCTTGTTTGTGTACACTATACGGGATTGCTTGTCCTCAGGTTGATGTCAAAACACGCAAAAATCTATTTTATCTCGCTGTTATCGCCTAATGATCATGGGTCTTATCTTGATCCTTCTGTTCTGACTGTTGTGTCACTATTAGTGTGTATATCTGTGTGTGTAATCTAATCTCATCGTAACTGGCGCCACTTATAAGTTTGATTTAATTAAGTTTGAGCTTGCATTCATATATCATTGTAGTAGGACAGTGCCATTTTTTAAAATATGTCCAGTAGGGCTGAACGATTTTGGAAAATAATCTAATTGCAATTTTTTCCTCCCAATATTGCAATTGCAATTTAATATGCAATTAATTTTTAAGCTCTTTACCTTCTGTATTATTCAAAATGGACAAGCAGTAAATCAGTGTATAGTTATACCAACACAATATTAGCTAGATTATACATACACTGTTCTTTCTTGTGGGTCAGGCCTGTGTTATGATATGAAATTAGGTGATGCATGAATTGCATGAATTATTATTATGAGCTATGGTGGAGAAGAAATATCAAATTTTAATAATATGAGAAAGATATTTTGAGAGTCAAGTCATGACATTAAATTTATATGATATATCATCAGGTAGGCCTACCTACAGATCACAAGAACAACTAGGTTTACCACAGTTTGTTATATAGTAAACGCTCAATACCCACAGTTCAACCACCAATTAATGAGTCCTTATCTCAGTTCAAATCTCCTAGGAGTCCATCTTTCTATATCCCAGTAAGCAAACCAAAAATACTCAGTTTGAGGTTCAATTAAAAAGTTGGCCAACGAAAATAAAACCAAGTGACGCCTCTCGTGTTTACTAGACAAGCTTAGTAATTCTCTGACAATGCTGGTAAGCAGCGCACTGGCTGTAACTCGGGACAGACTGGGCTTCTTTTGAACTTGTGTGTTTGGTTTTAAACCCCGTTTCACAGATATTTCCTGAGGTGACTGGTGGCTGTGTGTGTGACGCTGGCGCTGATCGCCACAATGTGCTTACCTTACTACACGTGTCTTTCTGTTGTGCATTTTTCCGGTCCGTCAAAGCGGCTGATGGCCCGACGATTTCACCCACCACCACCAAGTTACCCGCGTAAAGTTTCTGTCATGTCAGCTTCTGTCAAGCGTAAGGCCATTGTACAACAACAAGTCAATGTACAGCGTAAGGTGCGAAGTTGATGCTTTGTCTGCAGACTGCTCCACTCTTGGGTGTCATGTGACCAGAGTGTAATCACAGCCTTTGCGATTAGAAAATCTCGTTTTATCACATCGCGCTAATATCGCAAATGCAATTAATCTTTCAGCCCTAATGTCCAGTGAAGATGACAAAGCATGACCCAGTCCACATACCTTGGAATCAGTCATGAATGTGATAGATACATCCATTGACTGTAACTTGTCTGGTGGATGGTAAATAGTATTAGGCAATAATACATTAACGTATTAGTTTGGGATAATAGCAAATTATTATTGACACAGTACATTCTCAGTAACGCATTACTTAGATTTCTGGGGGTAGGCTTGTTTGCTGTTTTACCATCAATTATCTCCAGAGTTGTATTCTTAGCTCGCTGTCTAACATTAGCTACTGCTTAGCCTACATTCAGAATCACTAATTTTTTGTGAGGGCAGTGCTATTGAGGCTAAGCTTGCTGTTGATGGTCAGTAAATCCTTCCAAATGCTTGTTAAAGCTCAATTTCTTGTTTTTGTATTTCTACATGTTTTAAAAAGAGAGGATGTGATGTGTTGGTGTGGAGGCTTTGTTGTAGTAACAACTAATGTTAAATTACGTTTTTTACATTTTTACATTTGTCAAGGAACTTACCAAACACTTTAAGCAAGTCACAAAGATATCGACAGCAGACTACAGTTTAAAAGGCTGTCAGTCACTAACATTAGCGTCAGCTAGCTAGCTATTAAACAGGCAAATGGCTATCAGACGCTTCACAGGGTGTCCGCGGGGTCTTAAAAAGTCTTAAAGGGTAATAAATCAATTGTGCGAAAATGAAGGCCATTAAAAAGTATTAAAAAGTCTTAATCGCCATTTAATAAGGTATTAAATTTTGAAGATATTTTTTTCAGTGTGAAAATCCTGTTTTTCCAAAAGTTTGTTTGCTAAAAGTGTAGGTGAACGTATTTTTTTGTGAACAAATCAATCACAGCCTGGATGGAGCAGGATTAAAAAAAAAGCTTGATGTGCTGCAACGAACTTTATAAATGTTGAACTCAGTATTCTGCATAAACAGTTATGATTATTGACGAGCCTGCCTAAAATCAAGGTTGGAGACTATCATGTAGCCTATTACCATGTAGAGCATTTTTCTTGCACAAAGTTAATGAATAAAAAACAACCCCAAACTGAAGCAGCTGTAATTTGAATTAATATTATACTAGTGGTAAGATGTATACTATTATGTGAAATTATATTGAATATAGTAGCATAATGAATATATTAATATCAAACTTACAGTTTACTATTAAATTAACAATATACTTTTAATTTAATGTTATAATATTATACTAATACAGTCATTTAGACCAGTTCCTCCTCCAGGTTGTGCCTGTACTACACCGCCTACACTACTTACTTTATTCATCACTCAGTTTATTCTCTTCATCTTTGTTCCCTCCTGGCCTATTTGAATTTTGTTGTATTGATCAAGTGGACGGTGAAAGTTATCATACATATCATTGCAGGCAAGCTCACATTATCTAGTTTAAACCAACTAAAACACAAATTTACACTGTGTTTCACATGATTTGCTGTTATATTGCGTACATAAAAGTCATAGCTTATGTAAGACAGTTGCTTTTCGTAGGAAATCTGACCAGTCCTTTACATAGAAAACTGTTGGCCCATACAGGCTGTTATAGGCAACTGAGAAAGTTGGTGAATGCCTCAATTTTTAGGTGGTGTTACAACCTGATGACATATAGGCAATAAATATGTTATAAATATACTTAAATTCCTTTTAAAACCTCATAAATGTGAAAAAAGTGGCGCGGCAGTCTTAAAATATGTTGAAAAAGTCTTGAAAAGGTCTTAAAAAGGTATTGAATTTTACTTCAGGATTCCTGTATATACCCTGGCCTCGGAAATCCTACTAAACAAACTTGGTTGGTTACAGTCACTTGGCTAATAGGATAGTTCAGTGTTTAGTTCTCGCTAACGTTTAAAAAAAAAAAGTGAAAAATTATTTTAAATTCATTATTAATTTAAAACTTAAAAACTTAATTGTAGACGAATTTTGGCTTGTTTGTCCGCCATCTTGTCCATTTTTTGTGAGCTACCACTACCTCACACAGATGGGTAATAGGCAGCATCAAGTCAGCACTGATACTGCCTTCAAAACTGACCATTACCCGGGCAGTTTGAAGGCATCTCACAAGACAGGATAAGATTGTTCGATCCACAGCACGTTTGATCCACAGACACCTCCTGAGACAGAATTTTTTCCTGTTTTGAACACAGCCCGAGCCTTGAAAAATATACAGTTATACTGAAAGACAACATTCTATTTATCTGTTATCCAGTAAGGAAAGTGCCTGTGGTGATGTTGTGGATAGAAGTATCAAGTGATCTGTTTTATCCTGAACAGAGCCTCCATCCCTCGCTTTCAGGTGTATTATTTACATTTATCTGACACTTTTATCCAAAGCGACTTACAATTCAGAATATACATGTCAGAGGTCGCACGCCTCTGGTGCAACTAGGGGCTAAGTGTCTTGCTCAGGGACACATTGGTGGGTCACAGTGGGGAGTTGAACCCGGGTCTCCCACACCAAAGCCTTGCATCTTATCCATTGAAATTAAACGTAGTCGCCCCCCAAAACTGAGATTATAGAGAAATAACTGGCATTGTGTAACTCATGACCTCTATCAATTCAATTCAATTCAATTAAAATTAGCTTTATTGGCATGAATGAAACAACGCAAACAAACAAAGCATCATACAAACTACATAAGAACAATCAACCCCATACATTAGAAAAATAAAAATATATAAAAAATTAAAATAAAATAAATAAATATAACCGTAAGCGTGTGTTAAAAAAATAAAAATATATTAAAAATAAAATAAATAAATAAAATAATAAGCGTGTGTGTGTGTATGTGTTAAAAAAATTAAAATATATAAAAATTAAAATAAAATAAATAAATAAATAAATAAAACAGTAACTGTGTGTGTGTTTAAGAAAATATAAAAATGACAATAAAATAAATAAATGAAACAGTAACGTGTGTGTGTTATTATAATAATATATTAATTATTAAAATAAAATAAATAGATAATACCGTAAACGTATGTGTATATGTATATTAGATAATAGACAAAAAATTTAAAAAAATAATTAATTGATTAAAAATAATAACAATAATAATAATAAAAAAAGAAATCAGTATCAAATGTAAAAACAAAACAATTACTAAAATATCAAACAATCAAAATAATTATAATTTGACAATTTGTACAATTATTTATCAGTCTGAGTTTCCACTGGTTGTTCTCACTTCATGGCATGAGGAAACATATTTTGCAGCAATTATTTCACATTTGGGCATTTCTCCCAGTAAATAAGGGAGTTTCTGTGTGTACTAGAACCAATAATTCTATATGGTGGCGAAATTTGGGGGCCTTAGTCTTTGCTGTGTTTACTGTCAGGGCCCAGGTCTTACAGAATCTCTGCAGGAGATTAAGGTGCTGCTGCAAATCTTCTTTAGTAGGTGAAAGCAACACTAAGTCATCAGCATACAGCAGACCTCTGATCTCTGTGTCGTTCAGGGTGAGGCCAGGTGCCGTGGAACTCTCTAATTGGTTCGCTAATTCATTTATATATAGATTGAAGAGAATTGGACTGAGATTGCATCCCTGCCTCACCCCCTGGCCCTGGGAGAAAAACGCTGTTTGTTTATTTACAATCTTTATGGCACGTTCACTTTTTGTATACATGTTCTTAATCAAATCATGTGTTTTTCCTCCAATGTAATTTTCAAGTAGCCTAAAGAAAAGGCCAAAAGGCTTTTTGGAAGTCAACAAAACAGGCATATACTTTTCTTTTCTTAATGTTTAATTCTTGATCAGTTAGAGTTTGGAGGGTAAATATATGGTCCGTTGTGTGGCAATTTGGTAAAAAAACAATTTGGCATTTATGCAGAATATTGTGTTCATCAAGAAAGTTGACAAGTTGTTTATTAATGATGTTGCAGAATATTTTTCCCAGGTTACTGGATACACATATTCCTCTGTAGTTATTTGGGTCATATTTATCTTCGGATTTATGAATTGGGGTTATTAAACCTTTCTTCCAGATGTCTGGAAAAGTTCCAGTTGATAGAATAGTATTGAATAGTTTTAGTATAGCCAATCTGATTTTATTTTGTTGAGGATTCCATCAATACCACAAGCCTTTTTTCCTTTCAGGGCTTCTGTTAATTCTTGTTCTGTTACCGGGTAATCTAGAGGTTTTTGGTTGTTTTTTATCACCACCTCCAGAGTTTTCCATTTTGTGAATATCTTGTACTGATCATTTTTTGTAATATTACTGTATAATTCACTAAAGTGATTAATCCAAGTATTTCCATCTTGGATCGCCTATTCATCCTGCTGGGTTTTGTTTAGGTTGTTCCATTTCTCCCAGAACTGGTTGGACTCTAAGGATTCCTCAATTTCACAGAGCTGGTTCTTGCTGTGTTGTTCTTTCTTAGTTTTTAGGGTATACTTGTATTATTTCAGAGTGGCCTCATATTGACAGCGTATGTTGTGGTTATCTGGGTCCCTATGCTTTTCATTTGATAATTTCCTTAAAGTTTTCCTTAGGTTTTTTAGGTGTTCATTGTCAAACCATTTGTTATTGTTCATTTGTTTAGGTTACTGTTTGGAGGCTTTCAAATTAGACAATAAAGCCAAATGATGGAATATTGAATTGATTTTGTCCACAGCAGAATGTACACCAGAATTATTCTGGGGAAATATTTCAGTTAGAAATAAATGAGTTAAATCATGTATGTTTTGATTTTCAAGTGCCTTTTGGTAAGCCCCCATGCTGTCTGTCTATCTACCTGTCTGTCATTCTGTCTCTCTCCTCTCCCTTCTTCCTCCTGTCACAGCTCTGATTGGATGAAAACTACTGACATCATAAAACCACTTTCTCATTTTCTCCTCCAGGCCTCAGCTCAATAACAATGTCCATCAACATTGTAAACAATCAATCAATCTATCGATCAACTAAACAAGCAATCACTCTTACATTATTCAGAACACTTTTCATTCAGACGATTGAAAAAGAGTGATCTTCACAATCAGTGACAGACAAGCTGCTCGGGGTTCAGAGTTTCATGCAGAGCACCCTGCAGAGGCCCGACTTAGCGGACAGCCTCTCTGACAGCAGGGGGTGGCAGATTTTCCACGAAATAGAATGCATGCAGGATTGTGGATTGGTTGCTGGATTTTGCTTTTGGCTCATTACAACATGCTTGCAAGGACATGGCGATGAAGTCCTGGGTTTTAACATTCTTCATGTTGTTTTCTTCTTTATGTCACCCCCATTCTTCTTCTTTTTATTTTTATTTCATTTTACATACACACTTAGAAATTATGTGTGTTATCTCTTCATTTAGAGCTGCAACAATGAATCGATTAGTTGTCAGCTATAAAATTAATAGCCAACTATTCTGATAATTGGTTTGAGTAATTGAAAAAATTAAATATGAATATTTTTTGGTTTATTTCCTCCTCTGTGACAGTAAGCTGAATATCTTTAGGTTCTGGACAAAAAAAGACATATAAGGACATCTTCTTGGGCTTTGGTAAACACAGATCGACATTGTTTCACGGTGTAAACATCAGAAATTCACCATAAATGGCTATGAGAAAGAAATGTATTCATGTTACTAAATATGGATTGAGCTAAGACATTGGTTCTCAAGCTGTAGGGGCCCGCAGTGGGACTTTGGGGAGGTCACAAGATGACTTAAAGAAAGTGAAACATGTAGCCTATTTGAAAGACGATGTTGATGATTATACATCACATGAAAATAATGGAAATGCGCTGCCTTAAGGCTCTTTCGAATTATTAATGAAGTAAATGTTTCCTGAAAAGGGAAAATTATAATGCTGTGTGTTCAACTGTCCTTGCAGGAAGAGGTTAGGTGTGGGCGTTGCTTCATCTGTGGTCACCTGTTGAGGAGGTTAGTATGTAGTATATATAGAAAATAGTGCATGAGAGCTTTCTTTTTACCTTAGAATATCCCGAGGGCTGTTTTGTTTTGCAAAAGAAGATAATATTCCTGGTACCTCTCATGAAAAGTTTGACTCGTAACCTATTCCATATACACACCGACAACAGGAAATCCTTGGGGGTTGTGTTATTCTGGATTTAGAATACAAACATCTGAATTGTATATTTTTTTGGTCTGACATGGATCTGCAGTCTTCAATACAGGCGTCGGACATGCCTGCAAGCACACACACCTACCTCTTTATAGAGACATTTGACACATTGTGTGGTTTTAATGAGGACTTGACGCTGTTCAGTAACATTCTCTGAGGTTTTCTGGACAGATGATTAGTGTTTCACTCTACTTACAGCTGAATTAATTCAATGATGGTCTAAATTATTTACTTTTTTCCATTTCAATATAACATCCACATGACGAAAAGCTTAGATTTATGCAGAAGATATTCTCACTTCATGTCATCTTAAAACAGGGAGCTCATCTGTTTTACATGTTAGACAAGGAAACACGTATCAAAGAGGCTTGAGATGTTGGAAGGCTAAAACCAAATATATTTAATAAAAATAGGGGGGCAGGGGAACTGAATTTAACTGGTTTATTAGATTTTTCAGTATTTTGAATAGATTTCACATTTCAGCTAAAATCAAATATTTATTGTATGAGCTGACTGTTTCTGCACCATTTCCAAGTCTTAGTTTTGCGCAGAGCTGTGACACTATTGGTTTAAACAACACAGTGGCTTTCTAGGAGTTGTGTTTTTGCATGTACGTGTAATGGAAAATAAATGTTCTTTGAGCTGAGTTCTTCCTTTCACATTCTTTTAGTTTCCAGCTTATGTCTGTTTTAGGGCTGCACGATTAATCTAATCTTAATCGCATTCGCGACTAGTGGATAAATAGTATACTATTAACTGAACATTATGCTCTTTATTTAATGTTATAATATTATACTAATACATTCATTTACTCTAGTTCGTCCTCCAGGTTGTGGATAGAGCCTCTGTAGTTGACAGATGTAGATTTAGATTCAGGATGTCTGTGTGCCAATATTTGCTCTTTTTAGCCGCACGCACCCCTTGTTCTATGTGTTTTACTAAAGTTATTGTTATAAATATTGTTTAACTTTGTTCAAGTTGAGAAAAACTCATTTCAAAGTCAGTATTTTGTGCATTTTCCTTTATAATTAAGCAAGTAGACTCAGAAAAATTTGAATCACAATAGTAAATTGCAATATTGTCCACAATAATCGCAATATGACTTTTTCTTCAAATCATGCAGCCCTAGTCTGTTTGCATTTGTGAATTCAAAGTTCATAACCACGCATCTTTTATATAAACCATAATGACTATATCACTCTGAATGATCAGGTGAATACACTGCTGCATTATTATATCATCATTATATTTTGGCATTATATTTATGGGTTGTAGTTCATTTGGCTCTAGACAAAATGACAGTCTGCATCATTGTGTACTGCCTTCATATAGGCAATATCCAATTAATGCAATTTGACCGTTAGTCCTCGCACTCCTTTAACAAGTCAGGTCGCCAGATCTACTTAAACTCCGAACAGCTGGATTTACTCCTAAACTTCAAAGAAGCGGTTTCCTACTGCTCATTTGTTCCTACAACACAATTGTGGGGAAATTGTGTCCTCATATCTGTCTTCCACTGTGTGTGTGGGGGTGTGAGTATTCTTATGAGGGAATAAATGGCCAAAATGACAGTCTGCATTAATGCTGTGCGCTGCCTTTAAAACTGCATGGGGCCCTTCTCTGCAGTGAGGCTCATCAATAGCAATTTCCTTGAACACAGAAAGGCAGGGAGGACTCAAACCTTTTTCGTACTAAACATGCACACTTACAGACACACACATGCACGCACACACACACACACACACACAAACACACACACCAACACCACACGCACACACTCTCACACACACAAACCATTAGCATTGATCAAGACACTGTCTTTGTTGTTCTTGGCAAACATGATGACAGAAAAAAATGGACGATCCCCTCACGCACGCAGGCACGCACGCACGCACACACAAACACACACACACACACACAACAATGCGCACAAAATGACAGACTCTCAGTCTCCATGGAGCCCCTCTGGAAATAATTCATGATTGGCTCCTATTGTTAAAGGCTATGTCAAGTACCAGCCTGTGAGCAGCAAGGTGATGGATAGCAAAATAAACAGATATTTACCCCCTGACAGCTCCTTTTCAATTAAAGGGAAACACTCATGATTTTCAACATTATCAGCATCAATAATTGTTTGGTTAACACTCCATTAGCAGGGATGGTGCTGCTGGAGCACAACCTAGAAATTCACTGTTGTCACATTGGAGAAACTTGCTGGTCTCATAAGTACTGAAGACTAAAGCAATTTAGTTATAGTTTGACAAAACAATCCCAACTCAAGGACTAGATTTTTTCTGGAGCTTTCTACCATAACACCTTCACTCAGTTACCATGAAGATGGACCAGGGGCCTATACTACAAAGCAAGTTCAACAAACCCGAATAATTGTGATTACGCTGAGCAGTCAAACAAAGCTGGTTATCAACTTGGTAAGTCAATCAAAGGTTTCCCAGTCTAGCTATCATCACAATCACATAAAAGGGGTGGTGTTTGCAGCATATGACTAATTGCAAACATAAACAAGTCTACTGGCAGCAGAGAAAAATAAATATAAAAATATATTTCAAAGCTGTAAGTAGGTTTAGTATCATATCTTGAAAGTACAAGGCTTTAGTAGTTCAGTCAGTCTCTTTTGTAGGATGATATCGGTACACACAACATCACCTCCAGCATACAAGTAGCCTATAATAGAGTCTGAATGGTGATGCCATTTTCCAAGAGAATTGATTGGTCACTACTTTTATAGCGGTAAAAGAATGATCTACATGACTGAACAAACTCCAATTGCAAATGAAGGCCAAATGACATTGTTGAAAGCTCCAGAAAAAGCTAGTAAGTAGGTCTTGAGTGTTTTTTTTTGTCAAAACACCATTTTTAAGGCCATGAATGAACTTTAATTGTACTTCAATTCATAACAGTTCATAACAGTATAATAGGTGAGCACAACCTGAACTGCGTAGCCTCTGCCAATGAATAGCCTTAAAAAGCCAAAAGTTTATTTTTCACATTAGCTTTGTCACTATGGTTGTACTCTATGATTACATTACACAACACTTTCGTTAGAGGAGGGACAGCAATGTCATTAGCTCTTGTCCACAGCTGTGGTAATGGTATAGTGTACAGCTGTATAGAAATGTTTTCTGTGACAGATGATGCAATACTTTCTACCTTTGGCCATCAGGCTACTATTAAGCTAAAATGTTAAAATGTCAGGAATGTTTGGTGCTTGTCATAAAAGACTGCAGTTTTCAGTGACATAACTGTCCAAAAATCATAGCTGTAAATAATAAAAATGAATTGAATTCCATTTAGCTGCTTCACTTTCAGGTTCCTGGAATTGTGAATACTAGCTCACTGTCACACTCTCATGGCGTACTGGGACACTTGAATAGAACAAAGCCATTGTTAATGTATTGACTAATATCTGGGCTTTTGCTACTGTGAGAAATTAAAATGTCTGATGCAAACCAGGTCTATTGTGCATTCTGACTCATTGACATGTCTTCTTTAAACACTTAAATGTAATGGATCCAACATTAATGTTGCACTCACACCCTTGCTATGACAAGTCAAAATGCGGGGTGCAGCTGTTGTTCTTTGAATAAATAATGGCAGAAGATTTTCAAGGCAGAAAAGCACTTCATGAAGGCAGAGAGGCTAGGTGGGTGTAGGGTGTGGGGTCCACTTTAAATACCCTTGATGGTGTTGGTCACTATGCCTGCTAATGGTATTCAGCCTGGTGATCAGCCAAAGCAGGACCCCTGCCGCTATGTATGTGTCTTTTTTTAACCTGTCATCACAACTCACTCATGAATAATTTATAATATATCTTATAAAATCACTTGTTTAGAATCACAGATTAATACCCCAGGGACTAAGGGTGATAGAAGAAAGAAAAGAAGAGGAAGTAAGCAAGAACCTCATCACCCACCTGTGTGTCTCTTTTGATTATGTGCATGTATGTTACTGCCTTTATGTCTCCTTGCTTCAGCTCTTGAGCCATTAGCATGGTTCCTGAAATGAAATGGATAAATGGAAAGTACTCTATAACTAGTAACTAAATAGTCCAAAAAACTGTATTGTACGTGCGTCTATATTGTACTATATTGCTGACATAGGGTGTTGAGTCAGGTGTACCTCAGTCGCAGGGTTGGTGGTTTGATCACCGTGTCCTACTGTAGCGTAATATAGTTATGCTGGGCCCTGGTGCAAATATTTTCTTTGGCCCCTGACAAACCAGGCTTTGATCAAAGCCCTGGACAGCGGCCTGAACGCCAAATTAATCAAAGCTACAGCCATAGAATTCCCCTAACAGCCGAATATATACCTTACACTGACAAATCGAAACACAGACAGACAGAACGACGATAAGCAAATAACTATAGCCATCAAGATAAGAACAGCAAGTCATAATTTTACAGGTTTGATCTCACAATCGCAAATAGACGTATTCATCTATTTAGCCTATCAACACAGCGGCAAAGCGGCCAGAGACGTTACACAGGCAAATCACAGTAAGTGATCCTATTCTAAACAGAAGGAAACCTGTAACTCACTCACAAAGTATTCAGATGTTCACTCTACCGGCCTTTTCCAAGAAAGATGACGTGAGTTTGTCCAAGCACGTTGTCGTGCATCACAGGGAAAAGATGATTGGACAAACAGATTTCCCAAGTCCCAGCATCCCTTCTTACTTCATAACTTTTAAACAAAACCCCCAGGTTAGTCAAATTTAACGGAAAGAGAAAAGCCTGACATTAAAATTACAACCCAAACTCTCCATTGTAAACATCCACCACCTGGTTCAACTTTGACCTACTGTACTTGCCATAGGTGTGTGCACTCATGGCTTTCCTATGCATGACATTAATTAAAATTACAGGTGTTTCTTTTGGCAAAACTGTTGACTTGTTTTCTACTTACATCATTGTCTGACCACAAGTTGAAATGAACAGTACTTTTCCTTTTAACAAGTCTATCGGTTTGTGTTACATTCATGTGACTTTGTGTGTGTGTGCAATTTTTTGTTGTAAAAATATATGTAACCTAGTGATTACTACAAGAACTGACTCACAATTGGATCCATTACCAAGCATTCGAAAAACTTTTCTTACAACCACCAAACCTTTCTTGGTTTTTCCCTCTGCTCCAGTCAGCGTCAGTCCTGCGAAATAAATCAATACATTTACATGCTTGAATTAAATGGCAAAAAGGACAGCTCTAGTTTTTTAAAATTGGGGTTAAACTAAATTATGTGGAAGCTGTGTATCTATAGTACATTTCAACCCCATCTCACCCAATTCTTGCTCTCTCCTGCTATTTGTGCCCTCATAATGCCAGTGAGTGCTATGGCCTGCTTCTATGGTGCCATCAGCAGAGAGAGGCTGCTTGCATGCTAGCGCAGATGTGCCTAACATTTTAGGAATGTCTGTGTGGTACATCTTTTCATAAAATACTGTTTCATGACATGTTTTATTTTTTTTTTGACAGTCACATTCATGGAGGTAACAGCTGGCAGGCACCACCACACTGTCACACTGGACTGTAATCCAGGAGGGCTGTGAACAGAGATTGAAGTAAGATGGCATCCGGTGATTTTACCACGTATTATCCACACTATTTCCTTAGTTAATGAGGAGTAGTGTAAAATATTTTGTGTTTGCTGTATAATTCAGATAAAAAGTGGGTGTTAACATCCAACTTTTTATATGTAAGTGATTTAGTTTAAAATTCTTGGTTCGTTTTTTGCTAAGAGTGGAGAGGATTTTTCTTTCATTACAACTTAACAAGGTGTATGAATCAAAAAGAGCCCTGCGATGGACTGGCGACCTGTCCAGGGTGTACCCCGCCTTTCACCCAATGTCAGCTGGGATTGGCTCCAGCCCCCCGCGACCCTGTACGCAGGATAAGCGGTTGATGATTGATGGATGGATGGATGGATGAATCAATAAGACATCTTTCCTAAAAGCCACAATGACAATACACAATATACCTGTACACAAAGTCACAAAATATATTTAAGAAATTGCATATAAATGTATTTTGGCTGCAGTTACTGAGGTGTGTTATAACAACTGTCAGGAAAGCTCTTTGACCCTAATGGAGCTTCTGTTGTTTGTCACCCTCCTTAGTCTGTTGAGAAACTGAATGAACTGAATAGGATACACATCTGTTCAGAAGCTGGTAATGTAGAGTAAACAAACCTCTGACAAATTGATCCTTGCTACAATTATATGATAATTTTTGTTTTCCATTGTTTTTTCCTTGCATCTGCTTATTTCAGTTCTTAGGGTTTCACAGAGAATTTATTTGTAGTGGTGGGTGTGTAGCCCTGACTACATAACAGCTTTGCACTTACAACAAACTTTAAGGGGATGGGAGGCAATTTTCCTTAAATCTACAGTATGTTATTTCACATTAAATCTAAACTATTAAAGCGAAAGTCATTAGTGCAGTGACTTAAGCAGTTGCTTTTTTAATAATCAATGAATCTTAAAAAAAAAACTACAGTCAGTTTTCAAAGGTTATCAAAGGCATCAGGATCAGATATCTTGAAAATGTATTTTCTTGAAAACTACTTTTTAAAACTTTTTATAATATGACTTTGGGAATTTATTGTTGGTACGTTAAAAAATATTCTCCAATGTGTCAGCTGTCCTTCAAGTTGTTGAAATATTTGGAAACAATACATTTTGGGTAAGAGAATGTAAACCACAAGTTTAACTCATAGGCCTACACAACACAGATTTGGCTCATTGGTCTCAAAATTTGTGATACGTTTTCAGGATCATTGCGAGATAAGCTAAATTGTTCCTGGCTAGTGTTTGAAGGTAAATTACTTCACAATAAAAAGAATGAAGAAAAAATTGATAGCCTAAAAATGTGTTTGCCTAGAGTTACCTATTATTGTTCTCTACTGTTCTCTTGCAAAATTACTGTTCTCTTGCAAAATTACTGATTTGAGGTTAACTACATATGTTAACAAACTGTGTCTGCACACGTGAGGAGGTTTGATGCTTAAATTAAAGTTACTTTTGCGTAATAGCCTGTCTAATATCAACATAAAGTCACTTTTTGGCCTATTTCCCACAGCTGCACCTGTTGAGGGACCGCTTCATTTGTGTTACAAACTTCAGAAAAAATACAGTAATAAATGAATCATTAACAAATGTCTATATTTCTTCCTCTGCCCCCCTTGTGACCCTTCTGCTGTAGATTTATGTAGCATTGACAGCACTTCTCTCCTTACTGCGACAACAGACTGACAAGGCATCAATCTCTGCTCCCTAGCTGAACGCCATGGCACAGAACACCCACAGAGATGCCAGACGATCGATATTCAGAATAAATTTTACCTTCCGCTTACTGGCGCTGTGGGAGAGAGGGGATAGAGAGCAGACATTATTATTATGCTCATATGTGCACACATAGTTACATACACACACATCACAACAATGTTAGGGAGGGCAATGCGGTGGACATGTCAGCTAGCTGCAGACAGGGCAGTGAGCAAAACCCCCTGTGGTGAAGCCTTAAAGTGTCATTAGTTTCCTCTGTTGCAGACACCACCTGCCTGGCTGCCATTCAGCATCTTACATACAGTGTGCCCTTGAATGACACATTCCAAGAATAGGTGTTAAAATGTTAGAAAACAATGACTCTAAACTAGACCAAACTTTTATTTTTTTTTAAACTGACAAATGACAAGTCAATTCTGTGTGGGTTGTTAAATATAGACCAGACTCGTCTCTGTGTCAGACTTTTCCCGCCTGCCTGGTACTCAACTGTTAAAAAATGGAAAATCAAACATCATCAAACACGTATCCTAAAAGCATACAAAGTTACAGTAGAGTTTTAACATGCACATGCGCACAAAAAGTTTCATTGTCAAAGTTGGTATTTTTATTTTAGTTAAGCACTCATTTTCCAGTCTGAAAGCTTCTGTAGCTCATCCCTCTGCTTAGAGCGTATCTGTTCTAGAAATGCACTCTCTTTCACCCCTGCACTGTCACTATTCAGTTTTGAAAAACCAATTGACAAAAGCTCTCTGCACCCCACTATTCCTTCCCTTCACATGGTTTTTGCAGAGTTGAATTTCTGCAGAGAGCTTGATTGCTGCGTCATAACAGACTGAAAGCTTACTCCAGCAAAAGTGACGTCTTTCTCAACTACTTTTATACTCAGCATCAACTCTTATTATAATTATATATTATTATATTAATTATAATTATAATTTTTTTGTTGTGCACCATCTGCAGTATGTGGGGGAGATGGTTACATGCAGGCTGTGACTGCGTCATCCACTACTGATGTGCCGATCGGGAACGAGTCGGCCCAGCTCCCATCGTGAGAGCCATTTCTTCTTCTTAAATGAAGGCTAATAGGTCCTATAATGCATTTGTTAAATACCATCCATAAATGTTTCACTATGGATATAACATTAAGAGCCAAGCATGGTGAGACTTTTATATGTTGCATCGGTTGACAATGAACATGAACAAGTATTTTTTGTTTTATATTAGAGTATTGTAATTTTTTATTAACCACACTATTTCATTAGTAGTGTGTTGAAAGAGCCGTCTCTTATTGCTGAGCTGAGCCAAATGATCTCAGTGATCTCTCTAGCTCACTAAAAGGAGCTAGAAATCCCACTTAGTCCCACTGAATAAAAACAGCAACTTATAGTCTGAAATCTTACATAGGGGTTTAATTTGTCAAATGGTCATCATAATCATCCTCTTCCTAAGACAATATATAAACCTAATACATTGCTTCCCAAAAGAGGCTAGGACCCCCACAAGGGTTCGGTAGAAAAGATTAATAGCATAGGATCCAGGAAATAAATGTATCTTTGCGAAGTTTAGTAGAATGGCTTTAACCACTCGTTAAAGCCATTCTACAACCCCCAGTACAGTAAATTCCTTAGCTGGTCAAATTAGCATTTAGTTTCATTTAAGTTTTTTGTCCCGATTGGAGATTCATCCTATTTTAAAACTCATTAATAAATTTGTATGTAATATCTTTATCTGCAATTTAACTTGTAAGCTCTGCCAAATATTGTAGAGGAGTAAAAAGTACAAGTTTTCCCTCTAAAATGTAGTATAAAATCAAAGCACTGAACAGCAAATACTGATACTTAAAATAGTACTGAAAAACTAGGTACTAAGTTAGTGGTTATTATAGAATAGTTATGACTCTTCTCTTTCTTAGTTTTATCCCATGTCTCTGTCGCTCAGTCTCTCTCTCTGTCTGTCTCTTTCTTAGCTTCCTCTTCCCCCCCCAAAGCCCTGGGATCATCTCTTCTCTCTTCCTTTGATACTAAAAAAACACATCTGGAATAATTCCCATGACAGGAAAGCACAGAAGCCAACGTGACGCCACCACAAACTTGTCTCTGAAGAATTTGCTGAGTAAATGTCACTCTGGGCTACATACACACACATTAACACAAACTCAGCCTACCTCAGCACCACCTCTCCGTCATCTTCCTTAATAACATCCCAGTACATGACAGTCTTGAAAACGCTCCAGAGTCTGAGCTGGGAGAATAATCCAGACAGTGCAGACAGACATGGTAAAGGTGACCTCTTTTGTCAGCCTTGGCTGCAAGAGGAAAGTTGGTCTTAAGATGCTTTTGGTTTAAAGACCCAGGACCATTTCAACCACCAGGGTCAGATAAAGGCCAGTAAAATAAATGTTCATCCTTCCAGTCTCTGTGGTTGTGAGTGTGCTTCCTGCATCACACAAGGACATGAAAACATGGGATTAAACCAGCAGGATCAAGAGGACTGAGCATTGAGGTGAGGCAAATTAACACAACACCCAATTATAATGCTAACACACTGATGTTTAGCAGGTATAATGTTTACCATGTTCAGCAACTTAAAATAAAGAATTAAAAAAAGAATCATCCAGTAACAAAAATATCTCTTATATTGAATTAATCTAACTAAAGATGAATAAATTTCCTGTATTTTCATAAATGTTAGATTAGTTGAGCCCAATTATATTTATAAATTTAACTTTGATGATCATGTGACAAACGAAAAAGTAACAACCTAAAACTGTACAGGTATGGTAAATGGCCTATACTTGTATAGTGCCTAAGTATGACGTAATTTATCTCAATTACAGTTACACATCAAATCAATTATCAAATCTGCGTTCTACCACCATAAAAACATCTCCAGACTGACCATCACTCACAGACACTGTGGCAGAGACCGTTATCAATGCCTTCATCACCCCCCTGTCTGGATTACTGGAACGGAGTCCTGTCCAGGATACCCGCCAAAGCCCTGGACAGGCTCCACTATGTGCAGAACTCAGCTGTCAGGGTTCTCACTCGCAACAAGCCCTGGTAGCACATCACCCCCAACCTCATCCACCTTCACTGGCTCCTAGTCAAGTCCCGTATATTGTACAACATCCTCCTTCTCACCTACAAATCCCTCCATAACCTTGCCCAGTACCTATCAGACCTTCTCTACCCCAAACCCCTTTCCAGAATCTGTGGTCCTTGGACATGGCCTTTTGGGGACATTGCCTTCAGTGTGGCAGCCCCCGTCTTTTGGAACTCTCTCCGGGTAGACATTTGTAATGCTGCAGAAAAGCTACCCTGTTCACCATGGCGTATAGACTTAATTAACTCTGTTATCCCTTTCCAACATTGCTTCTGTAATTTTACGTTGTGTTATTTGTTTTGTCTGCCTCCTTATGTGTAAAGCATCCTCTGGTCCCTTGAAAGGTGCTATGAAAAAAAGTTATTGTTATTTTTATATGTTTATGGGAAGCCTAAATTCAGATGCAGATTCCACAGTCCTGAAAACCTGTTCGTTCTCGCTGTTATCTTGGTCTTTGCTCTCAGGTAAGACATAGAAACTCTCAGTTCTGGCTTGTTGACCAAGCCAGTAAAAACTCCTGAGGTGCTTTGTGACTTTATGATACTTCTGGAACTTTTCAGAGGCAGAGAGAAAGATGAAGAGCTACAGAGAGGAAGAGGGATCGTGGGTGTTATTGTACATGTCTCTAAGCTTGGGCAGTAGGAAAATGAAGTGGTATTATATATGAACACAAGGCTGTAATGTAAGCCGCGGTGCACAACTCTCTTTATTTCTGTTGCATCAGCCAGCGTAGGCTGTCCTCCTCTCGCTCTGTGTTTATGCAACTGGTTATCAGATATGAGCCAGCCTTCTTATCATATTGTATGTCTCCAGGCGGTGAGTGGGTTTGCTCAAACTTTCCCCAAACTAAACGATTGAAACGGAACAGAAACTTTTAGTCCTCAAGACTCGTTGCCCGCTGTGTGAACCCCAAATGCTCAAATCCCATTTCTGTAGTGTGGAGAAATGGAAAAAAATGGAGGGAAGGAGATGAGCATAGGGGACGAGTGGGAAGAAAAGATGTTGGGGGAGGAAGGGGAGGGGTTTGGCATGCTCAGTTGTCTTAGTAGATAAGAAATAAGCTCATATAGCTTGAAATCTCCCTGGATGTGCTTTCAACAAGGTGCATAAGCAGATATAAATATATTAATGGGAGTAGCCTCCACATTTATTAAAGAGGGAATCCGCCACATTTCCGTGGTGTAGACGATGGCACCCTGAGGGGTAATGAATGACACAGTGATTCATCTGCTTTTTGTGTGTTTGCGTGTGTGTGTGTGTGTTCAGAATGACTCTTCAAGACATGCAGACATCTGTGAGCTGTCATGGAGTTTGTGCGTCAGTCAGGGGAGGGCCAGATGTTTTGCCGCATTCATGCTATCTGTCTGATCTTAACAGTGGCTCACTCTCTTGTTGTCATGTCATGGTCCAATTGTGTCTGTTTAATTAAAACTCAACATTCATTGGTAAACAAAATCAAAGAAGGCATTCAGATATTAATTGTGGTTCACTGAGATTCGCCGCTTTCCTCTTTTGTCTCTCTCATTGTTTTTTTTCTTCAGTTTTTCACCTCCCCCTCTTCAAACAGGTTTTCATTTTTCTTTTGCAGCCTATAGGCTCCTATATTATTCATGAACTCCATATTGTTTTTGGCTGATGCAGAATACATGTTTTCCCTCCTATATTACAGCCCACATACATTCTTCTCATCTACAATTTAGCGGGGCTCAACTTCAGGATAACTGTAGGTTACTGCATTCATAATTCATTTTTATTCAATTTGAGTTATTATGATGTACAGTAGTAGGCCTATGCTTAGTGATAATATGGGAGAGAGAAAGTAGGATGTAGTGACAGGATATGAACCAACCTAGACTGGTGAACTCTGCTGAGTGAAAGGTTTCTCACATACATGTCAGTGCTGAAGCTTTCTTTTTTTTCTTGGTTTGAGTAAAAGTACTTCATTGAATGTAAGTAAGTCTTAAAGGGAAGGTTAAAGGGAATTAAAATGAAATGTCTTCATTCTCATTGTAAAAATGCTTCCTGTTAGAGTGTTAAATTAGTGGAATATATGTATTTATTAATTTATATATTTATACTACTATTTTTCATCTCTGTGTGGAACTTGTATTGGTTTCTACCTGTTAAAGGAGAGTTTATCCTTGCCACTGTTGCCAAGTGCTTGCTCATGATGGGAATTGTAGGGTCTCTGTAAATAATATTACAAAGAGTACGGTCTAGACCAACTCTATATGAAAAGTGCAATGAGATAACTTCTGTTATGAATTTGAATTAAACAATATCTTACAGGTTTTTTTTACAATTGCTAAGACACATTTCTTGAAATGTTCATCCATTTTCTCAAACCTTTAAACACAAAACCTAATCTTTAAACTACTTTCACAAAACCCCTGACAAAATGCAAAATCAAACAATCACCTCAAAACCATGTGATCTATGTTCAAAATCAAACAATGCTTTCAAAACATAAACATAGCCAGTCAATATGTAAAACACTACAGAGCATTCTTTAAACATTACATCAACTGAGAACACAGCATTCAGGGCATGTAGTTACAGAAAATGTTTTTTTTGCATATAGGAAACACATTTTCCAATTTAAAAAGGTATAGTAATCACAACTTAGTACAGTAAATATATAGTATACTGTAAGTACTGCAAGTAATATCTGTATATGCAGCACTTGCATAAAAATACAGTGCTGCTCACCACAGGCCTATTCCATTGCCTGTAAGAGATTTTCCCTTGTAAATGAATTTCCACACTTCACTCCACAACCTGGTTGCTGGCACTTGCTTAGCGGGACACCACAGTGAAAGCTGACATTGTCCCATAGACAGGATGTACTTCCGGCTGATGATCCTGCTGCTCACGCTCAAACACAAAATTCCAAAGACCACCCAGAAAAGTAAGAAAGTGTTCAGTGGTACAGTTTTTTTGGATTGCTTAAGCACAATTTTCAAAACAGGGCCCGTTTTTCAAAACACTACACACAATTAGCACAACCACACACCCAAATAGCAAAACACTACAGATCCTTTACATAATTAAGCACTCTTGTAAAAACTATACACTTCTGTTTAAAAACCACACTTTGTTACCATATGAAACACACGTTTCACATTACTATACTCTGTTTGCACGAGTTACACTCTGCTGTGATAAACCTAAAACACTTTTAGCACTTCTACTTCCCTATGACAAGGCTACCATCAACAAAGTACAAATATAATGTAAATTCACCTAACACTACACAAGACCAATGTTGCAGACTGAAGAAACTTATTTATTTCTCAGCACGCCCAAAATGTTGACATGGAGATTCATAATACTGTAACAAAATGCCACTTTACGTATTGAACAAAACTAGACATTGTCTCTTTGCCTAGCTGGATCTGGCCAGAGAATTTCATCAACATCGCAGGCAATGTTGTCATTAGCAAGACACCTTGGAAAGAAACGTCTTGAATGACGAATCCATACTTGCATTGCTGCTACCTCCATCTGGTCACAGGCCTCCTCCATGGCTTGGATGAGGGGTACCTCAGCCTGGAGACGGAGATCATATACCTTCCACCGCCATGCCGAGAAAAACTCTTAGGGTTGAGGAATGGAGAGTATAGTGGAAGATATAGGACGGTGAAATGACTCCTTGTCCTCCTCCTCGTTCTCCTCCTCGTCTTACTCTTTCTCTGACTCTTTCCATTGTGCTTGAAGACCGATGAACTCACCTGCTGCTTTTTATAGTGCTTATACACCTGATTGGTGTGTCTACAATTAAGCAAACAAGTGTTTGCACACCTGATGACTGTGTTGAACCAATTGGTTGGACGGTGCGGTAATTTGACAGTCAGTGCTTTGGTATTGCAAGGAAGTGACTTCACGATAGATTTTTGTGTGTAATGTATGTTAAGTGTGTGTAGAGTTTTGCAACAAGTGTGAGGTTGACAATGTGCTTATAGTTGTGCAAATATGGGCTGATGTTTTGCTTCTTGAGTGTAAGGTTTTGCTAATAGTGTACTACTTTTAATTTTAGTGTGTTTAACTTTTGCATTTGGTTCAGGTATATTGCTGTTATTCCTGTTTCCTATTAGCAGTTAATGTTGGTTTATTTTAACCATGACCACAATCTTTTATCCCCAACTATGAAACTACTCAAGTTAATTCACAATACTGCAAGCCTGTGCTTACAGTAAGTACATTTCTTGAGTAAATTTAAATTTCCACTTCTGTGTAGTCACTGAAGACATTTCTCCATTTAATAAACACATACTGTATATGCACCAACAGTGCTCAAGAAGTGCTGCTGTCATGTACTCTCCACTACATTTATATGAGTTTACAGTCTCTTTTCAGTAGATACGGTGAATATGTTGTCACAGAGACATGACAAGCTAACAAGAACACTTTTTGTTCTTGAGACTTGATGTGAAAACAAATAATTTGAAAGAGTGTCTGTAAGCAGGAACAGTGTGTGCGCATTCCTTAATTTATTCTGATTGACAATACTGATGCTCCCTCTCTCTCCTCAATGACCTTCTCTTTCTTCTCTGAGTTTTCTGAGTGGCGGGAGGATGATTGTCCGCTTGTCTTTGAGAAGTGAGACTACTTTTCTACTTTCAGTTAGTTTCCCATTTTTTATAGCTGTCTTTCTGCCAATCTCTTCCCCTCTCTCTGGCTCTTGCCATCATCCACCCTGATATTATAAGTCACAGAATTTCCTGCCAAGTAATCTACCTCATCAAATGAGATGATATGCAAATGGTTTGATTATAAAATGACAGCAATCAGCGGGGCCCTTTTTAGCCATCATATTGAATCTAAAAATTGCTGCCAACCTTCTCGCATGCTGTAGAAATGACACTAAATCCAGGCATTAGTGAAATGGGGTGAGTCATTATGCGTCAAGTGTGATTATGACTCAACAGGCATTATACATTTGTAAGATGTGTATAATCCATATCATTCATGTCCTGTAAAAACTTTGTATTCCTAGATGGCTGCCTTAACAACAGGAAAATTGATGTTACCATAGAGCCATGTTGTTTTCTTTTACTTTGTAGAATAACTTCTCAGGGTTTTCGGCTTTGATTAACATTAGAAACAATAACAAAATGGAAAAGTGAGGGTTTTCTGTAAGCCACTGAACATGTAATTAAGCACCATTTATGCAGAGTTCATGCATGAATCATTTTCTATTAGTCACCAACAATGTCTCACTGATACACTCATTGTGAGCAGGGTCAATGTCAGTTCCAAGGGTCAAGTTAATTATCCTGTACTTGTGGTCTGATTTTCATCCATCCTTAACCTCCTGACTTTCCTCTTGACCTCGAGGAACTCTTACACACCCCGAGTTTTGCTGTGTGTGAGTTTGTACCCCACTGAGTGTGTAGCCCATTCCTGTGTGTTTCTGAGTGGGTGTGTGCGTGCTAAAGACCTGTCTGTGCACCAGACACTGAAGCAGTTTCATTAGGATTGCTGGTTCCCAGGAGGGGGGCATGTGAATAATTACCAATTAGACTGTTGTCAAGAGCTAGTAGGGGTGCAGCATTGTGGCAGCCATGGAAGGTTAGGGTGGGTGTGTGCATGCCTACGTACTTGTTTGACACGAATATGAGTGTGTGTGTGTGTGTGTGTGTGAGAAGCATTCTGATTGCACTCCCTGAGCACTGGAGCATGCAGTCGTGGCTGTTAAATACAGAACGTTGTTTAATCTAATGCTTCAGTCACTTGCTGGGGTTCTTGTCAGCTTTGTCAGCTAATTATAAAGTAGCCACATGGATTACACACTCTTTCTCTCTTTCAATTTTTTTTGATATTCATTTACTCTTCTCTTGCTTTCTCTACTCTTTCTGCATTTTCTTCGTAAGAGCTGACATGGGTGGAATCAAAGACATGTTGACATCTCACTGAATAGCTATGAGTGTTTTTAGATGGGGCGCTGTATGTAAGTGACCTTGTTTTTTCTTATGATTTTAAAGCCTATTTGCCTGCTACGCCAGTGTAAGAACCCGCCACAACAAACAACCTGACCTTTCTCAATAAATACCCAACTGTCTGAGAGGAATGGTGGTTTTATGTTTTTCTGAAAACATTCTGGTGCCATATTTTTTTTTACATACTGTTTCCCCCTTCTATCACATTTTACTGTTGGCCTCTTTGCCTCTGTTTTATTCTGTGTATGTCTATTTTCTGTTTTATTGGTTATCTTATTTAATGTGTCTCTTGTAGTTTCATTTGATTGTAAAGCACATTGTAATGCCATTAAGAAAGGTGCTGTAAAAATAAATTTTACTGTTAGTAAGATTACTTTTTGGAGGTGTTCAAGGTTTAAATTCTATTGCAACGTGATTCAGATAAAAGGTAATCATAAAAACCATCTCACAGTAGCTCAGACGAGAGAGGAGCAAAAAAAGATATCCTGCATTTTTGTTCCTATATCGTACTCTGACTTACTGTAGTGCCATCAAGCACTGTATGTGGTGATATACTGTATGCTTTATGTGTGATGATTTATTACATAGAAGAAAACGAACATGAGAGACAGAATAGGGTTTCTCTAACAAACAGGTTGACAAAAGAGGGCGATGCATTTTTTGACAGGCTCCTTTATTCTCCCAGGGTTCACCTGTGTGGGGAAAAAGGAGATAGAGAAGGGCGGTAGCACAGTACGGTCAAACTCACCGTGCAACATGTTCACCCTCTTCATCTTTTTTTCCTCATGTTTCCCTCAGTTTTTCATTCTGTTTGGCTCATTCCTTATCACGGTGAGACGGGATAGGATGACAGGAGAAGAGACAAGGTGGTTAGGTGATAAGTTGCATTGTTAGATCTCCACCTGTTTTTTTTCTTTTCTCCTCCTCATCCTCATCTTGTTCTGCTTACCTTTATCTTGATATCTCCACCCCTTTTATCTTCCTCTTCATCTGCTTTACCTACAGCTACAGTTTCCTGCATCTCTCTTCTTCTTTTTCTACATGTTTCACCTTTCTGTCCGGCTTTCTTTGCTTGCCCCGAGAGAATAATCTTCTCGCAGAGTTTCACCTTCTGCCATCAGGGAGGAGGTACACTGTCCCTAGGAGGGCCAAATCAAATAGATATAGATAGATCATTTGTTCCATCAGCTGTTGGGTTTTTAAACAAACTGTAGGCCTGGATGCTGTTGCACATATATTGTAATACAGGAGTTATGGATATATAGTGCTCTATATTTCATGGTCGCTTTACTGTATGTTGATAACACCTATTGTATGTTTTATGTTTTTAGGTATTCTATTTATTATTTGGTTGATGTGTATTAACTACTGTTGCAAAACAAATTGCCCCTCGGGGACAATAAAGGCTATCAGATCAAATCATGTCAAAGAGAAAGGACACAGAAAATGAGAGAGAAGAAAAGTTTCACACAGTATGCTGTGGCTAGACTATCATAACATGCTACAATATTTCTCGATCTCCACTTCTGTTTTCAATTTTCTTTTCTTTTCTTTCTAGGTTTCTCTTATTTTATCTCTCTGAAGTCCAGGAAAACAATAGCCTTCAGTTTCACAAGTTACTCTCCTCGTTTTAATGATTCATCTCGTCTTGTTCTTGCTCCTCTTGTCTCTCATTTATGTACCACCTCTACCTCCCACGCCAGGAAATAAAAAAGATGTTAGCTACAGCGAAAAACTTGTATACCAGAAAAGACTAGAAACTTGGACTCTTCATCTCTCTCGCTCTTTCTCTCTCTCTATCTCTTTACATCTACCTCTGTCATTTCTTTTTAATTTTCTCATCAGCAGCTCCCTTTTCCGCGTCTTCCCCGTTTTTTCCTCCACTTCCTCAGTATGTCATCATGTCAAGCTCTTTGTTTGGCACTACTGCTGCGTAAAGCCCGAGGCAACAAACAAGACCCTGCCTGGGGCTCAAATACAACTGT
This sequence comes from Micropterus salmoides, assembly GCF_014851395.1. NCBI lineage: Eukaryota > Metazoa > Chordata > Actinopteri > Centrarchiformes > Centrarchidae > Micropterus > Micropterus salmoides. The sequence continues at coordinate 11,998,008 of NW_024040817.1, forward strand.
GGTAGGAGGGCTGGATATCGTTTGAAATTTTTAGCTATGCTAGCGGCATGGCTCTACGGATGTCAATGTCAATCTGTTGGCCAGTCAGTCCTCCGCTTTTAGACCTGACTGAAATATCTCAACAGCTATGGCATGGGTTGCCATGAAATTTTGCACAGATATTCATGGTCCCCAGAGAAGGAAGCCTTCTAACTTTGGTGATCCCCTGACTTTTCCCATAGTGCCATCAGGAGGTCAACATTTGTAGCGTTGAGTGAAATGTCTTTGTGAAAGGTGAACAGTTGGATAGATTGCTACGAAGTTTAGTACAGATGTCCATGGTACCCAGATGATGAACCCTAATGACTTTGATGATCCCCTGAAGTCATGTAGCATGCTGATAGTTGATTCGCTTACAGACCTGTTAGCATGGCTGTAACTTAACCTTGTGTATTAGAAATGATATTTCTGAGTTACCTGAGTTTGGGTACCTAACTGAGAAATCTATATATAAAATGTATATTATTATATTAAAAAAAAAATCACAAAAGAAACTAAAGTTCTCAAATGTTCAATTTAGTTTAACCACTTGGGAATTATTCAATAAAAGTATCTAAACCTGGTACATTTTTTTAACTTAAAGGTGGAGTAAGCTATTCTGGAGAAATCCAACAAAATGACAAATTCCATGATAGAGCAAACAACGTTTGCCTTAACGTTAGCTAATAGGCTACTAATTAAGTTGTGGCTTAGCATACTGTCGTTACAGTTGCTGCTGTGAAGCTAACATGCAGAGAGGATGAGACGGTCCCAGAGCCAGCACAACAGTTCCAGCAACAGTGATACTTAAGCTCTTGTGCTACTATATGTAACGTCACAACAACAGTGTGTCTTGGGAAACTGGAGAGTAAGCCAAATGTCCGTGGACAAGTCATTTAAAGTTATCTGACACACAAGTCATGGATGAAACAGCTGGAAAATTGTTGTATGGCGGAGAGCAGGCCACTTGTTTCCATTTACAGAGACAGGGCTGTGTACCAACACAGGATCGTTTTTCAGGGCAAACAGAACGGCCAGCTAGCTAGAATTTGACAAAAAGACGTGTATTGTATTAGAATAGCTTACCCAGCCTTTAAATCAGCAACTATCTCAAGATGATGTACTTTGAACAGTATGATTGCTGACGAGACAAGCGATGTCAGCTCTTTGTACTTGGTCGTTTCCAACACTCAGTGCTACAGAAAGATATATCCAGTACCACAAAGTGAGGTAGCATACTCAGGCCCACCTGACACAGAAACAGAGAGACAAACAGTAAGAGACGAGAGAGAGAGAGATTGCCAGGAACGTTTTGAGATAATCACATGAAAAAGTATTTTTAGTTAGAGGAGCGCTCTCCCATAAGATCTCAAACAATTACAAATAAATTTGAGAAAAACACACTCACTCTCAATCTTCATTAGGTATTGTTTGTCGGTATGTGTGTTTATGTTTGTGTGTGGTTATGTACAAGTTAAAAACAGTACATCGCTACGGTGTTGCTAAACAAGATGTGAAATGGTGTGTGAAAAAGACAATGATGAGTTTTGGCTATGTTTATGCACACGTGTGAGTTTGTGTGTGTGTGTGTGTGTGTGTGAGAGAGAGAAAGATTTCCCCTGTTGACTGAGCATGTCAACCTTGTCAGGAAATGAACTCGTCTCCTAACCTCACGCCACAGGCTGCTGCTGTTCTCTCCTCCCTCACACATCTCCACTCCACAGCTCCTGTACATCCATCAAACAGACACACACCACACGCACTTACATATAAACTTAACCACCCACACACAGACACACATCACATGATACTCAACTCACAAACGTTTTTTCTTTTTATCCTACAAATCAAACATAGAAACACTCCAAATCTGAGTAGGTTTGTGTGGCTGAGATAAAATGTGGTTCTTGAATTCTCATCAGGAGATTTACAAAGTGGTTCAGGGGATTGCAGATTAACATTTCCCAGATTAGAGCAGTGCAATGGGTTGCTGTGATTTAAGTGCAAATCCTATCATGACTCGCTACCAGGACAAAATCAGTAGACCCAGTAACCCAGTCCCCTGATGATATCTCTCTTACTTTACTTTTCTCTTTTTCTCTCTATCCACTGTATCTGTGTGTGGTGAAAACAAGATAATTTGACTAAAATATGCTAAAATGTGTGCAGCAAACCCGACATCACAGACAAAGGAGTCCCCTGTAGAACATTTCCTGCAAAACTCCAAAACTAACCCATTTGAATAACAATATCCAGTGATGATTTAATACAAAAAGCCTCTTGATCTAACAAGAAAATATCATCAATTCAATACAGCTGATGTGGTAATGGATGTGGTAATGCTCATTTTTGGAATGCTATCAGGTGACAAACATGTTCATCCAAAGTGTGCCTCATTAATTTCCATAGAAAAAAACAAGTGTCACTAGAGGACAAGGCCAAAGCTGCCATGCTGAGGTTATGTCCTTTTGTATTTTGTATTTGTACTGTATTGAGCAAGCCAGAAATTTTGGCCTGAGCCAGCCCGGATCATTCTAGCCTGAGCTACAGCTTAACACTCATATTAATCAGTATGCGTTATTGTCAATGTCATTATGATTTTAATATTGAAATTAATACTTTATAGTTATACTGATAATTTAATGTTTTAAAAGTAATATTTATGTTTTAGGCTAAAACACGCTTTGGGGGTTTATCGTGCTCAATCCAAGTTGCAGATAAAATAAAAAATCACTGACCATTTTGTTTTACAGCTGCTGGTAATTCTCAAGTTAAGACATTTGACAAAATGGCCATCACCCACCAGCAGGCAACATGATGTGAAAATTCAGAATGCCATGCAAAATGACTTACAGGGTACACACGGCTGAACTTGGTGTATATTTATGAGAAAGATCATTCTCACCAAAACTTGATGTGTTCCTTTAAATGTCAGTTGGAGTAGTGCCAGATGACCAACATCAAGATGTCGGTATGTTCCGTCTTGATGTTGATAATGATGATTTGTGTTTTTATGTCTTTGTATGTGTGAGTAATGGTAGGTGCCGGGCAAAAAACTAAATTGACTGAACCCAACGACCGTCCCAAAAGTCCTCTTTCATTTAACGATTCCTCTACTGGATTTAGGGGCTGTCACTATCAATTAACTGTCCTCACATCAGTCACAGCTGGAGAGGAGCAAAAGGTTGGCTGAGGGGAGGGTGGGGGACAGATAGATATTGTGGTTAAGAATGAGTGAGCAAAACAGAGGAGAAAAGCAAAGGAGGGGAAAGTTATAAACACACACATGCATTTGCACACTTGAGGCTAACTGCTATAGTACGATGGATGGATGGTGGTGGTGCTGGCAGTGGGGGGTGGGTTGTATAATTTGATTTGGATTTAGTGTTGCTTGGAAGAATGACACAAATTCTACAGGGATTAATCCGGCTTTAATTCAATCTGGCCGCCACAGCCTGAAATAGTCCCGCTCTGGTCCTGCTGTTCCTCTGTGAAAGCACAGCTGCACCTGGCATGGGGTGCAGAGGCTGCTGGTGTAGGGGTGTGTGTGTGTGTGTGTGTTACTGTAATTGTGTGAACATGGTGAAAAATGTGTTTAATTTTGCATGTATAGTCTGTGTTTACAAGTTCTGTATCTGTGTGAGTGTGAATGTGTCTGTTGTAGCTATCTGAACAGTGAGAAACAGACAATACAGCAGCCTGTGTTTGCATGATGTGTGCACTACAGTAGTGCAGTCAAAGACCTTCAAAATTTCAGAATAGCTGTTCTCGTAACACTACACAATATTTTTTGTCCCAAAATGATGTCATGTTGACATTGGGCTGCCCAAACAGTAAGCGTACTGATTACAAGATTATTCCAGTTAGAAAGATTTGTGACTGGGGCAAATGGTCGTGATATTCACACAAAACAATCAATGTTTGTGTACTTACACAAACTTCCCCGGCCTAGTTTTCCTGTTGTCCTCACATTGGATACTTTTCATGTTTCTTTCAACAGACTCTCCACTCTCCTGAGGTGCTGCAACTACAAGTGCGTCTTGGTTTTCACTATGATAAAACATGTTTGCAGTGTCTGAGGCACTACACCTATTTGTAAAAGAAGGAGTCATATGTGTTTCAGAAGGAATTTTCTGACACAAAATAAGATTTTAGGAGCCTTGGAAGGATTGGAATGTGCATGTGTTTCTGTGTAAGTTGATTTGCTCTGCTGTTGTACATTAGCTTGGTAATGCTCTTTCCAGTGTCGTGTTCAGCAAAAAGGGAACACATAACACTCTTCAGCACTTTTTTGCTGTCTCACACAAACAGACACACACAGATTCTCTCACAGCATCTGCCTCATCAGCATTGTTTGGCTCGCTGCCTGCAGGCAATCTACAGTTTACCACAGTTTTACTCCTAAAGAGGTGGTTGAGTGGTGATTTGGATCCCATATCTGATGTTAAAACATTCCTAACAACTACTGTGGTCTCTTTAGATCTGCACGTGTACTCAGAAGGTCTATCAAAATAACAGGACTGAGAATTTCTCCAGACCATAAACTGGGTAAAAATAATGTTGATGTGCCGAAAACATTAAATTCAGGATTATCCTCAATAAATTAACATGTGCCAAAGGTCTACTTTATAAAAAATAAAGATTTTGTCTGTGTTACGAATGTTCAGTTTTTAATTTGATGTTTAGCTGCAATCAGACCTCGCTAGAATAATTAGTAATCCTTAAATTCGTCCAACCTTACCAGTAGTGGGACTAAAAATGTAAGTTTGGCTAAAATAAAGTGTGGTGTGCCAGAACAAGGTCAAAGATGCAGTAAAAAAAGTCAGAATCATTTTATATCCAGGAACATATGCACATACAAGAAATTTGTTACTGTGTGCCAATGATCAGGGAGAGGTGGCCTTTGAACGGAACACCAGATGACTCCCAGATAATAAATTGGCAACATGCTTCCAGTAAGATGTCAGTTGACAAGGAGAGTATGATAGTTTGGTTACTACTGTCATTGACTTGATTGGAGATAGATAAAGACAGGAAGAGAGGGAAAGGAATAGAACAAAAGTTCTCTGATACTAGCCTACACCACTGTGGTTAAGGTTTGGTTAGTGCTAATGTCAGTATATTCATTATAACTTCAGATCATAGTAGGCTATAGTCTACTATACGAGCTTGATGCACGAGGCTGCATGAAAGGCTCCCGATCTCCCTGCGGAGTTCAGCTGGTAGGCGAGAACGGGAACAGGTGAGCATCACGTAGTGCCCAGAAAACCTGATCAGGAGAGGGCAGAGAAGAGTACCGGTGCTGGCACGCCAAAGAGTAAAATGTAAAAGTGTCAGTAAGTAACGGCTTTATTATTATTGTGAGAAATATCAGGAAGTCATCTCTTCAGTAGCGGCTTCGTAGCAGAGCATTCAGGCGCAGTCAAACCAACGCAGCCGCTGGTTTGTTAATCCAGCGCCAGCTGCATGTGGATGAGAGGAAAGGTGACTGCTGGAAGTCATATTTAATTTATGTTCTGCTTGCTCAACAGTTGTTTGATAAATGGCCATTAAAACACATTAGGAGAATATTTGAAACGCTTTTCCCCCCCAATTCTGATCATTTTGGCGCGGGAGATTTTCCTTTGGCGCACGCTAAAACCTCTTTGGGGAGCGCAAAAACTTTCTCTATGGGAAATGCAAATTTTAAATACATCTGAGCCAGAAGGTAAGGGTAAGGGTAAAGGGTGAGGGTACAGGGTCAGGGTTAAACTAGGGTGGCAACTTACGATTACTTTCATAATGAATTAATCTCTTCATTAATATGAAACCATATACATGGATATAGATGTGTATGTATGTATAAGCATATATATATATGCTTTCACGTTATTGCACTGATTTACAGTAGTAATGTAGTAAAGACAGCTGTGCATACATTGATGTAAACAATGCAGGTTTCAAAATATTTTTAAAAAATTGAAAATGATTTATGAGGAAATAAATACATTTTAACCTTTGTTAGACCTTGGTAATACAAACAAAGTGTAAATATAACTGTGTTTGTTTACAAGAAAACACCACAGCGTACCTTTAATGTTAAGCTTAGGGTTAGGATAATGGTGAAGGTAAGGTGTTGTTGATGCTCTGTCTCTATTGGAGAAACTATTAGACAAACAGCTTTAGCAACATGGTTAATAATAACAAAATGTACCTTTATGTGACACCTTAAATACTAACTTCTGTTTATTTTTTTTCTGCTATTTCCAGATGAAAAGGATTAATGTGAGAAATGAATGCTGCCCCACATTCTTAATGGTCCTGTTAAATTCCCACTGGGGCCACTCATGCTAAAAATATTTATACTCACTGTAATACAAGGTGCTTTGGATAAAAGCCTCCACTAAATGGCTGTTGCGTTACTCACATTTGGATTCACCACTGCTCCCACAAATTAGGACACTCATTATGACTCATTAGGAAGGAGTCTCAGACTCAGGCACCAAAAACCTCATTTATAAAGATGAGACTTATGATAAAATTTCATCATACCAATGTTTGTCTACAAAAATTCATCGCAAAGAACTTATTTATGAATCTCGGCCTTGATGATTAATTTTGGATGCTCTGCTTCAGAGCCAGGCTTGAAATACTTACTTTCCTTACTTTTACTATTACCAATGGTGTTGCTGGTTCTAGAGGCAAGTGAGCGGAATACAAATCAACATTTTGGTCTTGTGCAGTTTATCAGCCTAGTGAAGTTAAGTTGCTGGACTGCTTCAAGTTTAAAGTAACCTCACCAGTAGTTCAAGGAATCGTCCAAACAACTTTTCTCCAGGCAGCCATGGAGAAAACAGCAACCTTTCATTAACAGTATCTACTTATTATCATTTTCCTTCATACTTATTGATTCTAACCAAAATTTCTATATAATGTTTATGTGTTTTCAGAGATCTATTGAGTGTAGTCCCACACGATAAAAAACATAAGGGGCCAAAGAAAATACGCTTTTCAATATACTGACACTCATTTCATAATTTCTAGCCGCATTAGAGTTGTGGCTCTAGAGATTGCCACTTTGTCCACCATTTTCCAATACTTTTGTTTTATGACTATATACCCTTAATCTCAACTGTACTTATGTTTATTGCTAAATAGCAAATGTTAGCATGCTGACATTAGCACTGAGCAAGTACCACTGTGCCTAAGTACAGCCTCTAGAGCTGCTAGCTGCTGTAAAATGTTTTGTCTTGTTTTGTCTATTGGAACTGTTCATCATGATAACATTTTACAAGCCACCTCTGTTGTAACATTTCAGAAATTACTACGTTGATCAGGGCGAGGAGTGTGAGTCTTCTATAGCTTTCCAAATAACTTTAATTTAATAGAAATCATCTTAAATACTATTTTAGAAAAAGTAAATAAAGAATGTAGTCCCCTGGAATTGCCTCTAGTTGGAGCAAACAGTATAGCATAGCAGTTGCAGAGCAATTAGCCACATTTGCATTTGACCACATTGAAGACAGCGAGAAATATGTTAATAGCACTCAGGTTGACAGACTTCGCTTTTTATTAACATCTTTTTGTGATCATATTTTAGTTATCGTAGAGTACTCGGGTTTGAAATAAAATAATATTTAGATAAAGTAGTCACAGGCTCAGGCACACCTAGATTCACACTTCTCCTTCTCACGCAGGCTGCCCTGCTGCTACCCTGTGCTCTCATATCCACTCACACACAGGCAGGCGGGCCTCGCTTCACCTCAGTGAGGTTCTGTCCTCTGGCCTGAAGCTTGTTGGACTGTTATTATTCATCACAACACAGATATGCACACACATAGAGATACACATGCACAAGCTCTGGCCTTGTTTCTAGGAGTTTGTGATTTAATTTTTTCCCTTGTGCTCTCTGTCCTTGTATCTCTGTAGGCCACACTTGTTTAAAACCTGTGTGCATGTGTGTGCATGTGTGGGTATGTGACTTTATATTAAATCTTAATACCTGCACACATGCAGTAAGTAGTATAGTGTTTAAATGCACTTTTGTTGAGTTTTGCTGTACCTCAGTGCAGTGTTAGTTCTGCATGGTTAGCTAGGTGACTTGGCATTTAGACTGCTGCTGATAGGAGTGCCCTGTGGTAAGGAGTGTGTATGTGTGTGTGTTTTTTGCACATCAATGCAGTTGTGCGTGCTAATCATGTCCCATGGTAGCAGAAGAAAGACAGCTTGTAGAAGAGACTGAGGATGCTCATTAGCTTTATAGCCCAGGGATTGTATGATTACATTGGAAGTGAGTGTGTGTCTTCATGTTAAAGAGGATACTAAAATGTTTGGATTCATGTGCATGTGTTTTTTTTAACTATGTATATTAGCATCAAACAGCCAGCGTAACACTTTCTCACAATATAAAAGCCGTTACTTACTCAGTTTTTATTGTGAAATTGTATTCTGAAAACAAGGTTTCGAGAATTAGATCAACTTGATCAGCAAACATTTTGTGATTGATGAAATGTAGTTAGTATAAATGAAATCATGATTCTGCAGCAGCATGGCCTATTTCTTGCTTGACATGTATTCAGAGTTTGGTGAATAGTTTTGAGAAAAATACCTGTTTCAGAACAGCTGTCATATTTATCCAAATTGAAAATCAGTTGCAATGTCTAATCACAGCACACACGGTGTTCATCCATTTATTTCAATTATTTTATAAATTCTTTTACAGGGACTACACACATTGAACAGCATGAGTAAATGTCCCAGTGTTAGGAAAATAGCTTATGTTCCATGACTAGATGTTGAATAAGCCTATTCTATTCATCATAAAATAGAAAGCAAAATCAAAACAAGGAAAGAAAGGCTGGGGAACCAAGAATGAAAAACTATGGCGACATGTTCATCATAATAGACTTTTGCACTTTTCTTGAGAGGCAAGTTATTGCAGGAAGAGGAAATAAAGTATTGCTAGCAGTTCCTCTATGTACACAACAAACTCCTCTCCAACTCTGACTCATGTTTCCATCGGCATCTTCCTGCAACAACCTCTCACAAAATTTCAGAGTCTGAGTTGTCCTTGAGCGAGACTTCTGTTTCTTGTTATGAAACAAGTGGTATTACCGGGTGTTACTCAGAAGGATCCTTTCCATGATGTTAGAGACCTGGTATAACAGTCTGAGCCAAAAACAAGCACTTATTGTGGACGTAATTTTGACGTGCACAATTGCCCCACATTGCAGCCGTGTCACGGCTGCTGGCTGAAGCCATCTGTTGCACAGATTTCAAAACTTTCTGTGCCCTCTAGTCATTTCGATCCCAAAACGTGAAAATAGGGCCCAGGTTTAAAAATTCTAAATTACTATGGTAATTTAGAATTTCCACATTCCCTGTTAGATGTCAACCTGAGATCTTTGTTGCATACCCCTGTCTCTCTTCCGATGTTTACAGTCTGTCTCTAACACTGTAAAATTTTTAGATCCCATCCAGACATGTTTTAAGACATATAAAAATACTTTGCTTTGATTAATAATGTCATAATTTGTGTCAGATTTTTCCACAAAAGAGGTTGATGGCTTACTTACATCCACCTCCCCCGTTACCAAGTCCATTTATGTGCACTTGAGTTTCCGTGCTCATCTTAAACTCAGCTTGAAGGTGAACCACAGAGAAACTTTCTGAATGTGAAAACAGCCTTCTAGTGTCAAACTCTGGACATCTTTCTGCACAGTGAAGGCCAAACATCCAAGTGAAGAAACAAGCAAAACACATTTCTGAGTGGAGTAAATATCATTCAAAAAAATTAAACATATACAAACGTGCAAGCAGTTAAAGCGTGACAGCCTATAGTCATTAGTAGTTGGTAGTTGTAGGGAAGGTCCACTTTAATGCCTGATGCACTGTGCACCCAAATTGAAATGGCATCTATCTCAATTTAATTCCTACATCATCTATCTCAATTTAATTCCTACATCACCATGCCAGACCTCAATGAGAGAAGAAAATGTTTTAGTATGGCTTTTCCAGGCTGGTGGCTGTGTCACATGGCAAATTATATCCAACCATTGCGAGTTCATGTGTTGCCTGTGGGATAGACTAATGTTTACTATGTGGGTGTGTGAAAAATGTGTGTCTTGGGGATGTAGTACCATGTAAATGTTTGAGTGTTTGGTTCCAGGAGGAGCTGGGCTTGTTCTATAATGGCTATTGACAGCTTTAATTGTAGCTGTGCTGACAAACAACTACAATTCATCCTCCTGTTCAATTACTCCAGTTAGCCTACGTTCCCCTGTCGCCCTAGTGAGTGTGTGTGTGTGTGTGTGTGTGTGTGTGTGTGTGTGTGTGTGTGTGTGTGTGTGTGTGTGTTATAGTGGTGGAAAGCAGTTTGTCTCAAACCAGCTGTTGCTTGTCCAAAATGGTTAGAGGTCAGAGAAGCAGTTGTGTGTTGTCCATCTATGCAGGGAATAAGGTGTGTTTGATGTGTTTGCTCGTTCGAGCTGAGTCTCTGTTACAGATGTTTTGACAGGTTGGAGAAGAAGAAAGAAAGACAATAAAACAGTGGAAGGGGGAAAATGTTTTAAAATTCTTTTTGAACCGTGCAGTCAATGTCAAAAAAGAGCTGATCTAATCCCACTTGACTGTGTCAACCTGCCTGTCTACTCCATGTCTCTCTGTCTGAGGTTCGCAGAGAGGTCATGTAGTCATGTCCTGTCTTTCTCTGAGTGTGTTTGTGTGTGTGTTCTTGGCCCGCTTACTATTTAATAAGTCCTTGTTACAGGTGTTTGGATAAGATAGGAAGGAAAAGAGGGTGACGCAAAATAGGTTGAGGCATGAGAAGAACTTTTTGAAATCTGGTTCCCAAGAGTGGATGTTTAAAAAGCACAGATACAGCCTCAATACTGTCGGGGTTCACACAGAGTTCAGCCATATTTGTGCTGATTTCCACTAATCTTCACTCCTCTTCCTCAGCCAGAAGACATTAGCAACTTTAACAACTGTCTTTTTATCTTTATCTTTGTGTAGCTGGGGTTTCATCCAATCATTTTTCTGAAATTATTAAGCATATAAGAGAAGCTGAATGAAAATGGCAATGTTTTCACACTTTTTTGAAGGAATTTGTTCTGTAAAAATGACCAGGATATAATTTTAAATTTGAATGAAAACAAATTTGCGTTTTAAATTGTGATGCACCTGTAGCAACAGTATGATTAATCTTTAAAGTGCATTTTAAAACAACTCAAAAGTGGTTTAGATAGTTTTTGAATCATGTGTCGACCAGAACCTCAAAGAAGTGTCACACGCTGTCACTACTTTTAAAACCCAATCAGGTTTTCCTCTCGAAGTTGCAGCATTTAAGGAATTAATTAGTTATTTGCTTCTTTTTTGACAGCATGAAATATAAAAGACATTAAGAGACACAAAATCACAGTTTGACAAATACTAATAAATTCTTAAAATATTCTTTTTGTCATTCAAGAAGCATTTTTAATCACTGAAACTCCAATGTAATTTTATGTTTTTGCATATTTCAAAGGTTCCCCTTGACAACCAGATAACATAAAGTAGCTTATCTCTTTCTCCCTCTTTTCCCCAGGCAAACTTTTCCAGAGTGCCCATTTAGCTCTGTCTTCTTGACCTCTCCTTCTCTCTCACTTTCAATGCTGAAATTCCTATGCACCTCGCATCACCAGCCGCCACAGTTTGATGCTCCTGTCCTCCCTCTGTTTGTCTTTATCCCACCTTCATCTCCATCTCTGTCCTTCCATCCATCTATCTATTCAGCTCCTCTGGGGGAGAGCTTTGAGGCTTCTATTCTATTGGCGATCCTGTGTGAAGGAGAATCATATGGAGGCTTTGAATTCTGCACTGCTCTGGGTGCTATATGTTATCTATTTCCTGTGTGTGTGTATGACCAAGGAATGCATTCCCCCTGGAGCTCACTAAAATTCCTACGCTCAGGCATAAGGTATCGGTGAACCACACTGACGAGAGGCAGAGAAAGAAGGACCCTTGGGAGAAAAGTGATAAAACACTCCTCTCCTTAACATGTCCACTCATTTTCATTCACACCCCCCCCCTCCTCTCCGCACCTCCTCTCTCTACTGATGCTTTGTTGCTGTCTGAAAGGAAATGAAACGCTGTAACATGAAAAGGAGTTTCTCATCCTGAAGTTGGACTGTTTTTTTTTTCCCTCTATGTCTCTCAACTCCAGTCTCTTTACTGTTACTGTTTTTTTTATTCCCATCATCCTATTCTCCATGTCTCCTTCACACATTCTGTCTGTCTTATCTTTATACTTGGACAAACTTCACATTCTGCACATCCCTCTAATGTTATGGACTGTACGAAAATGAGTGTGTGTGGTTATTAAAATGTTTCATTTAGCTGGTGAGCAGGTAAGGGTCTATAGATTTTTTTTTAGCGTATTATGTGAAAAAAAAGATTTCCATGGGGCTTTGGTGGTTATTGGTGAAAAGTATTATACCATTTTCAGTTCATTCATTTAGAGTACCTTCAATTTTCTTTTTAGTTAATACAAAAACAGTTTGTACCAAATCAATAAATCAATGGGAGAAAAGATTAATAATGCCACAGGGAGGGCCTTGAATTTCAAAAAAGTGAAATATAAAATTCAACTCTGACCCTCCCACCCCAATAATTTTCATACTGTCCCTTACATAATGTACAACTACAGATTGGTGCATATGTGCCACAAAATGTCATCCATAACAAATTTTGCCTGCTAGTTTAGTCATCTAAACTTTTGGTTTTAATAAATTTTTCATTGTTTGTATATTTTATTTTAAAGGTGTCTACATATGATAAGCAGTCTCAACTGCGCTTTCTGCTTGGTTAGGCACAGAGTCAATGAGAGCTGAGCTCAATGCTAATACGTCACATAATTCATATAGGGCTGGGCAAGTTAATGCATTATTATTACGTTAACGTATAAATTAATTAACGCCGACAGTTATTTTATCTCACGTAAACACAGCTTTTACTGTTATTATTATTATTTTGAAAGTCCGTTTCTCACTGGCTCTGAATACACATACAGATGCTCTGCCATTTTCGCTCCTGTGGATGTCCTGATAACTATTTAGCAAACACTAATAGATTCTGGAAACTCACAAACAGCGAGGATCAGTCTCTCTTCAAATGATTTGTGCTGCACGTTGAGTACAAAAAGTTTGCGTTAAACACAAAGTGTGCGTGAGGTGAGCAAAACCTCAACAGTTTCAGGGAACACACTTGTTTGTCGCTATACCTTGTGGTCGACCACTTCACCTCACGCTAGGGACACTTGCTACTGAACATAGACTGTTTATATTGCTCCCTGATAAAAGAAAAATGTTTCTGCTGATACCCGTTCAGAAAAAAATTGGACTCTGATTGTAACTTGTTTTAACAAGCTAGATAAAAGGTAATCCCCTGGTAGTGGAAAATGCTGGTAAAAAGCACCTTATTTGTTTAAAATGTCTGCAAACCACATGTTATTGCACTTTTCTGTATATAGCAGTACATTTAAATTAAAAGTGCGCAATATAATACATAAGAATTCATTATTCAATTTTGCGCATAACGATTGCGATTAATCACAAGAAACTCATGTGGTCGCAATTAAATTTTTTAATCGTTGCCCAGAACTGAATTCGTATAAATTACAAACAAAAACTGCTTTATTTATATACTAATAAAACATCAAAAAGTTTTGTGCACAGTGTCAAGATGTAAAGGAGTAATGAACAGTGCCAGAAGTATCACTGCCATTGCCCATATGTGCCACAACTGAAACAAGAACATATCTGCTGTTAATTAAGGTAATGAACTATCATGCCTTTCCATTTGTTTGGCAGAAAGCCACCACAGTTAAAATTTCAGAGACCTAATACCACTCCAAACCAAGAGCTGATGATTATTGTCGTTAAATGTGCGTAGAAGTTTTGCACATGTCGTCTTTTATGACAGCTTTGCCACTAGCCTGCAATTGGTGGGAACTTTCTTTCTCTTGAATGTGCAAGTGGCTGTAGAGCTGTTGTCTCCTCTTTGACAAACACAATCTCAGGAGGGCATAATACAGCTGTAGTGAAACATGACCTAGTTATATAAGGCAGTGTTGTTGGGAATAAAAGTAGTCAATGAAGATCCTCACAAAGATGCCGAGGTCTTGGGACTTGTGTAAAAGCAGCTTTATTTGGTGCTGTTTGGATGGCTGCCTTTGCCTGACCGTGCTCCTCTCCTCGAACTCACAGCCACCAATCGCAACAATACAACTCCCAGCAGGCTGCAAAGATAGAGATAGCATACAGAAAGGAGAGGAAAGTGAGAAGGAAGATGAGCAAGAGAAAAAGATGTAGAGAAGTGTGGAGGGAGGTAGAAGAAGTGAGAAAGATACGGATGAAACAAAAGAAAAAGAAACAGCAAAGGTAAGGGAATGTAAGAGACAGAGAAACAAAGAGAAAGAGAGAGTGCGCGCGCGCGAGAGAATACCAAGCTAACGAAAGCCTCAAAAATGAGCAGCTTAAGAGCTTAGCCGGCATTAGAGACGCCTAATTTTCCAGTGAAACCATCTCATCCTCGGTTGTACTGCGACAGGAGGCGAGAGCCTTGTGCCCGGAGGAAAATAAAGCACTAGTTCATAATTTGTTTCTTACTACACATTTATTTCTTTGTTTATCTTGGCCACTTTGTCATATTCAAGTCTCTGAGCTATTAAGAGATAAACAATAAAAATGTTCATTTTGTCTAACAACAACAACAGTAGCAAACTGATATCAATGTGCTGCTGACAATTCTGTGGCAATTCTGTCAAGACTCCAAAACATTAAGGCATCGGAGGGATTGTGAGCATCAAAGGAACAGGGATCTGCTTCCACACGTCAATAAAAGTCTTCACAAGGTGAATTTAAAGAATTATTTTTCTCCGTCAGTTCTCTTCTGCCAGTGAGGCCAGAGCAACAGAGGCATTAAGCTGGAGTTATCTCTTGGGTGATCAACTCCACTTTTCACACATTCACACAGGTTTGTAGAAAGAAGCTGCAACTGATCTTTAAATACATCGCACCGTTGGGTCCAACAAGCCCCTGGCATTTAACTAACCTCCAAATACGACTCATATGAACGTATCCTATAATAGCGCCCCTACCAGTAGTGTTTGTCCATGCCTCCCAAAAAGGCAATTTTGAACTTTTTTGGTTTCCCGACCAGACCAACATTTTGGAAATCTTGTGACCTACGTCACATGACATAAACACATGGAGACCACAGGGACACACAGAAGGTAAACCCTAGCCGCTAGCAGATCGGCCGTAAGGCCAATGTGGGCTAATGTAGCTAATGCTACTTAACTTTATTAAAAAAACAAATCAATCTTGTTTCACACGGAAACCGAACGCTGGTCTCGTGGGTGAAAAGCATTTTAATTACCAACCATCCGCTTAACTCCCCACCACCAGTGCAACTTAATGGCTATTTATAATATGTGATTGTCTTTGTAATGTGTTATGTTGCCACTAAAGGTCGCTGCCATAATTAACATCCTAATTATGTGTGGCTAAAACAACCTACAATATATGGTTGTTTTTCTGTGGAGGAGAGGCTCATTGGGTCAGGGGTATTCGAGGTATATTTGAGGAAGTTAACACACTGCCAAGGGAATTAGAATTTAGTAGGGACATGTCCCTACCAATATCCAGAAACTACTGAATTGTCCCCAGCAATAATTTTCATTTTAAATTATAACTGCTGTCCTTCAGTGTCTAGTTAATGTATTTACAGTTTACAGTTGTCGTTGTCTCAATATGCTTCAGTGGTTTAGTCCGCTGCGTACTTTTTTCAGACCCTCAGTAACTTTATTTCTAAAAAGTGACTAGCGACAAATTTAGTGAATTATTCTGACCATCAGGGAGAAAGTGACAAATATATAAAATCTAGGCTAATTTATTCTCCAGCATGCTGCTCAGAGTAATCTCATTCAGCGGCTCTCCCTCTCCTCTCGCACAGTGCACACTTAGGCATGAGTGAGAGTAAGTTCCTATTGTTACGGGGACACTGTTTGTCTCTGTCACTCTGAAACTTCATGACAACACAGAAGGAAAACAGGCAGACAATTGAGATGGAGAACAAGGTCGGGTGGTAGATAAGCAGCAGATTTTGTAGTGGTGATATCGTTTTGTAGTTTGTTTGTCCCCACCACCAGTAACATGAAATATCCGCTATTGCACACATTATTTGCCATAATTTTTTCACCTTTTCCTACTCCCAAAACCACGAGCAGTGGATGTCTAGACTTAATAATAAAAGACTGGAATTGCTGTCTGGGTTCAAGTCTGCTCTTGCAAAAGCAGAGGGTTCTCTTACATCATCTCATTTCCAGGCATATTTTCTGAGTGAGAAGGTGAGTGATGGGAGGAGGAAGTGATTGGAAATGAGAGGAAATGAGCAGATGAAGAAGAAAGAGGGAAGTAAAAGGAGATAAGAGGTGAAATGAGTAAAGAGGGGAGGGCAGGAGAGGAGAAGATCGTCGATTAGAACGAATGAAGAGACAAGACCCTGTCCACCAATGAGGGAAAGTGAGCTTGGACTCAGAGGATGAGAAATGAATAAAAACAACACTACAGAGTCTGAAAGCCTTATTTTCTTCTACTTTCCCCAAAGTACAGAATCCTCCTCCGCTCTCAAAAGGAGGGAGGGAGCAGAGAGAGTTCACCAAAAAGTCACAGGAGGAGAAATAAAAAGGAGTAGGGGGAGAAACTGCCAAGAAAGATTGGAAAAAACCTTTACCTACATATATGCTCTCTAAACTCATCCCCTGCTCAGCAAAAAGCAGTTATCTCATTTTTATATGCCGACAAACATGTTTTGTAACCTCATCTTTACCTCTTCTATCTCATTTAGCCCCAAGCAACACAGTGAGGATTAAGTCAAATGAGATGGCTAAAACAAAACATTGTTTACAAGGAGGTCAAGAAAGACTGATAGACACACAAACACAGACACACATTTTTATGGGTTTGTTTTGGACTCACCTCAAATCAAATTTTTATGTTCTCTTTAAAAAATAGTTTTGATTTATGTGATGTGATTTTCTTTACAGTACAGACTGTATACGGGCAGATACAGGTGGATATCTTGCAATATCCGGTAAACATTAGAAATTATTTTGCTGATTGTTACAATTTCTTTCAGTTCACTTTAAAGATTCATAGTCATGAGAAACAGTAGGGCTTTCCTGAGTTTATTATTATTATTATTTTTTATTTAACCTTTATTTAACCAGGTGAGTCTCACTGAGATTAAAATCTTTTTTGCAAGAGAGACCTGGCTAAGACAAAGCAATCTGTTTCATAATGATAGTGAGGTTAGCTATAGCTGATGATGTAGAAGTAGTGGGCGGGATAAACTGTTAGCCCCCACTTCCACTCTTTTTGCCAAGCTAGGCATTTTGCCTGCAGGCTCAAACTCTGTACACAGACGTGAGAACTTTATCGATCGTCTTATGTCACGGGTTGTCTACACAGGAGGCATTTCACCCGTGTTTTTCACTAGTCCTTCTCATGTGTCATGTCTCTCAGAATAGAAATGCCACAGTTTTAGTCAATGTAGTTATCCACACTGGCGGCCCAA
The DNA here is from genome assembly GCF_014851395.1 of Micropterus salmoides. Classification (NCBI taxonomy): domain Eukaryota; kingdom Metazoa; phylum Chordata; class Actinopteri; order Centrarchiformes; family Centrarchidae; genus Micropterus; species Micropterus salmoides. The sequence continues at coordinate 12,015,621 of NW_024040817.1, forward strand.
CGGCTTGCATTTTACTTGACCCTGAAGTGGGGTTTTTTTCATCCTTTTTCTGTGCTCAACTACAGTGATTGTGTGTTGGGCTCTAGGCGCTCCCAAAATGTTGGTGACCTACACTCTGTGCCTGAACACATGCTTCAGGTCAGTCTCTGATTCTCACTAAATTCAGTCTGCTGCTGGTTTGAATTTTTGATTATAAGGTTAATTGCAATGGCCTGTTGTATCTGCAACAGACTGCATCACAATTGTGTATGTGACTTTCACTGTCTCTCAGAAAGCTTTTAACCACGATGCAATCTAATGAAAAAGTTTGGTTTTGGTCAGTGACACAGACGATTCTGTACACTCAGATAGCTTGAAGATTTGATGTTAAATATTTGTTTTTTATGTACTGAACACCTCAGATGGTGGCTGAAGAGTCTGCACCATTACCAGAGCAGCAAGTGTCACATGCAACAAATTGTTACGTTGCAAGCGTTTGTGCACAAATGGATTGCAGGAGCAGAGAGGTGCAGATGAGGAGGATGAAGCCTTAAAACCAGTGGGATGCGTGTGGTTTAAAAAAAACATAGTTGATGCATAGATGCAGAATGGAGAACTCTTTAGTGCATCTGTATATGAGATGTTGCTGCTAGAAAAACTGAACTTGGATATTTTGATGTTACTTTGATTTCATTTCTACACAACTTATTGTCAAATACATTCGACCTAGTCGGCCAGTGTGAAGGTTTATCTCTTTGATCTGTTGAGTCATGCAAACACACAGCGATTAGATCACATGCATCGAGTGTGTTTTGTCCTTTTGCTCCCCCCGACATCGGCTCTTTAGGCCCTTTACCTGGCCCTTATATTCAACCCCCACCCAAGCACAGACCCACACTGACAACACACTCCTGCTCTTTAACCGAAAATATTTCCATGTTGTCTGCTGTTAGACATCATTTTTGGTGTTTAAGTCTGTGTTACAGATATGGCATTATTCAGTTGACACGTCTTTAGCTGGCATGTGTGTATGTGTGTGAGAGTGTTTTGTCAGCCTGGCAGTGTACCATTCCGGAGGCCCCCACACTTGTTCCCTGTTTCATTCTGTCGCCCGCTGCAGTCCCAGCTCTGTCTTTAAGGCGACCTGTCAGATCTGCACTAATCCCCAGGATGACGATGCCATGCAGCCTGTGGCGTTCCCCTTCTTTTTTTTCTGGTCTGCACTCTCTGTTTTTACTCCTCCCTCTCTGTCTTCCCCTTTTTCTCTTTCTCACTCTCTGTCCCTGTAATCGTGTTTTCCTGACAAATCGGGCTGTGTACGACTGTGTGTGTACAGTGTACAGTGTTTGTGGATAAATTATGTGTGTGTGTGTGTGTGTGTTAAACAAAGAGTGAACAAGTGTGAGTGTGATTAAGTCTAAATGTGTGTGACAGCTGATGAAATTTTCAAAGCATGCATACGTGTTTGAGCGTATTTATGTATGAGACCTGCCACCTGATTGACTCAGGTGCTTTACGGGCCAATTAGCACTTCCCCTGTATAGTGTTTTTCCTCACAGTTTATTTCATTAACAAATTCTCTGTCTGTGTTGCTACATCAGTTTTGGCAAGAGAATAATCTGTTCCAAAATTAGGCATACCTGTATATAATAAAGTGATACAAAAATAATAACTTCCTTGAAAATTCATTGTGGAGATAATGAAGGTAAGTGGAAGTTTAAAAAGGAAGACCATTTCTTATTTAAAGTTGAAAGATTTCAATCCTGGTTGATTTGGCAATTCTGTGGTTACCATAATACTTGCAGCCAGACAAATTCAAGTTGTTTTAATAAAGAAATGTAATTTCTAAAACTATGATATGATTTCATACTGTGCATGGAGCAAGTAGTTTTCCAGCAAGGTGGTTACCCTAGTTGGCAGTGTTGTTATGATGTGGGGACAGAGTGGACCCAAACGCAACGCTCAGGATGAACAGGTTTTATTGAAGGGAAAAAGGGGTTGAGGGAGTGGAGGTGAGGGAGAGGCAGACGCCAGGGAAACACGGGCACATGGAACCGAGGAGACTGAGACAAGGGCACTGGGGACCGAGGAAGTAAGGAGGCACGGGGAGGACACCGTGGAAGAGGTCCGAGGGGAGAGGGCAGTGTGGCGAGCCCAGCTGACGGGACGGAGGACAGAGGTGAGTGAACCTGGATGGGAGACAGACAGACAGGGTTAGACACTGGGGAAACAAAGTAAAGGGAAACAGAAATGACACAGAATACTCAAGAGCTTGAGTGGTGAAGTGGCACCAAGTAAGGAGCAACAACAATCAAGCAGGGGTTGACTGGAGAACCAGGGTAGAAGTACTGTCAGAGATGAGGCTGATTGCTGGCAGGTGTGGCAGGCAGAGGAGGTGGCTGACGAGGATGCAGATGTGACCGTTGGCTGGGCTCAGGAGCAGAGGGAGAGAGAGAGAGGGAGAGCACACGCAGGGGAGGAGACACAGGGAGGCAGGCAGAGTATAGGAAAAACAGAACACCAGGGGAAAACAGAATCACAAGCAAAAAAAAGGAGAAATAAACAGGACACTCACCGTCAGCCGGGCTGCCACCTTCAACTCTTCATCCAACAGCACCCTGTGTTTTCTCCTTCTTATTCAATTACTGCCAGCAGTATTTAAACCTGACCCACTGATGGAAACATGCAGAAACTGTCTTTTTGTAGAAGCGGTCAGCGCACTCACAAACACACATTCCATTTCCTGTTGCTGCTGCACAATAAAAGCCACCCATGTTTCACCAGTTGGACACTTTTAATGTGAAGATGCGGAGGCAGTAAAATGTTATCAGTTAGTTTATTACATACATTCATTATTTTAATGTGAATCCCTAGTTCTTAGGTAGGCAATCTGAATCTGGCTGTCCACCACTAATAAAAGCTAGAAAGATCCTTACTGAATGTAAATACATTAAATTGTTATTACAGAAAAATGCAGACCATAAATTGTATCAAAAATGTGGTTTGACTAATATAACTAATGTATTTGTTAAGATTTGCTAAGACTTGTGCTATACAGGACTTACTTGTAAAAGAGACTGTGTCTCAATGGGACTTCCTGTTAAATAAAAGTTTATATATATATATATATTATAAATATATTTTTCATCTCCCAATTTATTCAGCTGACGTTCATATTTTTCTATTCAACCAAGCAGATACTACCACCACCTCCAGGAGCCAATCATCTCATTGCTGTCAAACTTTGAAATCTGCTGTCAGCTGTCATTTTAGTGTCCAGGTGAAGTGACCTGCCTCCACCCCATTCAGCTCCAGTTTTCATCCAAATCAGCTGTCTAGTGTGTCCTAGTAGTCAACTCATTACAAGTCTGGCTACAAATCACATCCATCCAGCCATATCTTCAGCTATTGGTCTTCACTCTTTCTTCACCACCAATGTCTAGACTCATTTACAGTTAAGGATTGACAAACTTCATAAAATACTGACATCATGATGGAATCTAATAGATAAATGACCATTATTTGAGAATTAACTGTACTGTTAACTTATTCTTTTAGACTGCCATAGCAAACCTGTTTTCATTGTGCTTTTCATTTGTTTTTTATGTTGGAATTTATGCAAACAGCCTACCCATCCCAAGAGGAGCCACTCACATAAGAAGAAAAAACAGTAAAAGTAATATTGCAAACATCAAATCAACCTCCAGCTAAGATTTGATTAAAGAGCGACACCTCCCCTGATGTGCATCCTACTCTGTGAGCTCCAGTCTTTTCTTCAATACTCTCACACCTTTTCTATCATGCTCCCTTGCACATGCATATCGTTGTTCAGTTTGGTTTTCAGTTATTTACCTGTTTTCAGCCTGTCATCTTGTCACCAACAGATTCAAGGGAGATAAGCACTGTACCTGACCAAGAAAGGAAAGAGAAATCACAGGAAAAGTATTTGCATAAGCCTCAGGGGAGGATGGAGGGGGGTTGTTGATATAGTTGGATAAGGAGGATGTTCTATTTCTGTCGTATCTGGGCTGGGATCAGTAACAGATCGGGGCTCAACGCATCACTCAGCTACTACAAAGATAAATATATAATTGAAAGTGGAATAAAAACAGAGATGTGTGGGATGAGAGATGTGTAGTTCAGACTTGAGTCCAAACCTTTGAGGCGATCTGATGCACATCATTAGCTGATGTTTTCTTCTTGCGCATGTGTACCTGCATAGATGTGTATAATGTGTAATCAGTGTGTGTGTGAGATACAAAGGACTGTGTGGAAGGACTATTTGACAACTGCTGTGTGAGTGTGTTTTTCATCATCTATGCATGTTTGTCTTGGATTTTGAGCAAACAAATTTGTGCATTTGCACTGATATGCGATTGCAAGCATCTTGGACGATTAAGTCACATTTCCTATCAGCAGGAGAATATGTGTATATGTGTGTGTGGGAGGAATCTTTGCATTTGGACTTGTATTGATGTGTGTCTACAAATAGCAGCGTGCACAAGCCAGCATTTATTTATGTGTAATCATGATAAAGATTGCACACTGCCTGGATGAAGGAAATAGAGGAAGAAGAAAAGGATATAAACAAGGCTGAATGGGATTTGTATGAGGAGAAGGGACTCCCCAGGGGCCAATAAACTTGCTTAATTACGGAAGACCTTGTTAATTTGGTCTCTGGCAACGCAGAAGATCTCTGTCTTGCCAAGGAAATACAGCAGCAGCTGCAGCAGCTGACTCTTCCCTGAACTCTACATGGCCTTGTCCCAGTCAGCACAGCACAAGCAGGGAGAGATGAATGTATGGTACTTGCTTTTTTGTTGTAATATTTTCTGCTTTCAACACCATCATCCCGGCTCTGCTGCAGGACAAGCTCTTCCAGATGAACATGCCTGACTCCACCTGCAGGTGGATCACAGACTTCCTGACGGACAGGAAGCAGCATGTGAAGCTGGAAAAACATCTCTCTGACATCAGCACCGCTTTCGCTCAAGGCTGCGTTCTTTCCCCTCTTCTCCCTTTATACCAACAGCTGCACCTCCAGTCACCAGTCCATCAAGCTCCTGAAGTTTGCGGATGACACCAACCTCAATGGGCCCATCTCTGGTGGGGATGAGTCCGCCTACAGGTGGGAGATCGACCATTTGGTGACCTGGTGCAGCCAGAACAGTTTGGAGCTCAATGCTCTGAAGACCGTGGAGATGGTCATGAACTTCAGAAAGAGCCCAGACCCCATCATCCTGTGTGACTCCCCAGTCGTCACTGTGGACTCCTTCCGCTTCCTGGGCATCATCTCCCAGGACCTCATGTGGGAGCTGAACATCACCTCCCTCACCAAGAAGGCCCAGCAGAGGATGTACTTCCTGTGGCAGTTAAAGAAGTTCAGCCTGCCAAAGACAATGATGGTGCACTTCTACACCGCCATCATTGAGTCCATCTTCACCTCCTCCATCACCATCTGGTACGCTGATGCCACCACCAGGGACAAGGGCGCATATCATTCGCTCTGCAGAGATGGTGTTTGGCTGCAATCTTCGATCTCTTCAGGACCTATACACCTTCAGGATTCTCAGGCGTGCAGGAAAGATTACAGCTGACCCCTCCCATCCCGGTCACAAACTGTTTCAGTCTCACCCCTCTGGCAGGAGGCTGCGGTCCATCAAGACCAAAACCTCTCGCCACAAAAACAGCTTCCACCCTTTTGCAGCTAGCCTCATTAACAAGGCCTGGGTCCCCCACTGACACTCCCCCCTTCCCTCTCAAATACTGTATATATTTGCACATGTAAATATTATTCAATTTCACATCATTGTACATACCCGGTATATTGCACATATTTGTTGTTTGTTGTTAAGTGTTAAATGTCATTCTTCTATTTTTTCCATATTTATATATTTCTACATTTATTTACGTCAACTGTATGTTTGTCTTTGTTTGTCTATGTGTAGCACCTTATCTCCAAAACAAATTCCTCGTATGTGTAAAAACAACTTGGCACTAAAAGCTTCTGATTCTGATAAAAACGTTGAAAACATTCCCAGTATATTGCACTATGTACTTCTGTTCACACAAATACTGACAGAGATAATTGCATCAAGTATGAAAAAATAAAGCACAGTTGTTGTTTGTGGAAAGTTACATAAATTGTTAGAGACAGCCCCCAAGTCATAGGTCAAAAAGGTGCGGGGGGGAGTTTTTAACTATTCGACCACCCAATAAGCAGTTCCGATGGAGTATACTGGTGTCTCAAGTTTGTCTGCAAGCTGGAAATGTATTTTGCCACTTTGTTAATGTGTTTGTTATTGTTGCGATCTCAAACTTCTGTCTAAAGGTTTCTTTTTATTTGGTTGACTTGTTGCTAATTATTTGAAACAGGCTTGCCACTTATTAAGAACTTTATTACTTTTTAACAAATCCAAGAATTCAGATAAATGTAAGCTAAACATAAAAACTGAGGTATAAATCCTTCATTTTGTTATTGGTCTTTTGTAGTATAATGCTGCTTTACTGATGAGAATGGCTCTTTACAAGATTACATTACTTTCATTTACTTGTACAAGGGCAAGTAAATGCTGTTGCGTGTGTTACTGATGGTGCTGGGAAATGAATTCTCTTTTACAACTTTGGTAACTTGCCGCTGCCCTAGCAAAGCAGAACCGTCACAATGAAGAAACAAACAACCAAAGGTGACCAGGTGAAAAATAGTAAACCACATAATAAATGATCTTGGCTCAAGGGGTTTTGTGCATTCTGTAAGTTGTGGCGGAAAGGAGGGGAGAGAGTTGTGTTTGAGGATTTTAAAGAAGAAACTGAGATGTATTGCCCCTCCGCTTCTCTCTGCGAACAAGTGTGAGTTTATATGTGTAGGGCAGTCATATTACAGCATAGTGCTACACAAATGATCCCAGTGTGAAATGAAAGCTGCTATAGGGGTAGTAAGGGAGGGAGGAAAGGAGAGAGGGATTTAAAATATAGAGGCAGAGTCATTGATTAAATGCTGCAAAGTGAGAGTAATTCTGCGTGCACTGGGAATACACACACCACACTCTTTCCATTATTCATGCCTCTGCATTTCTTTCTTCACCTTCTTCTATCCCTTTCATTCTCTCTCTCCCTCTGTCTCTCTCTCTCTCTCTCTCTCTCTCTCTCCATCCCTGTGAGCTGGCTGTCGATGAGTGATGATAAATTGCGGCCGGTGTGGAACCTGCGTTTAGTTCTGTCATTATTCAATAACAGGTGCAGCAGAAATCAAGGCAGCCTGGCACTTATTGTGCTGCTGCTGGTGCCATGTGATTATTTGCCATAATTTACTTTACTATCCTGTCCTATAGAACTAACATTAACTTGAGTTGTTTGTCTAACTGGGAGAGGAGAGAACTGTGGGTGTCCACCAGTTTGAGTAACTACTTCAGTTTAATGAAACAAAGTGTTCCAAAGTTGTCGATAATGACTAAGTTGTCAGTGCCTTATCGGGAAAGTGGTCTACAGCGGCATTTACCTTTGACAGTTTGTGCAGACACAACATGGAAGCTGCAGAAAGTATTCTTGAGATATGGATAAAAGAATAGGTTTATTTGAATGTAGTTATACATATTATATAACTATATTAAACAGAAATAGTTCTGTAAATAAGTTCTGCAACTTACAACTTACTTTTACGATGTCATAAAATACTGAAAATGTGTCCAAGGTGTCATCATATAGCTTGTTTTGTCTGACAAAAATTCCTAAACCCAAATATTCTCAATTTACAGTGAATTTGCATCATAAAGCAGCAATATCTTTCGTTTGAGACGCTGAAAACTGAATGTTTCAAATATTGCCTTACTCCTCAACTTAAAAGTTGCTATGCTTGTCAAGCTATTTGCCTGCACATATACAGTATGTATGCTGTTAACAATGATAATGGTGGCAGATTTACTCAAAATTCTTAATTTTTTATAATTTTTGAAACTGCATCTGTGATTTCAGAAAGACAGGAAAAGCAGGCTTCTCAATTTTGCTGTCTGACATGAATGGACAATTTTATCAGCAATAGCTAGCCGGCTTATTAAACTAAAGTTAGCGCTATGAGATGATAAAAAGGTTGCCTCTACCTGACAACTGACTGTTGAAACAATGGGAAAACCATCTTAAATAAACTGCAATATTGAGCTGGGAAAATGTAAGCCCAGAATGTTTAAGTATAAATGTAATGGTAAGCTATGATTGGACAATTGCGGTTTTGGGGAGTTGTTTAGTGAATGGTCAATTTACCACTTGTTTTAGTACTACAGTAAAAACTGTTGGATCTGAAATCATAACTTGCATTGCCTGAGAATGTCTCGTGTGTATCATGACTTTTATATTAGTAGTTTTGACTTTCCCAGCATGGCATCCTGCTAGCCCAGTCTGACCCCCTGCAGTGGTAGCAGATATATCAGCCTGCTCAGCTTAAACCGCATTGATATGTGAGGGATTTATTCTATGTTAAACCCATGGGGCTGCAGTCTGCTGACTTATATTGGAGTCGGCCACAGTGATGGCCTATGGGTTAATGGGTTGGCAGTTGGAGTTGAGGACACAGGAATTAGGCCTCTGCTACTAATTGCACAAGGGAAAGATTTGTTTAAATTGGGTGGGAATAAGCCTGCAGGGCTACAGTGGAGGGTACTCAGCCAAATATCTGAATCGACAAGTAGGCCTACGTCTGAAGAGCTTCATTGACAAAAGCAGGCACAGGGATAGTTGTTCACTTCATGCATATCACAGATGTTGTTCAATCTGATCACTTTTTGGTGTCCTTATCTTTGAGTACAGTAAGTGTAACGCCTTCATTTAAAACTCTATATCACAGCAGTTTTTATTTTAAAATCTGTATTCCTTTTTTAATATCTTTTACAGTTGTAGAAAAATGTGGTCTGCCTCAGTGGATGATGTAACACTTTGAGGAGCTATCATTTAGCTATCTTTACACACATATTGTATATCAAAATACAAGCCTTTTGACACCATCTCTGCTGTTACTATGCTTTCCACCAACCACCTCTCTGCGTTTTCACTAATGCCAACTCTACTTCCTGCTTTGGGGCAAAATATTGCTAATATTCGTAATCTGTTCCAAAACATTATAGCAAGTGCAAATTAGTAGTGATATTAGCTATAGTTCAAACAGGGTCATAGGGGTGACACGTTACCCTGTCTCTCTATATTAATAAAATTAATAACTTTAGAGGCCAGTAATGAACACAGAAAGAAAGCTCTATGAATGAAACATTTACATTTCAAAGTTGGTTGATTTGGACTTACGCTCTCTGCTTTGTATTTACGCAATATGTGTAAATTTTATTTTGGAAGTTTTGCCTTTTTATTTTATTCTTGTTCCAAACCTATAGCAAGTATTCATCTTCAGTCCTGTTTAGCTTAAATATGTGATTTTTAAAGGTGATCATATTTTACACTAACAGCTAATCCAACGCAAATATGTGACCACTATTCCATCATGTAAGGAGGCTAATCCAGTTGTGCTTGGATTCATTTCATGTAAACATAGCCGCTGACTGCTGAGGGATACCAGAGGACAGGGTACACATGATTAGTAATGAGTAATAAGTAGTACAATGACTTCTTCTTGATTGACTGACAAATGGATGCAGACTGATGATGGAATTGTGTATGTGTGTGTTTGTTTGTGTTTCCATTTTTTGTGCTTGTTTTATGTTCTGCATATATGCGTGCATCAGTAGGCTTCTCTCCACATCTTTTCTGCTCTTGCTCTGGTTCCCTGCTTGACCCACTATTTATGAAGTATTTGGTCATCTGAGAAAAGTACCAACAATAAATATTGCATGTTAGTCCCAAACTCCACAGTCTCTAATCGTGTTCATGTTTCTCCCAGCGGTGCTCCCCAAGATGCTGTTTGAAGCAGGCGTTTCCACTCTCCAAAGCTCGAAACTCCCAATGAAAGGTGCGCCCGAGGACAACAAGGCTCTTCAAGCATATTTTCTGTTTAGCAACAGATGCATCACGTCTGTTTTTTTTATGAGATCCTTTGCTCTTTTTCTCTCCACCCATCCTCTCTGATGTTCTGTTAAGCTTGCTATCTGATGTGTTAATGAGGCACTAATGAGACAAGGTCTGTCTTAATCTCAGGCAGAGGATTGGCCAGACAATTTTAAACAGTCTGTGGGATTAGCAGAGGGAAGGACACTCCATGAGATAGGGCGTGAGAGAGAGAAACAGAAAGGGAATGTTAGACTGAGAGAGACAAAGGTGAAAAGCAGAGTTGTATATATGCGTGTTATGTAAATTAGTGGTAGACTTCTAGTTGTAGTTCTGTGATAATGAATAGAAAATGAGTGGGTGGAAGGAGTCAGTAACTTTAGAAGACAGTTGGGACCTTGATGGGAAACAAATAACGAGGCAGTGGTTTTGCACACACTTAACACCCAAAGACTTATTTAAAAAAGAAAACGGACATAGATTGCCATCTTTATCCCTTGAGAAGGCTTTTGACTGTCTTTAAAGTGTCAACTTCTTTCATCCTCTCTCTCAGGTCCAGTCCTGCTGTCCTGTGGCCATCTCTTTGTCTTTGCCAGTGCTCTCTGCTTTCTGAAAGATAAAGGGATGTCCTCTATTTCTCTTGATGAAAACCCAGGGAGCTCCACTGCAGATGTCCTGTCGCTCCCACCTCATTCACCGGTGGGATCCCTCAAATCAATCAAGTCAATTACCATTGAAGTCTCATAATTTCCCCTCATCACAGATTGATTTGTGTTTGATTTCTTTGAAAGTTTGCCAGAGTGACTTTATCCTGACTCACCAGAACTTATGGTGTAAAAAGATTTTGATTTTCCTTTGTCTAAACTAGGAAGTATAAATTAACTCAGGAACACTGTTTTAAATTGTCACTGCTAGCTTTGCTATGAGTCAGGGGTTTGAGAACTTTCCACTTGCGGCAGATTTGTAAAGCTGACAGCTGATTTCAACTGTCCCAGTCTGAACTGCAGCTGTGAAGTTGCCCTACTGCTTGCACTCTATGTGTCTGATGCCATATGTTGCTTTTTTGACCGAGATTCTGCCAAAGGGATTATCTTGGATTATCCAAAAGTCTCGTCTTCCAGCTCCAATTCCACTTCTGGCTTCTTCTCCTGACTTCTGATTCCCCTCTGCAACCAGAAACTTTTCTCTAGATGATACATGCAGAATGGCCCAGCATCTAGTTACCATTGTAACAAAATGCAAAATACTCACACAGAGGGCTGAATTCGTACGATCACCCGAAACCTTCAGTCAAATACATTTTATTGTATAAATGTGCGGTATGGACATTTCTCTGTAGTTGTTGTTTTCTACAGAATAGTAATTGTACAAAATGGAATTTTACTTGTGGAATTAAATCCTGGAATATAAATTCCATAAAATATACAATACATATATCGAAGTACACAATCCATTTACTTTCTGGAAACAGGTTAAAAGAGAAGAAAATATTTTTATATCTATTACATTTCTGATGGCAGGAGCAGAGTATTGTGATTTAGTTCATTTAAGATGGCAAAAGAAGGTCAACATAGCATAACATAGCATTAACGGTTATTAAGGCTTTTCTGGCACAAATATACCTTCGCATTGCAACACAAAACAGTGAGATTTATTCAATGTTGTGATTTCCACCCCTCACCTTATGTACATTTTCCTACTCTGTGGGAAATGTTGAAACAAGTTAAGAATTACATTTTGGTTGTATTTATCTTATCCATAAAAAAGAATGCATGTCAGAATACATGTGATAACATGCAGGACTTGTCTTGTGCAGTGTGACAGTGACAGTGGGATTATGGGAAGTGGAGCTGCAGCAATCTGTCTCTCCACTAACAGAACTGGGTCTCACGCCACATCACGCCACATGGGGAAAGTGTCAGAGAAGTGATCTCTTTTTAAGGATTTGCTGCTGTAATATTTAGTACACACACACTGCCACACATGCGAGCCATCCACATTCACACACATGCACAATGTGAACGGGTTTATGTACATTATGCACACATGCTTTACACACACACAAACAAACACTGCAGATCTGCTTCAGGAAGACATCCTGTGCACTCACAGGCAATCAGAGGCAGCTTCTTTTTGCATGGCAACTGTAACATACTTGAATTGTGTGAACTCAAATCCACTCAAGTGATTTATGCAGGAAACGTAGTATGGCGCGATACTGACCCACTTGAAAACTGAATATTTATGACATCATGACACAATGCACTTTCACTAAGGCCTTCTCTCTCTCTCTCTCTCTCACACACACACACACTCTCTCCTGCTTAAGTGATAAATCTATTTCTCAAGGTTATTACTTACCATTGTTTCATTTCTCACCTCTGTGTATCCCTGTGCAAATAAACTGAACTAAGCAAAAAGTAATCTGAATTTAAATGAGCAGAACAAAAAGTCACAGTATACTAAAATGATTATAAACTGAAGAAATATTTCCTCTACCTGCCTTGTTTTTCCTTCTCTGTTTTTTCATCTCTTATTTTCTAGAAACAACAAACATTTTAGGCCGTCTGGGTTTCACCCTCTGAGCTGACTTATACATGTGTGCACCTTCTGTATATGGTCATTTCAACATTCCCTCCCATATAAGGAATGAGGTTTGCAGGCCATACACATTGTATTAAAATGTCAGCTACAGAGGCAAATTGAGTAACCTAATACAATAGTGTAACCTAATACACTAATACATATTATGTGCAACTACAAGGAGATTGGTCATGCTCTGATACACAAGTTAATGTATTCTTATACATATGTATACACGCACATACCACCATTCACTTTTTTCCATAAGAGCTAACCAGCACACTCAGTAATGAGTTAGGTAGTGTACAAATGTATGAATAATATGAATTTATTAATATGACACATAGACCATAATATTATAAAAGACCCCAAATATTAAATTTTAAGAGCAATATAACTTTTACACATCGTTGATCACCTATCGCCCAAGCTATTGTCAGATTTAAACATGGGAAGTCATTGTCATTTAGCCTTTGTATTAGCACGTAGTGCTAAGACAGGCGTCACATCCTTCAAATAGGAAGTATCTTATTCTTGAATATAACTCACACAATGGCACACAATGCTCTGTTGCAATGTTTGTTCTTCCTGTCAGTACTGACTATCAATGCCACATGATACTTACACATCTGCTAAATTGCAGACCAATTTGTACACCTGGGACAACATAAATTAGATTGTGAGGCCCCAAAATATTAATGTAAAGAGTATAGGTCTATATGAGCAACAATTAAGATTTCATGTCTAGCAGACTGGGGAGCCATGAATTGCTTTGGAAATATTGTTAATGGTTCAATCAATAAAAAAGATTGGAGGCATTCAGTCATCAGCATTTTAACCGCAATTAAAACAAAAAACATAGAAAAACAGTTGTTTGACTAACTTCCAGCAGATAGTAGCTATTTGTAACTGTGGCATGCACTGAACAAGAAACACACATGCTTATGCTCACACACACAACATGGCTCATATATGGAGTCTAAATTCACCATAAATAATCACATTCAATAACACAAAACTCATTACACAGTTTGCTTTCCCACATGCAGACTGAGGTGTGAAAATCACCATCTGTATCTAAAGCATTTTTTTGTGTAAGAAGTTGAAGCCAAAAGTCACTTTACACTTTATGTGGATGTATGATTTGATTTTATATGTCGATTAAAATGTGTATAATGGGAATTTGTACATAGATGATGAAATGTGAAGAAAATATACTTAGGTATGTGTAACACATAGCAAACACACAAATGTTTTGTGATAGACGTGCTATTATGCATAATGTGCATTATCTTATAAGCAGTAAAAGGCCTGGGGGACACAGACAGACACTGAAGGAAGTGTTTTTTGCAAGGTTATAATATTCAGTTCTGGATTAAACTGTTTAAGAGAGGTGTTGATTAAATTTTATGGTCATTTCAAAGGATACTTTTTGCTGTGGTTTTGAGTTGCGTTGCATTATACTGATAATCTTTCTAATAATTTGTTCATAATTTTTATATAAATGAGGGTAGACTAAATATGCACCTCTCATGTAAGCCCAAAATGACCATAAAGTTAAATTAGCATCTCTCTAAAAAGGTTTAGACAAACACTGAACACTGTAATCTTCATGAAGGTAAGATTTATTGTTGGACTGTTGTACTAGACCACTTTAATATAGTAATAGCCAGGTGTACCTAATGAACTGACCACAGAGTGAACATACAATCGTTGTATTTATGTATCAGACAGATTAATTGATAAATGGACTATTGGGAGACTTGCCTTTGGCTAAAATAGATCCAAATAAACAAGTCTATAATGAAAATAATAATTACTTTCAGCCCCAATGCTAGCTATATAACCTTTCCCTCATACCTGTTCCTTGATGTAGGAAACCCCATGTAACAGGTACTGTGACATCACAGTTATTTGAATTGTATATTGTAGAAAATGTAAATATTACATGAAGGATTTTAGGCTCAGATGTGTACAATGAACATAATTGATAATAACCTTTACTACAAAGTTTTCAAAACCACTCATTAAGTTTTGTGGGGAGACCTGTGAAGAAGTGGCAAGAAAATATTTTCACCTTCCAGCTGTCTTCAAAAGAAAAAAGTAGTTATGATGAATGATGAATGTAAATGCCTCTGTACAAGCTACTACACAGTAATTGTTCTCTAAAACCTTGGTTTCTCTGCTCAGGACTTTACTACTCTTCTTGCAAACTTGCCACAATGAATAAAACAGACATTTATTGCTAATATAAAGTACAGTTCAATCGTCAGTCTCTTTTATTGGACAACTTTTGAATTCAGTAGACCCTCAAAGGTTCAAAGCTTATTGAAGCTGTACTTCCTATTATGCTATTCAGCATCACCACTTCACGTAAGATTAAAAACTAGCCTCTCACTTTAAAAGGCAGTCGGATTAAATGCAGTGGTAAATCTTCCACCAAGCAAAATGTAGACACTTGCTAGGCCTCTGTGTGTACTGATGTGTTTTTCAGGGTGGCTAATTAAATACCTGTCTTATGACCTGTCTTGATTATGATAATCAAGTGCCAAGCAGGCAAGTCTCTGCAGATCAGACAGTGGATGTCCCTGTGATTAGAAGTGTAACAGAGCTTGAGATGACCAGGGACAGATCATTAGTAGGTCTAAATGTGGTAGCACCACTCAGGGGGTCCTATGATCACTCCTGAGAAAGGGAGGGAGGCACAGTGAGAGGAGAAAGATGAAGATTGTGTTTGTGTGAAGGCCTGTTCACGCTCAGTTTTGTTCCATGGGCCAAGGCAGAGAGTGAAAGTGGGGTTGGGGTAGATTAAACATCAAGAAGATAAGAGATGATAGATATCTTTACTTGAGCACCTGAGACGTACCTGATCCGATTCCAAACTGAGTTACTTTGATGTAGCTGGGAGCTCAGAGTGAGGCATGAATGGGGTTGGTTTTTGAGTGAATTTTTATCCATTGTGGTTTGGAATTTCTCAGTTTTAATTTGATAAGACTACTGCTGAACATGAATGAATTGTCAAAGTTTGTTACCATTGTTTGATTAACATGCCGGGGCCACCCAGGGCAACATTTTCTGTTAACCCACCCAACAACAATATCCACAGTTGCCAACTTCGTTGAATTTGTATTCCATTCTTGTTTTATCATTCTTGGTGAATTCATGTCTAAAGACCTAGAAAATCGTGCACTTTTTCAATGCTTTGGATGTTTTTTTATATTGAAATACAGTACACAGTGTTTAAATGGATATTGCTATTTTTGTTTTTTATATTTTCTTTTCTATATTGATGTTGTCTGTGTTGTATTTATTGTCCTAAGACTGCTTTTATATGCTGCCTTCTTGGCCAGGTCTCTTAAATGATAGATGACAATCTTACTGAGACGTTTATCTGGTTAAATAATGGAAATAAAAGAAGTAAAGAAAGAAACAATATGGTGGAACTGACAGAGGCAGTAAAACATGATGCATCCAGAAAGATGTTTACACCTAACTAAATTTCAGATTTTTTTTTTCTAGGACCACATAAAAGACATTTTACAAACCCAAATATTAAATATAAATAGTATATGTGCTTAATCTTCTTCACATGATTAAATGTATCGCACCGACACAAATGTGTACATTGGTAAAATGTTCTTTTAATGTTTCAAATTTGTGGATCTGCTTTGAGTGGATAAACAGCTTTGAAGTAAAAGTAGTCGAATAAAGAATAGCCGCAGGTAATTGGCCTTGGTGATTGTTGTTATTAATATTTGCATAGAAAACTGTTGATCTGTGTAAAAATATAGCCACTCTACGAATGGAGATTACATGATGGTGGATGTGAGGATAAAAGCACTGATTAGGTCTGAGCTCCGGGATATGTGATAAGTTGTGCTGCCATGGCAACGCTATCTGACCTTAATATGTATGGAATATAAATGGCCATTATAGTATACCTAAATGCTGACATGTCCTGTATGTTTGTGTGTATGTGTGTGTTTCTCTGTATCACATTCACAATGCACAGCAACTGTCTGTTCCTGACTTTCTCTTTCTCTTATTCCCCCCCATCTGTCACACACATAGATGTACACGTATGTGCGTCTAGCTTCTAGACCCACCACCAGCACTGTGCATGCACAACAGAGGGCATGCTTTGTGTGTGCTCGGAGACTGCTGTGCTCTATTTGACATCATATTGAATTTGGTGAGGTTGAAGACAGGGTGTTTGCTGAGCCTAATTTACCTGGGCTAGACCTCACAGAGGGCCTGGGAGGGGCTGATAATTAAAATGGCTTGCTGCTGCTGGGATGGAATATTCATGGGAGATTACTTCCACCCTCAAACATCCCTGCACTTCACTGAGGTGTGTTTGTGTGTGTGTGTGTGTGTGTGTGTGTGTACACAAACATGCTTTTGTGTATTGTGTCTATGCATAGGTGTGATAAGAGAGAGTGTGTATGTTGTCCTAGACATTTATGTTTTGTGTGTATTTTTTTTAATTAGTCAGTGTGATTGTGTGTGTGTGAGAGAGAGAGAGTTATTGTGCTTGTCTACACCCCTTCGTGACCTTTCTCTCTCCCCATAATGTAAAGTCATCAGAGCGCTGCAGAAGATATTTAGGTCAGTGTGAGACACCACACACAAGATGATATGAAAGACGGGCAGAGTGAGAGACGGACAGAGAGAGAAATAATGAAATTGACGGGTCCCATGAGGTGGTGACAGCAGGCTGTCCTCACTAGTTGATGGATGACAAATGCTCAGTGTCCATGTCTATCAGAGTCCCCACACATCTCTGTCAATATAACACAAGTTAAACAGAAAATCTGGCTTAATTTACTTTGTCACTGACATTTTCTCCCAGTGATAATGTTTGTGACATGTGCATCATTGATGATACATAATGCCATAAACTCTACTTTGCTAGTGAAAAGTTTTGGACATAAACATCTGTGCCTGACCCCTGGCTACATTATATCTGTGAATAATTGCAATTTATTGCAAATCCTTAGTCTGGGCACTCGAGGACAAACTTAAAATTTTCAGAAGGGACTCCTTGGTGACTTATATGACTTAGACTATATCAAGTTTGCAAATTTGATAGCCCATGATAGTCATTTTCTTTATGATAACTCCTTATGTGCCTGTGAATGAGGGAAGCCTTGACCTTTTATCCAAGTGGATAAAAGCCCCCCCCCCTTCCTCTCCTACTCGCCTCATTAGGGTGTATTTGGATCTTAGGCCATTAAGGAGCATGAGGCGAGGGTCTGAAATGAGATGAAAACAGTAGGAAGGCAATAAAAAAGGCTTGTTAGAAGAATTTTATTACCGTTTACTCCGCTCATAGTCTGGAGAACAGCTTGCGTCACACCAGGCACTGGATCTATATTTGTCATAATGGGACTGAAAAAAGACCTTTGCTTTCTTAATTGTTCTCATGTTTAATGCAGACAATTTAAGAAGACTTTCTGGGCCATTTTCACATATTTTAAAAATCAACAGCAGTGAATTTCTTCCCCCACTGACATCTAAAAATATACGTTACTGTTTCTGTGAAATCAAGCAACCTCACTGTGTTTGTGAGAAGCTTTCATATACCTGAGCAGATACAGGCTTCTGCTCCAACCATTAATCATAATTCTGGGGCTTTGTGTGCGAGAGAGAGATAGAACAGCAGATGAAGACACAGAGCAGATTGAGCTATTTGTTATCACAGCTTATCCCAACACCGGGATGCCTGCTATTATCCTGCCAACACTGGGAATGGCAGGTGGAAAATGGGATTCCTCCCTCTGGTCTGTTATTTTATTGGATTTATCCCCCCATATTCTTTCTACGGCATTTTCTGCTGGATTGAGAATAATTTTCCTGCCCGCATTCATGGAGGTCATGGAAGCGAGGGCAAAAAACTGGGAAGAAGGTGGCTGAGGGCAAGGTGGGAGAGGAGGAGGGGGAGGAAGTGAGGGTGGATGACATGCTGATAGTGAGAGATAAACATTTTTCTGCAGTTGTTATCCTAGGTGAGGCTATGACCTCTCTGGCTTGTTGATTGTTATGTTTGGCCAAGACGTTATCTCTCTAACACAGAGAGCAGCAGATACTGTTTGGAATATTAGGCTCATGTTGGCCGGGCAAAGACACAGGGGTGCTCGAGCCTCATTCTCCATCGGAATGCTTGTGCACATGAGTGTATTTCTAAGCATGTAGGTGAGCAAACACACCCACTGTTGCAGGTATGCCTCTGTATGTCATACGGCTTGTTTTGCCTGGAATTCTAAAGGCCTGTGTGAGAGAGAAAATACAAAACTTCAGAGCCTCAGCATGAATGAGTGAGAGGAAGATATGAAGTACATATTTAGCATTGACCAGTATGTGTGCTTTTACCTCCTGAGGTGAGCTCGCAGGGGGTTGCAAGGATTAAAGATAGCGTTTAAGTAGATTAATTATTTATTCCTTCACTTCCACCTACCCCCACCACACCACTTACATCCCTGTGGGTGAGTGCAATGCAATTAGATCTCTGCAAATGAAGACACACCTTATCTGAAGCTACCTGTGGACGAGCTGCAAATATGGGAACAATAGGTACCAGTTGAAGTCTTGTGTGTTTGACAGTCATGATAGATGTTTTACAGGTTATAGCGTTATGCTGTGTTGCTGCAGTCGAATTGAAAATGAATAAAGCTGTGGAGGATTAAGTTGTGATGAAACATGGTGAAGCTGAAGAGGGAATTTAACATTATGTGCGTGATAGAATGGAATGTGAGAGAAGCAGAATGTGGGGGACATGATAGCATGAGTTCCTGTAGATTTGTATCAGTGCGTGATTTCATGTGCAAGTGGACTGTAAATGCTCCATATTTGTATAGCGCCTTTCTAGTCTTTGCGACCACTCAAAGCCCTTTTACGCAACATCACATTCACACACATTCATACACTGAGCCTAATGGCTCAAACAGATTATACACATTCAAACACCGGTGGAACAATTCAGGGTTTAGTATCTTGCCCAAGGACACTTCAATATGCAGCCTGGAGGAGCCAGGGATTGAACTGCCAATCTTTCAATGAACAGGCAACCTGCTCTTTCTCCTGAGCCACAGCCGCGACTGTAAGCAAGTAATGATGGTTGTGCATGGAAGAAAATCAGGTCATGTGTGCATTATTGCATGCAGTGCTGGCATGAGTGTTTGTACATGCATGTGTGTGACCATCTCTATACCCTCTGGTCAGGTACTAGCACTTGAGATTGGGTCAACTTACCCCTGCTGAACAGATGGGGGTCAATTGGATGCACCCATGCAGAGCCAGCCTAACCTTGAACACTGGCACTGGGTGCAGGTTACCTTTCCAATTTACCCATGGCTCCCCCTGCCAAGTGGAAGAGTCATGCCAGCCATAACCAGCCACCCTCCTCCTCCCATCCAATCTACTGTGCTTGCAGCTGCCAACTACCCCCTAAGCTACCAGTCTGAGAGAGAGATGAAGTGGGGGAGGGAGCGTTGAGTATGAGAGACAACAAAAAAAGAGGGATTGGCAATAATGAGGATTTACAGAGAAAATGAAAGGAGAAAAGAGAGATAAAGTGATGACGTGGTGGAAATGCGAGAGGGGAGATTGAGACAAAAAGAAAGGATTGACAGGGGAAATTGGATAAATCAGGGACTGTGGTTTAGTAAGAGGGCCAAAGGGGAAGGAGAGGGAGAGCTTTAGCCCTAGTGACTTTACATGCATGCATGCAGGGCCTTCTGATTATTCTATCTCATTGGCACGGCTCCTTCACGTGTACTAATTGTCAGCCGCACACAATGGATTGTCTCAAATATTACACTGGTCATGATTTGCTGCAGGCAGAAAAAAGTACAAAACGACAAAGAAGCCAAATGCCAAGTTTGTTGTAGGCCAATTACAATAAACTGAGCAGACACTGCATTGTGGAAAAAACTAAATTATTTTCACTGAGTGTTTTTTATTCTTTTTGCTGAAAATGTTACTTAATAATAGTTTTTTGTATGCAAAGCACTAAGTTAATGTTTCTTGTTAGCAAAACTGATCCCATTTTCCACAGAAAACAGGAAATGGACTTTTGGCAAATGCAGTTTAGCCCTCAAAGACAGCTGTAATTGGATGTGAGTGTTTACCGCCACAAGTTTGACAAATAAAGATTTTAAATTATACACAATCCAAATAAAATAAGAAAGTTGCAAAGAGCCCCCCTGGGTGCTGTTATTTAAAAGCTATTTGTCTTCCACCTGTATTGTTAAGCTATTTCAATGGATCATATGAAGTGGCATCCCATTGAAGAGTTGAGTTTGGAGAGTTGACTAAAATTAATGCTGACAGTCTATTATTATACAGATAATCTTTCTGGTGACAATATGGTGTTAGGTCAGTTTCTATTAAAACAAAAGTTCTACAGGAAGACATGGAATAAAAAGGCTTTTCAGCTGTCTTAAAGAACCAAAAGTGTACCATTCAAGAGTCAAATAGTGTCTGGGAATGATCTTCTTTTGAATCTCTCAAATTTAAAATAGAGTTGTCTATACCTCCTCCCAGAGGCGAGATGACTTCCTAATGATCTCAGGAAGTCAGGCTTCCAAACCAAACTATGATGGAGTATTTTAGCACACTTTACACTACTGAAATTTAACCAAAGTTTCCATTAAAGCTATTAATTAAAGTATGGGAAGATGCTGATATAAAAGTAGGACGCAACACTTGGCAGGACAACTGTAAAGTAGATACCATTTACCCAGAGGAAACACACCACATGAACACGCACAAAGTGATAGATGTTGTGTAAGATAATACACATATGGTATCTAATACAGACAGATTTATGCGTGTGTATATGTCTGTGTGTGTAAGAGAGAGAACTTAATACAGCATGTGCTGCCAAGTCCATTTAATTCACAGAAACACAAAAGTAAACACACCTCCACAATCCCCTGACATCTTTGCAGTCATCATGTTCTCAAATCCGGTATTCCTGGGTCCCATGTGACAGATTGCAGACTGGCAAAGCACTTCCTGGTTTTTGCTCTGATTCTCCTATCAGAGGCCACCATCTCATCTGACACAGCCAGCCGAAGCCCGTCCCGTAATCACATCAGAGAGAGAGCAGAGGGAGTGACAAATCACATTACAAGCACTGACTCACTGCAGTCATTGTTTAGCCTCGATCCCGTTCTCCGTCTTTGTCCATATCTCTCTGAATAAAGATTCATGGGTTGGCCTGTGGGAGGAAGAATAATGTGATAGAGAGGCAGGCTGCGTGAGACAGAACGAGTGCGTTTGTGTGTTTGTAGGTGTATACAGTCTGTAAACCTGACAATCACCAGCCCACAGGCAGGTGGGATACTTGGTGAGCTGGTGGTTCAGTTGGCTTGTCTTTTTTTCAAGTAACTGTGCTGAGGTTACGTCACTTCTTTTCCATTCACTAACCTAACATTTTATTTATTCTTGACAGCTACAGAGGCAGCATATGTGTGTGTGTTTGTGAGCATATGAAGGTGTGTGCATGCTGATACTGAGAAAGCATCAGCTGGCCTGGCTTTGTCCAATGTTAAACAATTTGCCTATCAATTTCTCTAAAGCTGACTGCTTAACCCAAAGTCTCTAAATGTAAAAAGGAGTATTTTAGTTTTAAGTCTTGACTCGGACTCGAGGTGCGGGACTCGTGAACAATGTTTATTTTTTCAGGAAACTTCTGATGAGCTTGCCGTTATTCCCCTCCCTGTGCGTTACCTATTACCTACCTACATAACACGTATCTGCTGCACACGGCTACATGTGAGAGAAGACAACAAACACCGGTAGCTGCTGTGCCATTTAAACTTTGGCTTTAAAATTTAATACAACAAGGCCTAACAAAAGGCCTAGCTCTGAATGCAAAATAAGTTAGTAACCTGATGTTAGTAAACATGTTTAGCTCAGCATTGGCCATCTAATGTTAGTTTGCTTCTTTTTTTAGCTACGACCTACAGGAGGTTAACTCTCTCTCTCTCTCTCTGTCGTTCGTTATGAAAAGATGAAGGAACGTGTGTTTGCTTGCCAAACCTGTGGTAGTCAATTAACGTAATCATTAATGTCCCACTAGCTGCCATCATGGTAATTATTAATTTTGGCTGCAAACATCATCATGTAACGTTACAGTTTTATTTAGTTATTATGTTACACTGGTTTGAGAGTCTGGGGGATGTGGTAACTTATAGTAGTTTATAAGCTGTCATTAGTTGTAGATACATTGTACATTAGGCTACATGGTTGCGCTCTGTAAGTGAAAAACAGACTACAGGTATATTGTTGATCATGTAACGTTTCTATTTTATTTAGTTAACGCAACACTCGTTTGAGAGTCTGGGGGGTGTGTTGACTTATATTAGTTAATAAGCTGTCATTAATTGCATTGCACATTATATGGTTGTGCTCTGTAAGTGAAAAACAGGTTACAGTTACAGTTCCCAGTTTATAGCTATGCAGTGTTTTAAGCAGCCTGGATTGAACACAACAGGTGATACAACATTTATTATAACCACGAGTGACTTGAGACTTGACTTGGACTCTAACTCAAAGAGTTGTGACTATCTCTCTCTTTAAGTGCTTGAACTATTTGTTATTGGAAAGAAAGCAAATGCATTTAGCATATTAACCACATTGTTTAATTATTCCTTAAGTGTTAATTTTGTCAGCCTTTTTAAAATGTCATCTTAGTCTTAGTCCTGTGTCAAATAGTTTTTGTTATATTTAGTCCACTGTATACTATTTTTTGAATCAAGTTTTAGCTGACTAAAAGTCTGGGTATTTTAGTTTGATTTTAGTCACAAGAAAATCAAAAGTATTTTAGTCTAGTTTTAGTCGTCAACCATCACAAATTTTTCTAAAGTTAGAAAAGACTAAAATAGTATTTTCTAACTTTAGAAAAATTTGTATAGTTTTGTTCTCATTTTTACGCCACTTCAAGGTCGTAGTGTTTTCCCCGAAATCTTAAAACCACATTGCTCACATTCCGGTATAATTAGGCACTCTGTTTTTTTGTCCGCTTCACTGTATTTGAAATGGGACCAAATATTTACGCGCCTCTTTCTCTCTAGCATGTTGTGTTCATAATCAGAGTTCGCATCCTCCACAGTACAGTAACGCTTTCCTCCCGCACCAGGCATGCAAAGCACAGGAAGAAAAAAATACCGCTGAATGAACACACTGTTCAAGTGAAAATTTAGAGGGAGAAAATATGGTCTGTAAAATTTTGTCTCCTCATTATACTGACAAAATGAAAGAGAGATTTTATTAACGTTTTCATTTTATGAATTACATTTTATTGTCGTCATTTTTCGTCAACAATATTGCATGTTAACATAGTCACAGGCAGTGTTAATGGACATTGTCGCCGTCTCGTCATCGTCATGTTTTCGTCAGGGAAAAAAAAGTCACGAACATATTTTGTTTAGTTTCGTCTGATGAAAGTAACACTATATTCCCTTAAAGGAAGTTAACACACATTGCACATTTTATAAATACGCTAAGACATACACTTAGAAAAGCCTGTGTAAAATAGTAATTTTTCCAGGTACTGGTATGAAATTTAAACTTAGACTAGTTAAAGGCAGGGTAGGTAAGTTTGAGAAACCAGTCAGAAACAGCTGGATTTTGAAAGTATCCAACAGAGAAACTCCCACCCCCTCCCTTCTGGGCTCTGTCCAAAGCCACGCCCCCAAAACACGTGAGGGGTAAGAAAACATCTTACCCCTCCCCTACCATCTTACCCAAAACATCTAACTTTATCATTATGAAAATAAACAACTAACCTGGCTGTTAGTACTCACTATCAAGCTAGCATGTTATTATTGGATAGGTTTAAAAATACCGAGTTTTAATCAGTAACGAGCTGGCTAGCTAACTGTTGGCAACAGGTAGCTGTGCTAACAGCTGCGGGAACATTGGGCAAAGCTAACAACAGGCTGATACACATTTTCCCGTTTCCATCAGTTACACTACACGAATGTGTATTTCATGTTAGACCTGTTAGACATGTACGTTGTTTTGCATGTTAGAGCTTCCATGGTGACAGCATTATTGTCTCTGATGAGGACTGCACCCCAGAGCCAAGAACAAACCGGGACAGGCTCGGGGTCGAAGCGAAGCAGAGGAGGGAGGGCTGCCGGGGTCCGAGGAAGAAGAAGCAGGATGGGGAGGACGAGGTGCAAGCCAAGGAACACCTCTTCTAGGACCTGCGTCATGCTTCACACTCCAACAACAGTATATGAACAGGTATATCTATACATATACATTTTAATATTAGTCTATTATCTCCCAGTGTACTTGTCTCAAAGTTTCTTTGGTGTTTCCCCCTAAGCCCCTTGAATGTCAAAAATAAAGTGCTTTATAAATGTAATCCATCACTGTTGTTATTACTTTTTTATTATCATTTACTGATTACAACTAACTACAACTCTGCTTCAGCCATCGGCTCATCTGTGTCATGTTCTGTCCTATTACACAGATCTTTCCAATTTGGGGTTCTAACAACTATATATTCCTTTACAGGCCAGAATCTGAGGACTGTGGACAACATCCAGACTACAGTGTTTCCATGCACCACACAAGGCTGACCTTCCAGACCCAGGACAGAGTAACAGACAGTTCAGTCAGGCAGCATACAGACAGTTTGTAGTGTGGCAATGTGGAGCACTTGGTCACAGAGTCGTGATACTGAGTTGCTGTTTCTGGAAGATATGCAACTGTTATCCTGATCCACCAGGACAATACAGAGGTTTAATCCTAGCAGGGTGTAAGATGTAATGTCACTAACTGCTACACAAATAATTCCCTCCACTGTGTGAATGAATACCTGTACATTGTTTTCTTTTTATGCCCAGGAGGGTAGAGAAAATACAAAGATATTTTTCCCTGTTCTGGATAATATTTTCATTCTTTTTTAAATAAAACATTGAAATTGATAAATGCCTTTTCTTTACACTTGCAGCTTAAACAATCAAGCAACCACATTTATGTCTTATGTCTGAAATAATGACATCCAAATGTGGTATAACATTTGTTTATTGTTATTATATACTACTAAAACTACAACCTATGTCACAAATACATCATTTTTAAAACATCAATAAAAATAAGTATATACAGGAAGAGACAAGGTGTGTCCAGCTGTATCTTGACTGATTATGAAGACAGTTCAGACTTTACTCGTAGCATCGTATCGCTGCTGTGGAGATGATTAAATATATCACAGTCACCTCTCTGACATGATTACCACTTTTCAAAACCAACCATATTACATTTTGTTTTATATTTTGCTGTATCTAGCAACACAGTTGGGGCAGGGACACCTGACTGAACCCCATGTTGATGGGGATCATCAGGTCGCCTGGTTTTGCTTCTAGGCATCCTCAGTAGTAGACAACCGGAGGAGGTGGAGGAGGAGGAGGAGGAGGAGGATGGCACTCTGGAGGTCTGCGATGTAACTGTAGTCCTTCTCCACCTTCAATGAGTACAAGCTCCACTTCCTGGACTTTTTGTTGTACACCTTGCTGTACCTGATAATACGGAAAGGAGGATCAGCTTAGTGAAAAGTTTCTAACACCTGACATTGTTCTCTTATAGACTAATTAGTAAACTATTTCCACATAAAATGCAATCAGTAACAATAAATCAGCACCATCTATCTGTATTCCTCATTCTGTTTAATATTTTTTGACTCATCACTTATAAATGTATTGAGTAAAATGCACAAGAGTACTCATAACGTAACATACTGAATTGTGTAATCAGCTTTTCTCCTGGCTGGTCTGTGGACACAGTGGTTGTAATCCAGGCCAGCCAGCGTGGTCCGATCAGTGTACTGGTGAGAAGCACAGGGTGTTGGAAGACTGCAGGTAATAATATAATAATAATAATAATCCTTATTTGTAGAGCACTTTTCAAAAACAAGTTACAAAGTGCTTTAACAAGTGTAAAGAATAATACAAAAAAAGATAAGAGCATGAAAATTTAATATAAAATTAGTAAAATACAATAAAATAAAAGGGATAAAATAAAGTCAAATAAGATCGGGAAAAGCTCTCCTATAAAAGTATGTTTTAAGAAGGGACTTAAAAGAGTTCACTGACTCAGCCGACCTGATTTCCTCGGGCAGGCTGTTCCAGAGCCTCGGGGCCCTGACAGCAAACGCTCTGTCCCCTTTAGTTTTCAGTCGAGACTCTGGAACAGACAACAGACCCCTGCCCGAGGATCTCAAGGTACGTGCTGGTGCGTATGGGACTAAAAGGTCAGAAATATAACAAGGTGAGAGGCCATGAAGAGCTTTAAAAGTGATCAATAGAATTTTAAAGTCAATTCTAAAACATACTGGGAGCCAGTGTAATGAAGCTAAAATAGGAGTAATGTGGTCATATTTCTTTGTTCTGGTTAAAAGCCTGGCAGCTGAGTTCTGGACAGTCTGGAGTCGATCAATAGATTTTTGGGTTAAACAGGTGAAAAGGCTGTTGCAATAATCCAGGCGTGATGAGATGAAGGCGTGTAAAATGGTCTCGGTGTCCTTAAAAGTTAACATAGATCGAATTTTAGCTATATTTCTAAGTTGATAAAAACATGATTGAACAAGCTTTGTGGTGTGCTGCTCGAAATTTAAATTACTATCAAACCAAACACCAAGGTTCTTTGCCACAGGCTTAATGTGATTTACTAGGGAACCAGCAGATGGCAGTATTTGATTTGCCATCTGCTGGGACCCGATGACCAGGATTTCTGTTTTGTCTGAGTTCAGCTGGAGGAAATTATTTGACATCCATTTTTTAACTTCACAAAGGCAGTTGTTAAGTGAACTCAGCATTCCAGGGTCTGTGGATCTGACGGGCAAGTATATTTGTGTGTCATCAGCATAAATATGAAAAGAAATGCCATGTTTATGGATAATATGTCCAAGGGGAAGCAGATACAAGGAAAACAAAATGGGTCCTAAGACCGACCCCTGAGGCACACCATATTTAACTGGACAGAATGAAGAGACATAGTTGTTTACAGACACGCAAAACTTCCTATTTGACAGGTAGGATGAAAACCATTCTAGAGCAGTACCAGAGATCCCCACCCAGTGCCTCAGTCTGTCTAACATGATGTTGTGATCAATGGTGTCAAAAGCAGCGCTAAGGTCCAGGAGTACAAGGACTGAGCACATACCTTCATCAGCAGACATTAAAAGGTCATTGGTGACTTTAAGCAGGGCAGTCTCAGTGCTGTGGTACTTCCTAAAACCAGACTGAAACTTTTCAAATATTTTGTTATTTTCCAGTACAGTGAGCAGCTGTTTGGACACAATTCTTTCTAGAATCTTTGCAATAAAAGGCAGTTTTGAAATTGGTCTAAAATTTTGTGGGAGGGAGGGATCTAAACCAGGTTTCTTTAAAAGTGGGTACAAGCAAGCCGTTTTAAAATAATCAGGGACACAACCAGTAGATAGGGAGCTGTTAAAAACAGAGATCAAATGGGGCCCAACAGAATCCATTACTTTCAGTAAATACTTTGTAGGTATTACATCAAGTGGGCTGGAGGACACTCTCATTTGTGATACTGTTTTTAAAAGCTCAGACAAGGCGATGAGATAAAACTGGTTAAAACTCTCTTGTTGCTGGTGAGGGACCTCTGAGTAAGAGGCCATGGGGGTAATAGAGGCTCTGATTGACACCACCTTATTGGTAAAATAACAAAAACAATTCACAGTCATCATTACTTCCAGCTGAGGCACAAGGAGGGATTGCAGGTTTACCAGCTGATCCACAGTCTTAAACAGAAACCTGGGACTGTGTTTATGTGTAGTAATGAGTTCAGAAAAATAGTGTGTTCTTGCATCCTTAACCATGTTATTGTAGTTAATGTTGTGGTGGCAGCCCGGCTGACGGTGAGTGTCCTGGCTGATTCTCCTTTTTGTCTGTGATTCTGTTTTTTTCCTGGTTTTCTCTGTTCTGCCTGCCTCCGTGTGTCTCCTCCCCTGTATGTGCTTTCTCTCTCTCTCCCTCTGCTCCTGAGCCCAGCCAACGACCTGCACCTGCACCTCGTCAGCCACCTCCTCTGCCTGCCACACGTGCCAGCAATCAGCCTCATCTCCAACAGTTCTTCTACCCCGGTTCTCCAGTCAACCCTTGCTTGATCGTCATTGCTCCCAACCTGGTGCCAACCTCTCAAGCTCTGGTTTAAATAATCTTTGTTTTCCAGCCCCCGGTTATTCCTCGCAATAACCCTGTCTTTCTGTCTGTTTCCCGCCCAGGTTCACTCACCCTCGTCCTCCGTTCTGTTGGCTGGGCTCATCCTCCGGTCCTCTCCTCTTCAGACTTCCCCCATGGCGTCCTCCCAGATCTCCCTTGCCTCCTCCCTTCCTCGACCCCAGTGTCCCCCGGCTCTCTGGTCTCTGTCAACTCGGTTCCCCGTGCCTGTGTTTCCCCGGCTTCCACCTCTCCCTCCACTCCGGTCCCTCAACCCCTTTTTCCCTCAAGCCTCCTTTCCTCTGAGCGTTGCATTTGGGTCCTCTCTGTCCCCACACCACCCATAACCGTTAATTAATAAATCCTTCAGACTGCGGTAATGGACTTGGAGACTGGATTTTTTTTCCATCTGCGCTCTGCTTTCCTGCATTCCCTTTTTAGGCTGTGAATGCTGTCATTTATCCAGGGTTGCTTACTAGCTTTAGATGTAGGCCTAACCTTTAGAGGAGCAGTAATATTTAGTGACAACAAGCAGATATGATTGAAGTGATCGGCCAGATTGTTGGTGTTGGAATCTGACAGATGTTTGCTTTGGCTCTGAAAGAAGTGCAAAACTTTGAAACTCTTTGTTCATTAAAGAACACACAAGTCCAGTGTATGACCACGGTTATGGGTTTGCCCTTTGACATGTTGTTTGAAGTTAAAAGAAGTGGCCATATTTAAAGTCAGTTGCATTAAAATCGCCACAAAGAAAAATTCTGTCATAATTTAAAACCAGAGTAGATAAAAATTCAGGAAGTTCTGATAAAAATCCTCCAGGTGGTTTTGGGGGGTGGTAAATTATGACAAATATGACAGGTTGCAGCCCTCCAACTTTAAGAGTGAGAACTTCAAAGGAGTTAAATTCATCACAGCGTACTTGATGACATTTAAAATTTTTCCTATACACGCTCACTAGCCCACCACCATGACCACTGACCCTTGGTTGACTAAAACAATCATATTGAGGTGGACACAGTTCAGCTAGCTGGCTATAGTCATTCATTTGCAACCATGATTCAGTTAAAAACATAAAATCTAGATTTGCATACAAGATAAAATCATTTAAGTCTTACTTGAAAGTGATCTCACATTGAAGAGAGCCATTTTAAATGAGTTTGTTTTGGGTGCTGGAGTTGGTGCAGTTGTCCTAATCCTTAAAAGATTACTATGATTGCTGTGTGGGATGTGCAAATTTCGGTTTACTGGTCTATGCGTGATGATGACAGGAATAGAAGTCTTTGGAACAGTGTTGGGAGCAGACGGCTTTACATGCCAGCAGGTGGAGAGTTATGTTCAGTGACCGATGGGGTGTCCAGGTGTGCTGCATGAATGATTAGTCATTCACGTAAGTCCTGAGGGGAGGACTGCACCACATGCTGTATTTGAGCATTGAACATTTCTGAGACCCGCTTGTTTGGGTGAAGTCTGTCTGTCTTAAAAAATTAAAGTTATCGACATAACACACACCGTGAGCCACACCTGGAGCCAGTCGTGGATGCCAAGGAGTCTACTGAAGCGGCCAGCACCGCGACTAACTGTGGGAATGGGACCAGAGATAAAAACGGACTTTCCACACTGCTTTAAAAAGTTAAAAAGACGGTTAAAATCTGATTTTGTCAGCTCAGACTGCTGAAGAGCTGTGTCATTTGTTCCCACATGGACTGTCACTCTTGTGATGGAGGATGGGAGCGATGGCATTAGGTCCTGGAGTTTTTTAAAAATGTCAGGCCTGGTTGCACCGGGGAAGCAGTGAGCGGTAGCGTTAAAGAAACGGATGTTTCTGGTTATAGAGTCACCAATTATTAGTGTGGTTGGGGAGAAAAGGGGACGAGGAGATGCCGGTTGTGGGGTTCCAGAGCAGGACTGAGCAGAATCTACGGTCATCTAGCTTAAAATCCAGGTCGGATGACTAAAATCCTTAACCCACGTAAAACTTAAGTTAAATAAAAAGGATATAAAAAATAACGAAAAAGTGTGGATTAAAACTGGATAAGAGTCAGGTTTAAGACGGAGCTTCCGACAGGTAGCTACAGACGGCAACGCATGCGCAGAGTACAGATTACGTCAGCGATCTTGTGACTTACCCAAAGCTAATTGCATTCATTGCATTCGGTCCAGATGAAACGAGTGGCTGTGTTTACCGCAGCGCTGAGAGGACTACAGACAGACGATTTTTATACTCTCTTTTTCAGAGCACCTAACTTTTTAATATGCATTGGTGTATATAGACAGTTTCAACAAATATGACAAAAAGTGTTTCAGAAGCAACTTGCCTACCCTGCCTTTAAGGCTTTATACTGTGGCCCTACAGTGTTTTCCAGCTAATAAGTCCCAGCTACAGTTGTCTACATGCATTTGTTGGCAAGCATTTTCAAGTGGAAACGAAAAAATATATTAGTTTCAGTGTGTTTAAACTTACATTAATCCATTCCAGTAGCACAATAATTCTGACTTTTGGGTTAGACACTTCAGAGTGTTATCTTTAATGCAATTCATGCATGAGAAGCCCAAAACCATGCATATACTCCAAATGGTTCAAGAACTACATTCAGTTTACTTTGGATATGCCTTGAATGGGCGTTTTGCATGAATTTTACAGGAATGTTAAGAGGTACACTTTATTGCTTGACAGCGATAGAAAGGAGGCTCTTGTTTCTTACTTTGGTCTTTCACACTGTTTGGGTTAAAAACCGAAAGATGCCCTTTTCTTCTGAGAAATACAATGATTTAATAATTTGAGTCGCACTGGCAACACACTAAAAATGTAGCCAATCAAATACAAATCACTGTGGTTATAGATAGCCCTATTAGTGCAGTGGCTTTGGAACATAATAACAGGGATTTTTATGCTTATGAGGCCCCAAAGTGAGGGATAGCACCCTTCATGGAACAATCAGACAGCTCAGTAAAAGAGCTTTTTCTGTGTCATTAACATAATTACAATGTAGACCGGTGGTAGATAGCAAGGTAAGTAGGTTGATGGGACCATATGAAACTGACATTTAGAAAATGAGACAACTATTTGTCTGTGCCATGTTGGATCGGTATTTATGCGCCAACAGGCAAGGTTTTGGTAGTGCTTAATATTTAGACACACCGCTTGTGTAAGTTATGTTGGCCCATCCTGAAGAGGGCTGAAATTGCAGATTGTCTTATGGGTCTAAAATGTGATAGTTTTACCTCAGGAACATTATGCTCTCTTCACTTTTTTTACTCTCCTCTCCTCCCCTCTCAGCATATTGATCTGTTACCAGTAGAGCAGTGGTGCACACATGGATCCTTACCACCCTCCTGCCTGGGAATCCAATACCATAACACTCAAGCTAAACTGCAGGTGCTGTAATAAAAAAAAACACAATAATGACTGGAACCTGGTTAAATCAATGAGGACCAGGTACACACACAAAAAAAGACAAAAACACAACACGCCAACAACTTACCAGAGGCTGCAGGAAGAAGGGGGTGGGAAAACATATTTATGAGTGAATGATTGAAAGATGTGGGAAGTTGAACAGAAATGAACAGCATCAAGAGGTTTGATTTCCTAACATCAGGGAGCTAGGAAGAGTAGAGTTTATATTCTTGCATAGAGTTTGTGTCTGTGTGTGTGCATGTGTTGTAAAGAGTTTGCAGATGTAAGGATGCAAATGTACTTGCAAGGTAGTGCTCTGTGTTTTTGTTGTTCACTGAAGACATTTGGGTTTAAGATCAAAAGATGAGTATGAGGCAAGAGTTCAGAATTTCAGCTTTTATTTCCTGGTATTCACATCTAGATGTGTTAAACAACTTAGGACACATCACCATTTGTATTAGACCACAGCATTCTTAGGTGAGCAAAAGTAATGGAAGAAATAAAGTAACTTAATGTAAATAACATTTAATATTTGGTCGCATAACCCTTGCTTGCAATAACTGTCTCAAGCCTGCACCCCATCGATATCACCAAACCGTTGCATTCTTCATTTGTGATGCTATTCCAGGCTTTTACCGCGGCTTCTTTCAGTTCTTGTTTGTTTCGGGGTGTTTCTCCTTCAGTCTCCTCTTAAGGAGGTGAAATGCATGCTCTATTGAGTTAAGGTCAGGTGATTGACCTGGCCAGTCTAAAACCTTCCACTTTTTTCCCCTGATGAAGTCCTTTGTTTTGTTGGCAGTGTG
Organism: Micropterus salmoides; assembly: GCF_014851395.1. NCBI lineage: Eukaryota > Metazoa > Chordata > Actinopteri > Centrarchiformes > Centrarchidae > Micropterus > Micropterus salmoides. Next base: position 12,048,563 of record NW_024040817.1, read on the forward strand.
CTTTGGGTCATTGTCCTGCTGCATGATAAACTTCCTCCCGATTAGTTTCAATGCATTTTTCCGTAAATTGGAAGACAAAATTTTTCTGTCCACTTCTGAATTCATTCTGCTGCTACCATCATCAGTTACATCATCAATAAATATTAATGAGCCTGTTCCAGAAGCAGCCATGCACGCCCAAGCCATTACCTCCACCATGCTTCACAGATGAGCTTGTATGCTTCGGATCAAAAGCAGTTCCTTTCTTTCTCCACACTTTGGTAGAGATTAATCTTGGTCTCATCAGTCCATAAGATTGTGTTCCAGAACTTTTGTGGCTTATCTCTTTACTTCTTTGCAAATTTCAATCTGGTCTTCCGATTCTTACTGCTGATGAGTGGTTTGCATCTTGTGGTGTGGCCTCTATATTTCTGCTCTCTGAGTCTTCTTCGAACAGTGGATTGTGATACCTTCACCCCTGCACTGTGGAGGTCATTGGTGATGTCACTTAGTGATGTTTTGGGGGGATTTCTGGTTGATTTTCCTTCATTTCTCAGCTTGACAATTGCTTGCTTTTCTCCCATAGACAGCTCTCTGGACTTCATGTTGGTTTATCCTCTTTAACAGGAAATGCAGTCTTTATAGGTTTGAACCAAGGATGAAAACTTAGACGATTAGTTATTTAATGTTTGGACAATCAACCTAAAAGGCAACACCTGGGCAACAAGAAACATCTGTCACATGTTCCAATAGTTTTGCTCACTTGAAAAATGGGTGGGTTCAAACAAAGGGTGGTATATTGTATAACACATCTAAATGTGAATACCAGGAAATGAGAGCTGAAATTCTGAACTCTTGTCTCATACTCGTCTTTTGATCTTAAACCCAAATGTCTTCAGTGAACAACAAAAACAAAGGAATTTGCCTTACCGTTCCAATACTTTTGGAGGGGACTGTAGATACCGGTTTTAACAGTAAATAAATGTGTCATGTTCTTTTGACTTGAGAGTGGGTCAGTGTTGCACTAATTTCACATTAAGATGTTTTTTGAGGGACGAGCAAGCATGCATACAGTAGGTTTATTTGTGTGTACATGTATGTGCCCTCAAATTGTACATGTTGATGCATACATGTGACTGTGTATATTTGTGTATGTGTGAATAATACAGAGTATTTCTGTCTGCTCGGGGGCATAATTAGAGAGGCTGATGATGCAAACAGTGTATCAGCTGATATTTCCCTAAGCGTTTTCTCTATGATCGCATGGTTTAAACAAGGAGCTTCACTTGGTTGATTTTGAGTTGTGTGATGTCTGCACTGTCAGGGTAAAATAAGAGAACAAAATGCCTCAGTACTGTAGGCTTGCAGTCTGTGTGTGATGTATAAAGCATCTCAACATGGCAATATCCTTTACTGTGAATATGAGGAATGCTGTAGTTGGTGAAAATGTTTACATGTTGCTGTGTACTTTCTATATGGATGAGAGTTTTACTCTGCTGCAAGTTGATGAAGTTACAGCGTGAATTGACCTTTTGGTCAAAGCAAAAAGGAAGTTTGTTTTCTGGGTCCAATTATTTTGCCACCAACCGTCTCCACAGTGAGGTACATGCATGGAATTTCGTCATTTTAGGGGCAAGGCCATTTGGCATTTTCAGTTTTTGAGGGCACAAAGGCCAAATGCCAGAGCAACAAGGCCATACTAAATTAAATGGTGCAGGATATTCATGTTTTTGTATTAATTTGAGTGGCCAGGATAACATATCTAATAGTTAACAGTTTACAACAAACTGGGAATGTTTTACAGTACAGCAGATAGCAAACACCAGAATACTGTATGTCAAAGAAGCGACGGCTACTGCTCAGTCAACAACAGGAACTGATGAATAAGAACTCCATGGAGATGAAGAGGGAGAGATAGCACCTGGACAAGAGACAGATGTGAACCACGACCAGTTCATCATAGTTTATAAGAATACAGCACTGTGAGGAAACAGACATTTCATATAGGAGACTAGCTTATATAATGCAGATCTATCTGTCCTACTGTCACTGTTAACAGAGACTCCAGTCTTCAGTGTAATTCATACACTTCACTGATAAACCACTGAGCTGCAGCGTGACATAAGTTGTTATGATCCACTAGGTATTTTTCACAAGAAACAAGGGGTTTCGGACCCAATTGCAGACACATAAAATCTAAGTCGAGTACTAAGTCAAGTTTTTATTTACAAAATGGTGAAAAAAAACTTACAGGTGTGATGTGGTTCTGTGATGGATCCAAAAGCAGACAAGGAAGCAAATGAACAGTAACTCAGGTTTTATTCTCAACTCATGTAACAGGACTTGGGAAAAGGTGAATGAGCTGGACGGAGCGGGGGTCTTAGGTTTGGCGTGGAAATGTTGTAGTGAAGTCAGGGCTCTCTCCAGACAGACAGGCAGCGTCTCCAAACACGGCTGAGACACACTGAAGACAGGCAGAGGAAAAAGACATTAGCAAAAGGCAACAAAGAAATCACTAGGGCAGTAGAAATACTCAGAGGACCGGAACGCATGTTACCACTGAAGCTTAACTGACAAACTAGCAGGGAGTGACTGTAGAGCCGGGGTATTTCACAAAATGGCTGATTGCCTATAAGCCTCAGGTGAGTGGAGCTTCAGGTGGTAAGCTGGAGAGAGGTAGCCAGAATGACATGCCCACAAACACACACAGACTGACAGACAGAGACAGCAAGGAGGGAAAACACAAGAAACATGAGGATGGGGGAGAAGGCAAACCCACTCCTGACAGGTTAAAAGTCCAAAAGGCAAAAGCACAGAAACCACAACAGAAATGGTCGAGTAGTCCATGTCCATGTATGTCCAAATAAAAGCATAAATCAAAAAAATGTCCAGAGCACAGGGAAATAATTACCGGAGACTAGAAACACCATCAAACAGTGTAGGACAATGAAACTTCAGTGAGTAAGGGACAGAGAACCACTTAAATACACAAGGGGTTGCATGGTTTATTGAGCCCTGCCGAGGAGATACAGTGCCAGCATACAACATGTGAACACGTCAAATGCCAACACCAAATCTGATGGATAACGTCTTTTGGTCCCTTTTATGTTTCTGTCTTCCCCCTAGTTCCTGTAGGTTTCCCTATTAAGTAATCTTTAGCTGGCCTTAACCTAGAACAACAAATCTATCTGATGTTTATTCTCCAAAGCTATGCCATATTGGAATCTATTTCTATCCACGAGTTGTACTTTAATCTGTGGAGCCAATCTTGTAAGCATTCTTGTAAGACTCAACCTTGCCAGATTCCCAGAGAACACCAATATCAGCCACCCTGACGCCTGAGCTACTGCCTCTCCCAAATCAAAACTGTTGTCTCTCTAGCAAGGACAGTTACACATAAGAAATAACTAGAGCTGTCAGTGAACACTTGTGGGTTAGCTAATGACTCCAAGCTTGACCTGTGTTACCTTTCCCTGTTACATCAGTTAAGCAGTTAAGAAATATCTCGAACAGTAAGTAAAACGAGAAAATGATACTCGGGGCAGACAGAACATCAAAGTAAAACAGTTAACAACACAAACCCACCAAACCAGAACCGTGGAATTAGGCTTCATGATGAAGGATAGTTTTTGTATCACGTCGACACTTCTGTCCATATTCACTGCCACTCTCTCTCTCGTCCACATGAGCTCTCTCGCTTGGCATTGACGAGCGCATCAACTTTATGAAAAGTTGAACATGTTTAGGAAAGAAGCAGAGGAGAAAATCAGCTGGGGCAGTTTGGGGCATTAAGGCCCATCAAGGCATAATCTTTGAGGGGGTATATAACTAAGGGGGCACGTTTGCTATGGGCCCCCTGAAATTCCTGCCCTGGTGAGGTGTAATTCCCCAATGCCTCAGAGGGTATTGTTTACCTGATCTGCACACTAACTTTACGTGTTCACGGTTCACTCACTTTTCCCAACTTATGCTTTTAGGAGTGACTTTTTTTTACGCAGCTTACAAACTGTTAAAAATGTCATTGTGAATGGAAGTGGCACAAACAAAGCAATTTGAAAACCAGATGTAATCTCAAAGCATATGCACGCCCTGGAATACATGCGTATACACAATCAAGCACACACGTAACACACAAATCTTGGAACTACATGAAAAGAAACACTGGTACATGTGTACAAGCACATGCCACACAAGTATAAACAAAAACAGTGTGCCAAAATATCCAAGCTCATAAAATCTCTTTCTCTGGGCCTACACAACCCAAATGTAGCTTCATGCAACACTGTATTACATATTTAATGCCAATGGAGGGGAAAGAAAGTTCAGCCAAAGTTTGAGGAACAATTTTTCATTCACATGCCTCAAGAAATCCCAGAGAGAGGGACCACAATTGGAATGCATGAATATTCTGCTTTGAATTTGCATATGCTTAGCTCTTCATTCTTTGGCCCGCTTGTACCTCGCTCTATAGGCTGTAAGTGTAATCAATTATGCAAATAGTCCTGTTGTCCTAGCAAAATTGAGCACCGTCAGCACACACTGGAGATGTTGGTGAGTATAGTTGAAGGATGTTGACACACCTTCTTATCTTGTACTTGTAAATAAAGTAAAGCTTCGAGGAGCCATGCATGTTTGGAAGTTGTTGGATAATGTCAACAGAGTAATGCATTATAACTCTTTTTAATGACTGACAGACAGCCCAAAACATTATGTACAAGCGACCGTTTGCTTGAGAGACAGAGATGAAGTCCTTTGTCAGTTTTCTTATACAAGCAGTTTTGTATGCTGAAGAAATTATAGCAGTTAGTAAAGTCACAATGGCCTGTTGACATTGCTTCAAGCCTTTTTATTTTGGACTTCATGATTTGACCATACCGATCACAGAGATGCAACACATAGGTTAGGTGTGGAACAAATATCTTCTTACCCCAGCAGCTGGTTCAAAGGAAATCTGTCAAGTCAGATCTGGTGCTCCATTAAACCATGACTGCAAAGACATCATTTGTGACCTTTCATTCATTCACCATGTCTACATATATTAGTGATGATACTTTTTGGTGATTTTTGCCGCTTTTTATCAATTAGAAATGTTCAGTTTCCTGTGTCACTGCTACCTCAATGGCTCTGTACTACAAAATGTCACCAGCCTACGAGATGCTTTAAAAGTGGGGCATAATGCATGGGTGTTTTCAAAATATTACCATATCCTACCCACCACTGTGCAGGTACTCTGAGCAACCAGAAGGAATAACCAGTGCAAAGTAGCAAAAAGGACATGACCCCTAACTGGCTTCCCACTTCTAATTCAAACACTGGCATTTTTTTCCAGACATAATTCTCACAAGCCCAACTTCTTCCCCGGGGAATCAAACGGTGATGTGAGGACACTAAAGGAAGATACCACATGGCAAGCAAGCAAGCAAGTAAGCACAAACAAACACACGCACACACACACACACACATAGAACTTGGGAGAGCAGGCATGGACAGTCATTATGCACTGTTGTAGTCTCGAAACCTTCACCTTGATCACTGTAAGTGGACTACTTGATTATTATATAAAAAATGTATTTAAATATTTGTATAGGAATGATTCTGTCCCAAACTTTTTGATCCAGATGAGCAGTTATCACTGAAACCGTCATCACTATATGCGTTTCCACTGAAGTTCCAATTCTTTTGTAATTTCTATGCATATATACTGTGGCATCATTGTCAGAAAGAAGAAGACTATCCAAACTCTTTCTGTTGTAATCATAAACAGTCCACATTCAGAGGCCTTTTTCAGCGCCAAGCTATCAACTGTAATCTACCTCTGGTGATTCTTTTTCTGAGAGTGGCCAGAAAAAGAGAGAGAAGAAATCTGTCATCTGTTAAGCTTCAAGATAACAGCGATGAATGCCTCAGTTCTTGCTGCAACCCAATCTATGGCAGTGTATTGATATGAGATTGGTTTCTACTGTAAGTGGACCCCTTGGACCGATGTTATTGCCTCCAACCATAATATTCATATTCATTTTTTGTAAGATCCAATCTTAGTGCAATATGAAGTCCTCATCATCCAGCACCAAGGAATAAACAGGGGTGATAAAAACAGTTTGACCCTGGTCATAGACCTCTATAATGCCTCACATCTAGGCAGGAGTCTGGCTGTGTGACTGTCGCTTTCTCTTGTTCTCGCCATGCATATTTCTCTTTCTTTACTGTCCCCTCAGTTGGCCCCACAGTAACCTAATATCTGCCATCCGTCCAGGCACTGCTGGACCCCTGGGGATGCCTTTCTTTCTCCTGAAATGGACCACTCACCAATATGACTTCCAGTCAAATCTCTCTCCACATTTTTATCTACTTATTTTTTTCTACTGTCTGTACATTTTTATAGTTAAACTCTATCAATATTTGTTACATTTCTCACTATAAATACATGTGGGCTGGCTGGGTGTATTAATTACATGGACAAATCACAAATATAAGCTGTCGTGGCTGTTTGCAATAATGTCACTCACACACTTGGCCATGGCAAATATAATGTGGCTGGCATTAAGAGATGCTTAAAAAAATACAAATGTTTTTTATTTGGTTCACTATAAAGAATTGTGTTTCCCATTTTTTTTTCTTTTCATCCTTTCCTCTGATATTCAAGCAAGTGTATGTATTATTTTTTTTTACCAATGTTCATTAGGAAGTGTGAAGAGACCCGATGTCGTACATGTTTCTATGGCTACAGCGAGCAGAAAGTTGTATGTCTTAATTGCAGCAGCTCAGATATTATTAAACTACCTTTGATTTGTGGAGCTGTAATCTAATTTACACACCCTGTGCCCTGTATTAGGTAGCTGCTTAATTACACAGTGTGCCACACGTGCCAGTACACATTTTGTATTTGTGTAGCGAGGCTGAACCCCTGCCTCTCAACACTATGATGAGGTGCACCTACAATAACATGCAATATCTGAAAATATCTTACAGTGAGCTAGATTCAGCAAATAATAACACAGCTCTAAGTTTTCTCTGTGAATTAGGTATTGTGTTTGATATATTAATGTTAAGATATTAAGTCATATGAACATAGATATTAAGCAGTCTCCAGTAGTGAATGTTTGTGTGTGTATGTGGAAGACATTGGATTGAATCTTGTTCATCACACTAACAGCTGGTAATACAATTCAAACCTTGATGTACAAAACCAAACAAATGTGTTTTTTAAACCCAAGAACACACTAAGGCAGATGCTGGTGCACCCCAAAGACCGCACCCCCAAGCACAAGAAAAGCAATCTAGTGTAATGCAGTGAGGAATGCACAGACCTGTACAATGGGGAGACTAAACAACCACTACACAAACGCATAGCTCAACACAGAAGGGCCAACTCCTCAGGTCAAGACTCTGCACTTTACTTACATCTGAAGGACAGAGGACACTCATTTGAGGACCACCAGGTGCATATTTTAGAAAGAGAAAATGGATGGTTTGAAAGAGGTGTCAAGGAAGTCATCTATACCCGAGTTGAGAAGCCGTCGTTGAACAGAGGAGGGGACCAACGCCACCACTTATCCCCCACTTACAATGCGGTCCTTTCATCACTTCCCAGGAAAACAAACGTAACCTAGTGGCCTCAGGTGAGGATGCCAACGATGGTCGCTCAGTCTTGGCCTCTGGTAGTCCAAACGACCATAACGACTGTCGTTACAACAGCCAGGAACACTAACGAACCAGTGGTATCAACGATCCTGGCAAACAACCCCAAAACGTCTTCTAGTATCTTCAACCAAGTCCAGTTGCCCTTGACTTTAACCTTCTTTGGATAAATGTGAAAAACATTTAACACACACACAAACACACTTTATGTGCGTGTATGTTTGCAACTCGCAAGTGTATAGCCACACACACACATACTCCCGCTAAGGAAAGAGGTATACCACTGCAATATAATTTGTCTCTCGTGATGAATTCCCATCGGTGTCTCCTGAGACATCCAGCCCAAGCTGACAAACCAACACATTTTTCACTCTCAGTCCACCGCTTCCTTTCTCTTCTTTTTTCTCTCTATTTTCGTCATACTTAAATCAATTGATTTTTCATGCCCTTCTGTCTCTCACCTTTTCTCCATAAGGAGAAAAATACACAGCCCTAAATTGTGGCTAAAATGGCGGCTGGGATCACTCTGATTATTGAGAGGAAAATTTGATGCTGGGGGTCAGACTGTTGCTGGTCATACTGCGCTGCGCTTTATTTTCTCAGCTGGAGCCAACAACGTTGATTTTGCATGTTTGGCTATGTTGATAGTTCACACTTTTGGCCCATTTCCTAACATGGCCTACCACTGTTTTGCAGTAAAGACGAAACACACTGCAGAGTATATGTATATCCTTTATTCTGTTCCATTTTTAATGATGATTGTTTAGGTTGAAACTATCAAACAAAAACTATTGCTCAAGTAATTTTGTCTTTTGAAAAATCAGAAAGAGAGTCATTATTTTGTCTTCCCTGTCACAGCTACAAAATTGTGACTACAAGAGATAGGGAGATAGAACATCAGCAAACAGAGAGTTGGAAAAGCAGGCAGGTAGAAGGCAAAGATGAAGACAAAGATGAGTGAAAAGAGGGGAGAAGAGAAGGGACAGGAAGAAAAAAACATCAGTAAAAGGAACCAAAAGAGAGGTGAAGAAAAAGCAAAAGAAGTCACAGTTGTTCCATTTTCCTGGCTGTCTGAACTCGGCTCTAAAAATTGGAAACAGTGGCGTTCCCTAATCTCCCATCACCTGCACAGAGTGTATTCAGTGTCTGATAAACCGCCCTGCAACTCTGAACTACCACACACACACACACACACACACACACACACACACACACACAGATTTAAATATAAAAGGATCATCCCTCTAAAGACGAACACATACATCTCCATATGAACTAAGGCTGTTTCTGTAAACTGTATAATTGAACTTTATCTGAAGTCATGATAGGTTTATGCTATCTGTGTTGATATTTAAAAATACTGGCTCAGTAGCAGTGGTGGCTGGAATAACAATCCTTTGGAAAAACGATATCGGATTCAGTTCCTGCCGAGTGAGTCGCCTCAGAACCGGCCTGCTGTGGTTGAGAAATGAGGCTGCCGGGCAGATGTCATATCCGGGAATGTGTCGGCGAGCAGTAGATCACACTGTATATTCCTGATTACTTAGTCACGGACCTTATCTGCAAACTGCCACATGGCTACTTGACAGTTGGCTTGGCCCTGCCATTACTGTGTCCTCCTTTCTACCTCAACATCCCCCTCATTCTTTTTCTCTTTTTAAATCTTGAAAAATTTACATTTTACTCAACACTTTTTCTTTCTTGGTGTCCATCCACCCTCCTTTTATTCTGTTCCACTCTCTCTTTCCACCCTCTGGTAACAAAATTAAAAGATGAGTTTCACAGAGGAAAGATAAAAAGTTGGTCAGTAACAACATGTTTCTCATCTTTATCTTGTCTGCCAAAATTTATACTTTTCAGGATAACGTCATACTTAATATAAAGAAGTTGCTTTTCAAAGGTTCTTGTCCTCCTAATTTCAGAAAATTGAAAGCAAGAATTGTGTAAGAATTGGCTGTAGCTGTGCTACCTTGTTATTTCAATTGCCTAAGTGCTCAGCCAAAAATGTCAGGTCAGAAGCAAAAATGCAAACACCCATCTGGAAGCAGTCCTACTTCAAAAGTAACATCACCTCAATTACACACGATTCTTTATTTTTGGCCACAGCATCTGTGAGTAGTGTTATCACGCTAATTGAAGAGTCTAATTACAAAGTGAGATATGTACCATGTGAACAAAGTCCCATCTACTCTTAGAAAATTAATTTCATTTCAAGTCCAGAGAAAAGGACCGCAAGTAAGTTAAGCTGCTTAATCATCAATCACATATTAAAATAAATATTTAAGGGATATGGGATGCTAAAACTTTTAATATGGACTCAGTGAATTTAAGAATACAGCTTCTAAACTGCACTTATCTGAGACTCACTCAAGTACTGTACTTAACTACACATTTGAGGTACTTTTACTGTACTTGAATATATCTACTTTATACTACTACACCACTACATTTTAGAGGGAAATACAGTATTGTACTTTTTTCTTGGAGCGACAATTACTAGTTACTTTTCAGATTAAGACTTTCCACAGGTTTATAAAATACAATCCATTGTTAAAGATTAAACCATTAATTGCTAACCGTTTTGGATTGTTACTTGTTACAACAACAACAACAACAACCCTCTTTCTTAATTAAAACTCTGTTAACCTCTCAGATGGCTTAATTTAAATTGTTGGAGGACCAAAGAGGTAAGACACTCCAATGTTTTACATAAAACTATTAGAGAAAATTAAGTAAGAAAATAAATTCCCTTCCACATCATCATCTAATCAACTCACAACCCCCCACATTTATCTTGTGACCCTTGGAGGATGAAACCACTGGACAAAACGAGCTAACTGTATCTAAAGTATATAATATAATATATGTATATACTTTACTTGCTATGGAGTGTTTATCCATTGTTGTATTGGTTCTTTTACTGAAGTAAATAATCGGCTTTACTTCTCTCACCACTGAGCCACATGATGTGACTCCAATCCTTTCAAATGACCTTGATGACACCACAAACTCTTGTACCCGGAACTAATTGCAATAGCCAATGAGTCCTCCCCAGGGCTGCTTTACCCATTTTTCCCAGGACGGGCCACCAGGACACCAGTGTGACCTACATCTCAAATGAGACTGAAGTAAAGGTTTTTTAAAGTTACTCCACAACTTCCTGGTAAACTCTAAATGTTACAAATTTTGATTCTAGTTTATGAACTATGACCTCTCCTCCCCCTGGTTTCACTTTCACACCGCATGTGATGTCCTTAACAATTGTTTAAAGTCTGATTTATAGTCCAACCACATGTAAATGTTATTATCTCATTGGCATTAATAAAAGAAAAGTATGACTGCAATAAATCCACTAACAAATCACAAACAGCCTATTATAGAAATACTAATGACGGCAATAAAAACAATCTGTCCAGAGATATTGTTTGAGCATATCTGTAATCTAATTTCATTATGAAATGTTGCTGTGATTAACGCCTGGCAGCTAATCGTCTCATAAATGGAATGGCGATTCTCTGCACACCCATCTGAATAAAGCAAAGAGTGACGCCTGCTCCCCTGTGTCCATTTAAAACACTCTGTATCTGTTATTGTCACCACTGCTGTGCGTGTGGACATGATGATGTGTGTGTATTTGTGTGTGTGTGTGTCTCACATCCTCATCTGTGTGTGCAAGTGTACTGTATATGTGTGTAGGCATATATCTCTTTCAAAGACACATTAACACCTTTTCACTTGGCAGCGTTTACAGGGTCCCGTCTTGGGAATAGCTATGGTACAATACATCTGGGACTTGTAGCCAACTGTTATCAAACACCCGCTCTCTCCGCCACCTCCTTCCATCGTCCCATTTACTCTTCTCTCCTCCTTCTTTCCTCCCTTCCTCCCTACCCATGTTCAGCCACAAGCCCTCTTCTATGCATCTCTTAAATCCCAAAGGGTGTCAAATAAATTAGTGTAACATTATGCAGAAGGGAAAGAAAGAGGTGGCCAGCAGTAGTCTCAAACCTGAAACTGCTCAACCTCCTAATTGTGACTTACACAATCTCCACACTAATACCCCTTTCATACCGCATACATACAGCAGGGTATATAATGTATGAAACTGGTCTTTTCCACATGCATTGTACCTGCCTTAGACACAGTAATGTGTGTTATATGCAACAAAGATCTCGAATATTGTAGTTCATATGGTACAAAGGTTAGCTCGTAGGCCACTGTGACTCCAAGGACAGAGGTTTAACCAGCTGACCAGCTGTCCCACTCTATACCAGATGATGGCTGTGGTGTACAATTTTGTACTGAAAGAGCGCGAGGAAGAAGAAATTTGGCTGCGCTATTTCTGTTAGATGTTTCAGTCTGAATGGAGATTTACAAAAATGGCCACGATTTTTTGTAAACTGCAAGTTCAAATTTAGCCATTTAGCCAGCTTAGTCTGGATGTAATCTTAAAGAGTCACACTTGTATTATTGAAAGTGTGCACATGCTTACATACTCGTATTCATGCATGCTTACCACCTCCACCACCATCACCAGTGACTTTGCTCCCTCTTCTCCTCCTACTCGCCTCCTCTTTCTCCAATGTGGATATGAAAATGAGCAGAGAGGGTGGGGCCAACAAACAGCATCAACATGAAATTGTCACATAGCAATACTGAGCTGCATACATGTGTGCTGAAATTGACTACGCCCTTGTATGCTATGAAGTTGTAATTTATATCTTTTTTATTGTCCCTGGTGATTGTGTTCCTGATCAATAATGCAAACACATGCTGCAGATTTAGCCATCGTATGTGGGCATCTGTTGACAGAGGGCAAAAGGGAAAAATACTCTATGTATGCAACAAGAAAGCAATCGAGTAAAACTATTAAAACACAATGAGCCACACTCTTACACCAGGTCACATATTCCTCCATTGCCACAAATGTGGGCATTGCAGTTTTCTTTACTGTTTTATTTGTACTTTCCTGCTGCCAAATTATACTCACTAGCATGTATGAATATGTGGTTGAAAATAGTCCCTGGCAAATGCGCTATTTAGTTCTGTTTGAGTAATGATTGTTAAAAACTACTGTGCCTAACTGTTAAAAAAAAAACAGTAAACAGTAAAATAAAATAACTGTGCCCTTTCTCAAAATGATGTGGACTAATACATAGTTGCTTTTGGTCTTTTCATGGGATTTGTTGACAGTAAGAAAAATATAGAAAAACAACATTGCTATCTTTAACTATAAGAAATTAAATGAGAAAACGCAAATGACAGTGAGTGATTAAAGTTGTAAAAGAAAACAAACTAAAAGTGACAAACCCATTTTAAAATTGTTAGTTTTAATTTAGCAGATGTGGTAGTGGCAGATATGTGATGTGAGAGTGAGAGCATGAAAGAGACTGTTGTGTGTATGTACGTAATGGACTGTGAGGGGAGAGAGTGAGTGAGTGGGGCTGTTGGCCTCTGTCCTTGGTGAGTAATGACCACAGAGGAGGACAGATGATCATGTTCATCAGCTCCTGGAACTGAGGCTACCAGCCCCCCTGCTGGGGAGGATCAGTCAGGCTGATGGCCCATAATCTGTGTGTGAGTGTGTGTGCCTGTGGTTGAGTAGAGAGAGCAGGGCTGGAGAGGGGGCTGGTGGCAACCATGATAATGAGGCTCACTGTTGATTATGGAGCATATAGTGTGTGTACAGCTGGTGTGTGTGTGTGTGTGCGCGCACTGTTGCACACAGAGAGGTTTGAGTGTGTACTGAGTGTGTGAGTGTATTAAAAGTACTTATTACATTTATTACCGAGCTGTTTTACGTCCGGCAGTTGCAGGGCTTGCTTAAGGGGAAAATTATGTGTGCTGACTAGCCTTTTCATTAGCACGTTATTAAAGTTTGAAAAGTAGCTAAAGAGCCGAGGCTGGCGGTACATACAGAAAAGCTTCCAAGTGGAGGCTCAGTATCATTAAGGCCAGGTTATGGTTTTGAGGAAGCTTTAAGCTTTGAACTCTACTCTTTTATCAAAAACTGAAAAATAAATGAAACCTGAACTCTGCTTTCAGGTCTTATTCAGGAAGCTGTAAATGTCAGTGCATAGTAAGTGAAAAAGGATGAATCATTTTATACAATAAATAGACTGATGAATGTACTTTTGAGGGCAGAATTCCACATTATTGGATAACTGCAATTTTTAGAGCCACTTAGCCTGCATTGTTCTTTAAACATTAGCATGAGAAGACATTTCTGAATACAAGTGAATTTAATTTAAGGAACTGGTCGTGTGCTGAACAGTATCTGTGTGTTCTTGATGAGTTTTGCCAAAATGATCCACAATCTGTTTTTTGATATTTTGAAAGAACCATGTGACAATTTTTAAAAATGGATATGTATTGGAGAGAGCTCTTTGAATCTCCTGAAGCCCTCTCCTCTCAGCATTCAGAAAAGACAGAATTGATTCAACGTGTGTTCACATCACTAGCTTTTGCTTTGCAAAAAAATGGTATCTGCTTGTCAATCTGCAATAGACTGTATTGCTTTCCAATCTAAACTGTGGGATTCAGGGCAATGCTTGTGTGTGTACACTTTCTGTGTCTGTGTGGCTATGACAATGATAGATAGTGCAAAGGACTTACGTGTAGTCTATGTGTTACAATGATGCAAACTCTTGAAAAAGCACTTAATTGTTTCAGTTCATCTTGTTTCCTGAAGAAACGCAAACAAACCCTGAAGTAAAGCTTGGTGATATATGCTTCGTGCAGAATACCATGAACATGTCTCCTGACTTTAAATCGCATCAAATCAATAGTCCCCTGGGAAAGGAAATGATTTCCATTTTAGAAATTATCTAAAGTCAATTTGTGGACTATGTTTCAAAAGAAAAGAGTGTAAAATGCTAAACTATATCAATTATGGTGATTAAATTCTGTTGCGTTATTGTTGATGGGGATTTTTGCACAAGTCAATGTTTCTATTTGTTCATGCCAAAAGATTTGGGGACACAGATTTATAGGATTGTGTGTCTTTAATTGTTATATTATCATATGTTATTTTGTTTCAATTTAGAATTTAATTTGTTCTGATATACTGTAATACTGCACATACGATAACAGGGAAAAATACATCCTTAGGATCACTCTTTAAGCCGCTGTTTGTCAAATGTGCATGTAATCATCAGTTTCTTGTCTAATGACTGTGTTTGTTTGTAGAAAATGAGACAATCCTGATTTCAGCCCATTTATCTCAGCTTTTAAAGATGGATCAGGCAGGAAGTGCTTTTTGCGGTTTTATGGTATTTGTATTGCATCATTGTATTTGATATTGTGTTTTCCCATTGAGTTGTGGATGAAGACCCATCTAAGGAAGTGTGTTGCAGACTGTAGTTTCTGCTAAAAATGCTGTAGTATCTGACTTTGGTTGATGATATGTACTTGTCCCTTTTAAAAATGACCAATGAACAACTAAATGTTCTCAGGTCAGTTCCCAAAAGGGGTAGCAAGGTCTGCCGCAGTATCCTTTTGATATGTTCTGTGGGAGAAACCAAAGTAAATAGCTTTAAAGACTGTTTTGTTAAAAAATTCAGTCCAGAAAAATTACAGTTAAAGATGGGGTAAGCAATTTTTAATATTTGTTAAAATTCTGTTTTCATAGCAATCAATAAATCAAAGGCTCCAACACAGAAATGATAAGAATCAGGTATAGGTGCCAGGACTGTATTAAACACAGCCATCATTTTATAAATGAAATGATTGGCTGGCCTACCTGCCTGTCTACATAGGGTACCTGCCTGCATCATAGACAGTATATTACTGGAAGAAGCCACCCCGCTGATTTGAATGGAGAGCAGTGAAGCCAGTTTTGGACCAACAAAATACTACTTCAGGGCCACCTCCTGTTGGCACAAGCGTCTACTGCGCATGATCGCGCAGCATAACCGTGGTTTAATGACGTAGAACAACGGCAGAAACACCGTAATTCTGGTAGCTGCAGAGCTGCGCCAACAAAAAGTTTCATGGCTCAGTGTGTTTGTCTGACTCGGATCGTCACTGATTAATCAGCCCACCTACAAGGCTCACCTGTCAAACACCAACGCAGCCTCAGTGATCACCGAATTTTTTTTTTAGATTGCCGAGATCTTATAATCTAAGCAATACGGTTACATCTCTTTACACGTCATTTTTGGGCCTGGCTTTGGTCGGCTTCACTGTCCGATCTCTGACTTACCCCCTTGGCCTGCATGCACTCTGCACCTGCACACAAAATGTGTTTTGGGGGAGTGGCATTGGAGGGACGGGTCCGATTTTTCTGGTTGGATTCTTTAAAAATCTAGCTGTCTCTTGCTAATTGCTAGAATTTGATGGTAGTGCATGGGGACACCCTTTAGTTACATATAAAACACAGATTATACATCTGTGCAAACCACTGAATTGAAATAATAACACTAAATTGAGGACCACCTGGCAGCCCCAGGACCACATGCTGAGGTATATAAACAAGCTCAGGACTCTGTGAACACAGCATATTATACCGCATTCACAAAGGTCCCCCACAAACTTCCCGCTCCACTTTCTATAAAAGGACAGTCTGTAGAAAAGGAACTACTGCAGGGTTGACTCAGTTGACTATAGTGGAAACACCTGGCGCAGAGATTTCAGGTTGCAGCTCCTTGATAGGTCGACCCTCCCATACCCTCGACTCCAAGTCCCAGTTCATTGCGCTCGCCTGGTGTCAATCTCGTCTGTAAAACCCTCCCCCGAGATATCAAATAGGCTGTGTGGCTCCATGGATCCTGCACTATTTGCCCAGACGGCATCTGCTCCATTCAAACACTGAGTGCGTCTCTGCTGCGGTGCGTTGCGCGCAGGTTGGAGAGAGATGACAAGAGCCCCGCGGAACTGGCCAGACAAACATGGATCCCCGTAAAACACTGATTTCGGTGCTTTGGATATTATTGCTGAAGCTAGAAGAAGACTGCCACGCCGAAGAAGGTATGTGAAAACGTGTGTTTTATTTGTTTTTGTTTTTTTGGCTCGGCTGTACCAAACCGGTCGCCGCAGCAGGCAGTGTTGAACGACAGATGTCCGCGACGGAGATAGTTTGGCATTTGCACTTGTTCTGTGATGGGAAGCAGGTGCATGATTTCCTATTAGTGATAGGGGCATCACTAATAGTTGAATTAAACACTATTTAAATAGCTCAAACCACACACGTGAAGGAGAAAATCTTTCGCCGGAGATGCGTCTCAAAAAGCTACTATGAAAGATTTACGCCTTTCAGCTCAGTGAACTCAAAGCGCCAACATGCGAAAAAATAAGGTTTATTTAGATTTTTTTTTCTCACTCAGTTTCAATTACAAAATAGCTTATCAAAAACCTATACAATTTATTTGTAGCATTCACTTCAGCATTGCAGATTAGAACTACCTGTCTGATGTCGACAACTTGTTTATTGATTTTGTTCTAAAAACTAAAAGTGAGTGCAATAATTGCATTTCTGTTTTCATATCGTAGAGCCACTATATGCTTCCATATCCAGTTTCTGATTTATTCAGAAAGGAAAAGTCATTTTCGTTCAGGCAGGAAATAAATCCCCGGTCTGTTGTCATAAAGATTTGGATTGTGTGGTGGGCTTTTGTCACGGAATCTTTGTGCAACTGGTTTCTTTGTCTTTTCATACCCTAACAGTCACTGATGCTGTGGCACGGACGACAGGATGCGTTAGGCTGATGCCTTATTCCTTATCCCACTGCATTCAACTCAGTTTTTCAGCACAGTTCTTGTCTAATAAGAATTCCTTACACGAGTTTGAAACAGCAGGGAAGCCTTTTTCTCCTTTGATTTCTTTGTCTTTCCATCAGCATTAAACCAAGAATTGTTATCAAAACCGTAATGCGGGGGAACAATGTACAGAAAGAGTGTTTTATCAAGATTAAATGCCGATGTTGGCTCGGGATTTGGATTGTTGGCTTGTTTAATTGCCCCTGTGCATCTGCACTGAAGTGTGTCGGAGAGGGAGCTTGGAGGGTACGCTGTGGTCCAACAATTTACCAGCAGCTGATTGCCACAGATAAACACTTTCTGCACTCACAAGTTAGCCAAGATATTGTAAACCTATGTTACTTCAGCTCAAACTAAGGCACAGGGCTGATTGAATGTGTGTGTGTTTCTGACTGAATGGCTCAGGTGAAAACAGGAAAGTGATCCTAATCAGTTAGGAAATTGTGAAGTGGAAAAGAACATAATGGCTTCAGACCCCAGGCTCTCTCTGAAAGGGGCTTTATTGACAATGTATAACTGAGTGGATATTGGATACATTCAGGCATGTGCATAAAAACACCGTCATCATCAGCCGAACACATGTAGCTATACATATGTTTGGCTGATGTTGTGTGTGTACTCTAGACTCTAGAAAAATACATTTGGCAGACATCACTGACCCATATTAATGCACTATAGTGGCACAGATGGATCAAATGCAAACACTCACTTGACACGTACATGTTGCGCTTGCATGCAAGTTTATTCATGAAACACACACTTGTGCACACGTGCATGGTATGACATTTTATGAGACTTAAGGGCCCTTTAGTGTACGCACATGCAGATACACTCGCACATATAAACACTGGCAGGCACATATTTGTGCTCTTTCATTTACACATGCACACGCCTTCCTCTCGAGCATTGGATGCAGCACATGCGGACTCATTGCCAGATTGATTTGGTTCCCTGGAATGCTGGGTAGCCAGATTTGGATGCTAGCTTTTGTTTAATTGATGTTGTGACAGCGATTAATTGCTGTGAAAGCAATGTGCTCCTGAAGGCTGGTATTGGCAGAAATTCTTCTCGCTGTTCATAAGGATTTGGGAGATAGGAAAAACACTAGAGAGAATTTTTTCCTTCTTTAAAATTATATAATATTATTATATTAAATGAGGCACTTTGCCTACCTGTTTAATTCATTCTGTTTGTGTGAAACTCTTTAACTACTATATTACAGTATTCATGTGGCTCTGTGATCACTATTCAAAAATTTTCTCTTTTGAAGACTGTTCTCATTTTAATCCTTTAGTAGCTTTACTTCTGTTTTATATGTCCCTTTGTGTTTGTCATTGCTCTTATTTCATTTCTTCTCTTGTGCCAACAGCGTTTTGCTATGTTGCATCTTTGCAAGACTACATTCCTATGTTGCAGTTCTTCCATCCTTCCTTTGTCCTCTGCTCTTCTTTTTGCCCCATCTTCCTGATTTCCTTTGTTCTTCCCACTGTCCTCCCATATGTCCTCCTTTTTTTTCTTCCTCTCCTCTACTTCCTCCTGTTCTCCCTCTGCTCCTCTCCTGTGCATGCCTCCCGCACCATGAGCTGACTTAGCAAACACTAATTCGACCGGGACGCTCCGTCAGGCAGGCAGGCAGAGCCGGGTGTCCACTATCCCATACCAACACCTCACACACAGTCAATCTAGCCACTCCCCCTCCCTTCAGGCCGCTTTTCTCATTCCTCACGCCTCAACGCTAACACACCTTGGCATCTCATCGGGATCTCATTTACTTCCCCTCTCCTCCCTCTCTTGCTCCCTCCCTCCCTCTGCATCCATCCATTCTGCAGAAAGCTGAGAGAGTGCAAGGGCACAAGTTCAGTACCGAACAATAGAGGCAGAGTGATAGAGAGGAGCGGAGTGATTCAGAGCGAGAGAGTCTCAGCGTAACCTCTGGGATCATCCTGTTTGTGCGGCTGTAGCTTTGTTTGATGCCTTGTCGTGTCAGAATGGCCGTGGTGACTTGACTGCAAGAATGTTCTTGGCAGGCATTGAGCCTATTGTTTACCTGTAGACGCTATAGTGCTTCAGAAACCCCCCACGTCATGTTTAATTTCAAATTCACAACTGACATTTTCTCCCATGATGCGTTGTGATTCTGGGATAGTTTGGAATAAAGCCACTATCTGGAAAAATATCAGCCCATAACTAAATAATATTGAAAACGCTGACAATGCGACTGGTTCTCCATGTCTTCAGGTTAGACCTCCCACAGTAGGGGATTTCTTGAAGCCCAATCCTTCCACTGTAAAATAAATGTACTTTCTATCAGCATCTGTCTTATCTTAAAGGTTAGAATTGCTGTAAAGGACTCATAAAGCCTTTCTGAAAGGGTTTCTTTGAAGGGGTTCCATTGTACAAGCTACAACTGTCTGATTCTGTAGCGCATAATTTATGTCCGCGGCCAATGTTGAGTGTCACTGCAGGAGTTCTTTATGTAGCAAATCAAAAAAGTCTTAGGTTGGTGATAGAGTATGCAAACTTTTACGGTGGAAAATGCCGCTTTAATTCCGTTTCAGTGTACCCAGTGTGTGTGTGTGTGTGTGTGTGTGTGTACAGAGTGGATGTGTGTTTTGTGTGACAGCTCGGCATATGACTGATCTCAGAACTTACCAGGAACACTTGACTTTTTAGTTTTCTCCCCTTTTTCTCTGTTGCTTTTAATGAAGTGGAGTCATAAGGTCTTAAATGAGGTCATAAGCAAAAAAAATTTCGTTCAAGCTGAAGCATCTTCAGCTCGCTTGGTCGCATCTTCACCTCACTTTGCATTGCCCAGGGGGATTTTGCTTCCGCATGCATCTTTTCGTTGACTTTATATGCAAGCCTCCACCTCTAAAATCAATGTTTGGTCTGAATGTTCAGAGCTACAAGTAATATTGGATCCCCCCCCCCCCTTACCATAATCTTTCCGTAAGCATAACCAGCCATTCTGGTTGTCCAACCACACTCAATAACCACATAACCACAGTCTTTCTAAGTTAACAGAGTAGCTTTAGTCACCTAACCAAAATCATACCAAATAAACAGTTAGATTCCATGTTCAGATATGTCAGGGATTGTTTCGGTTTATGGTGAGGCAGAGGCAATCTGTAGATTAAAATAAAAGGTTTAATTTATCTGGCCTACTGCTTACTTAACTGTTGTTGTTTCTATAACTCCAGTGACATGCCATTATTTTAAAAACCTGCTATATCTTGATGCAAAGCATTGGTATTTCTGTTTACTGCTTACATGAACACAACATAATTAAAATAGCTATTCATTATTAAACTTCACTCATATGTTATATGATTACTGAAATTATATAATTAGTACTTAGAAGCAATCTGATTGACTAATATTGGGTTTACTAGCAATTGCCAGACTGGCAGAGGAGTAGCACTCCACCCTCCCAGGCATCAATTGGGACTAATTGTCTGTGATTTATGCAGGCTTATTTCTGCTCTGCTTCCACTGCCGGGCCCAGTGCACTGGTCCATCTTTTACTGGCAAAGACAGCTTTGGACCTGTGCGTGTTGGATCAGATGACTGTGACCTCTGTGAGCATGAAAGGTCAGAGTGATTTGTGAAGATGGCAGGCGTGGCGCCGCGACATTCTCTTGTCGAGGCCTCAGGGACACTGTCATTTTCAAGAGCGACGGGAGGAAGGGTAGAGTCACAGGTGCTGCGAAACGAATGGAGGGAAGGGGAGAAAGAGGAGTCTCAACCAAAAACTTGATGCATTACAAGTAGAAAAGGGGGGAGAGGTGTGTCAGGTCGAGGGTGGAGAAATAATCGAGGCTGAGTTGGAGAGAAGGCGAGGAACAGTGGATGAGGGAATGACGGACAGAAAATTGGAGGCGAGAAAAGGCAAATGGGAGAGAGCAGGTGATGAGGGAATTGTAACCTGCCACCACTGCTTTGTTACACAGCTTTTGTATGTTACATGTAATCGAACAGACCAAGGGTTTCTATAACATGCCGATGCAGCAGCTTTGCCAGATCCTTATTTACCTCCCACTCCACTGGAACACATTGACTGTGACTGATAGATGAATTCTGTGTGTAAGTGAGAGTATGCATGTCTATTGGATCCCAATATAGTCAGCTGATTTCTTTTGTTCATGGTAAGGACATTACTACAGCATCAGGGCTATTCTGCTGGATCGGCAAGAATGAGCCATTGGAAAGTGTGTGTGTGGGGTGGAGGGAGGGAGAAAGACCAGTCTTTGTGTGTGTGTGTGTGTGTGTGCGCGCGCACATATGGGAGGGAAGATGGGGGTTTAGCAGGTGTTTCACTATATTCGACAGTGAGGAAGGGGCTCTGTGCAGCTGCCTATGATAGATGAAGGAACTGCGGACGGACTGCACATTTGGACACTCATTTTATTGATGAACCTTTGCTGAAACATCATCTTCAGCTGCTGTCTGTGTGTTCGTGAATGCGACAGCCTCTGCGTATATGTGTTCCTCATGTGTTTGAGCACATTTGCTAAAGTTGAGATGTTTCCATCTAAAAGTTTCTGGACCCCTTTATTCTTTTGTTTTTACAATGTGCAGCTTTGGGAAGAGTTTAATCAGTGCAAACAAACATTCTGTTTAGGTCATTTCAATGCGTCTTGACCATCTTGTTGTTATGCTGAAATGTTATTGTATGTGTGGGTGGTAATTAAATTATTCACTATTATTCATTACATCAACAAAAGTAAATCAGAATGGAAAATGAAGACGAGAATATAGGCTCAAATCAGTAATGGCTTGCAATGGCATTTTTGTTTAAAATCATTCGTCAAGCAAAAATGTCAAGCATTCACTGGTTCCAGAGTCTGACATATGGTGATTTGCTGAATATCTTTCGGTTTTGGACTGTTTAGAGACATCACCTTGGGCTCAGAGAAACGTGATGTGATATTGATGATATTGTATAGATTAATTGATGAAATATAATTGTTTGTCTCAGCATTAAGTAAAATATAAAATAACATTTTGATTTAGTTTTGGTACAATGAAAAATGACCTAAAATGTGAATTGAGTTTACTAATCAATCAGTCAATAAAATTAGGGCTGCAGTTCATTGTCATTAATTAATTTCAATTATTTTCTCGATTAGTCTTCTGGTCTAATAAATAATAAACAATGCCCATCACTGGGCCTGTCAATGGCCAATACCCATCATTTCTCTAAACACTAGGTAATGCTTGTTTTGTTCAGCAGTGTAAATCCCAAAGATGTTGAGTTTACTATCATAGAAGACAAAGAAAAGCAGCAAATCCTTACATTTTGAACCAGAACATTTTGCATTTTTTCTTGAATAACAACCAAAATCGCTGATTAATCGATTAATTACTAATGGTTCAGTTTTAAATATAGAACATGTTACTCCCATGTTTTTAATTAAGGTATGTAAGTGTCAAGTAAATGAATTCAGGGAACAAGTCAGACAAACAGTCAGGCTTTTTTATATTTCTACCTCTGACTATATATTTCACATACGTTGCATGTGGTATGTGAAGAGTAGAAGAAAGACGTCTTAAAGCCCACAATGAGGCATCAAATAGAGCTGCTTTAGCAAGTGCACTTGTGCTTTCATGTTGGCGCTTTATGTAAACATCTCAAGGGCCTGTTCTCTAAAGGTTCTTCAAAGGTTATATGCAAAAAAGTCTAATAAATATAACTGAAAATATTAAATTAAAAATATCTCCAACCACCCACACCGCCAGCATCCTAGAGTTAAGACATATTTCTGAGTTTTATACCGATGTCTCAAACACATTATTCATTTTTGTTACTTTTGTTGGGATACTAATGGATTAGAGGAATTTTTGTTGGCAGGCTTTCAGTCCTAAGGTGTCTAAAGTTGATAAATGTCACTGGTGTGTACTTGTGCAGAGCTGGAGCTGTGCTCTTGGCAGAAATTTCTGCTCAGGGTGTTTTGCATTGAGAGTAAACACTAACTGCATTAATGCGAGGCTTGATGTGGGTGGGCATGTTCGGGAATTGAACTGACAACTCGGTGGAGCTCAGTCAGTCTACCACCCTCACACTCCCAGCATTTCATTTAATTTCCTTTTCCATTGGTGAAAACATCCTCACCCACTCATTTAGACTTTAGTATGAAAAACAGATTCATGAGCGAGATTTATTGAGGCAAGCGGGACTTCAGGCTTATAAGACTTTGGCCATTCCATGTGGTCAAATGTATAGGAGCATCTATTTCTTTTAAATCAAGAACTGACTTTGAGGCTTTTGTGAGGAAAATGCTGGGAAAGGAAATGCTGTGTGTGTGTGTGTGTGTGTGTGTGTGTGTGTGTGTGTGCGCGCATGGGCAGTTTTCTGCCAGCGGTTAAATGTGTTGCCCTCACTTTCAGATGTTGGCTTAGAGACCATGAGCCTCAATTGAGCCTGGTTTAGGCAGTCCCATCATACTGTCATGGAGGTGACAGAGGTCGTGGAATGTACAAAAAGATACACACACTCACACAGTATGTACATATGCAGTTACCCATGCGTCTTTAAAGAATAACTTTGTGGACTTTTGGCAAAACAATAAGCCTTTCTCATTTATCAGTTTGTACACCCTTGATTCCTTTTTTTCGTCCCAGATGAGATGCAAGTGGAGGAGGCGAGGAAGAGATACAAGGAGAGAGGAGTCGGGGCAACGGGCGTTTAACAAAATCAGACATCCTAGCTTCGGAAATGTAATTTTAAAGCGACATCAATTAAATCTGACTAGTGGCACAGCTGCATACTCCGTCCATTTTTTTATTATAGCCTATCACTGTATTTTATGATCTCTGTCTGAAAAGCAACAGTGTTCATGGCAACTATACACAATACTGTACCAAGAAGAGAAGAATGTTGTCGATGTAATTTGACGTTAGCAGCTGTTTGCTCTTGTAAACATCATGTCACGATTATAGTGGTTGAATTGAGTGTAGCCTACGTTCAACGATAAAATATCAAGGTGAAATATGATTAAGGAATGTTCTGTACACGAAGGGTGAAGGGAAGAAAGTTTGATCAAGGATTTGATTATCTTAAATAACTAGTAGGATCACGGTAGTGTCCTGCTCTCGCCATGGTTTGTATATACCAGCTGTGTGTCATGCCTCTTTTATATGTCACAGGTGTCGGAAAGACAAGCCTCCTTTAGGAATTGAAACATCCTTCAAGATGGCGCGCAGAGATTGATTTCTTGGTCAAAGGCATGAGGACGGAGGAGAGAGGAGACAGAGGCACAAATTAGAGAAATCAGAAGAGCCCAATATGTTACCTTTTAATTTTCTTTTTGCATTACCCCAGATGATGTAGACATTATGGCCAGTAAATGATCCACTCGTTTTCTGAACAGATAGAATTTTGTAGGAAAAACATTGTCAATTAAAGCACGATAAAGCTGAGTTTACAATTAGGCCAACAAGTCCTCCAAATCAAACAACAAAATATGTTCTTTGTAACTGCCTTTTAAAACTGTTTTTATGATCTGATGGCCAGACACCAGTATTTGTCTTTGACTTCCAAAGACGTTGGAAAACACTGTTGAAATAAATCTGTTTTATAACTTGATAACGCTGTGGTTCAGGTTTGGTCATCCAACATGCTTTGAACCTTTGGATTGACTGCAGCTGAGACAATATTGCCCAGTAGTCCAGATCCAGTTATGTAACAGCTATGTGAGCACACAAGAGTGGGTTCTCATTTTGTTAAAACATTAGGCGCAGCCCTTTGAATGTGTCCATGCTCCAAACTTGCTATCCATTGTACATATATTAAAGAGACATGAGAAATCATATCTACTCTTGGGTTTCGTCACATGTTCCCAACATCGAACACACACACGTGGCACACTAGGAGACCCCAAACACCTCTACAGCAGAACTCAGCCCATGCCTCTCTCATTAGCTTCCCCTCTCCATTTTTCTCGCCTCACTGGCCCTGGCTGAGGCTGGTAAGCCTTTGGACCCTGCCTCTTAATGTACTTTTTGTGTCTGCTAGTCCTCCTCTGCCATGTCTGACCTTATGACACATGTTAGGAGAACTTGCATTTAATGTGTGTGTGTGTGTGTGGGGCGGGGTGTTGGAGAGGAGACTGTGCCTTACGTTTAACGTGTTTGTGAATGTACATCTTTCCATGCTTCCCTTCTTTCTTTTTTGCACCTTATTAAATGTTACATCATGCTACAAAAATGGCCCTTCACACATACTCAGACACAATTGCATGCACTTGCCGCTATTCAGAAACACACCAGGCTTCCTCTAATGGCAGCCAAATGATAATTTTGGCTATTACTTACTCCGCTGAGCTGAGCTGAGCTGAATGAAGCAGCAGCACTTGTTAACATACTCAGACTCAAAGAAAAACAGAGACTGAACACAGGCTGCTCGATGGATTCAGGTGCTGGCTTGAAACCTGTGGATAGATGACAGTCAAGCACATTAAAAGAATACTCCAATGATTTAGTATTGCACTCCCTTAACATTGTTGGATTCACGATGGACAGCTCAAAATCGCTCCAGCTTTCCACCTGCATAAACCATCATGCAATTCTGACTGCCAACAGAAGTGGCTAATGTAGCCTTGACACCCTTTCCTGAAGTAGAGAGGAGGAGCGGGCTACAGAGGTCTGCTAAGCTAAGTTCTCCACAACCACAGATTTTTTTGTAGTCTTCATCCCCAACCAACCCTCAAGTGATGTCAGTGAGACCTCACAATTGATCAGATTTCATACACAAAAGGCTTTATACAACATTTTTCACACATCACTCCCTCAAGACCTGTAAACAGACCTTGATGTGAAAAATCCTTTTTAACAAGCTATGTTGTCACTTTGAAGTCTTGTGAATTGGACACTCCGACAGTACCTGAAAGCACCAGAGCGCAACAAGTGTCAGCTTTGAGTCAGAGTGAAGCCTGCAGCTGACTTTTCAAACCAATTTAGATAAAACTGGTCTTGATCACAGCAGGCATGATGGCCACACACTGACCAGACATCAACGCCAAGTTGTTTTAAGAAATTAAGGGGATTTGATATTTATGCTTTTAAGGATTTGTGGAGATGAAGGAATTTGTTATATGTTGCAGCTGGTCAATGCTATAGATTTGTAGAAGTCGATAAGAGGTTGAGGCTACTAAAATCTAACTAAAGCCATTATCTGTTAATTGCAGTTCACACAAGAGATGAAATATCCAATGGGCTCTGTTATCCAAAGCTCAGAGTTGTACACACTTAATTAAACATGTACAAAAATGATTCATACATGTACATCAGGTGGACGGACACACACCCACACCCACCCAAACACAAATGCAGAATGTTCTCTACCCACTGCCCAGCAGTTTCATGTCATCCTTGTCTTTGCTTGTGATTTCTCCTTCCGTCTCTGTTCTGTGGTGGTAATGACCGTCATGTTGGAAATGTGTCCGGCTGGGCCTCGTAAACCATTACCCTTGTGCCTAGGAAACCCCATTAATCTTTCTGAGAGGCGTTTGACCTTTCAAACTCATTAACCACAGCCGGTGTGCAGACAGACGTGAACGCATACACAAACTGCGGATGCTTTCTCTCTTTCTCTCTCGCACAAACAAACAGCATGTGCACACATACAGGGGTGCTTAGGCAAATTTGGCTCATGCACACAAGCGCAAACAGGTGAGGTGTGAACACACCGATGTGTGTCCAACTGCCAGTATCACCTTTTACCAGCTTGCCATGGTTGCCTCTCTCTCTCTATTTATCTGTCGTCTCTCTTCTGTCCTCTTCATCCCCTCACTTCCTCACCGTGTGGGTTTGGGCAGTGACCTGGAAAATTGCCCGACCTTTTAATACGCAGCTTCCTTGGTGATGAATAAATACATAAATCGTGAAGCTATGGCTCAGTCGCTTTTATGATACCCCTCCCCACTCCCCAGTCTTCCCTTGTGTACACCTCATCGCACCCCATCATCTGCACCTTCTCCACACAGACACAGAGGAGGAAAGCGGGGAGTCTTTGAAGTGATAGCCCCCTGCGGAGAAGACTATCCATAATGAAAGGGTGTTAGTGACTGGGCCGAGGGTGAGATAGTGTGAGTGTGAGCAGCGTAGATGGCAAAGGATGTAATGGGGTGAGTGGGCGAGGCAGGTTAACACGCCAGCATGGGACCTGCTCTTCCTAGTTTATGAGAAGGCGAGGGCAGGAGTGAGAGAGCTTTGTAGGTGGCAGAGGATGTAATGTGGCGAGTGGCAAGGAAGGTTAACATAACAGCATGGGACCTGATCTTCTCAGTTTATCAAAACTGCAAGGGAGAGCAGAACAGCCTGTAAAAGACTAAGTGGTGGTTTGGGATTGGATGAAACTTATTCTGCTCAGTGTACTGTAGGTCCGTATGAGGGAGGGAAAGAGGAAGTGAAGAATTGTGGGTGGTGGGGGGGGTTAGATGGAGAAAGGGAAAAGGACTAAGAAAAATGAATCAAGTGTGAAGAGGTAGGGAGGAAGGCAGTAGATCACTGCACTGGCCTTGTAACCTGGCCCAAAGCACAAACCCAGTATTTTAATGTCAGAATATCTCTGGGGTCAGGTTGCAGACGTCAAAATAGCAGAGACATCCTTAAAAGAAAGAGATGTGATTAAAGGTACCCTGTGGAGTTTTCTTGCCAGCAAATAAAAGTAATGTTTACATTCAATGTTTCTCACCAAGTGAGTCCACATAAGCGTGTGCCATACCAACAAAACAGGGATTCCTTCTAATGGTCAACAACTCCACAGGGTACCTTTTTAACTTGCTGATGTTTTTGGCATCTCTATAGTGGAACCACAACCATGACCTCAGTCCAACTATAACTATGACCCCATTTTAACTGTCATTATTCATTTAAAGATGCATTCAGCATTTTTGACCATCAGAAGGCAGAAAGCAGTCTACAAAACAACTCAAAGGAGCAAGTCCCAGGAAAGTCTCTTTGGCACGCTGTTAGACTTTCTTCATCAGTTTCTTCTTCACTTTTGGCTCACCATTTAATGATAACAATGTGTGCTACTCGTTTTTGTGTTGTCTATATGTACATATACATTGATCCTGTCGGCTCTGTGTGTATGCACTCTTGGCTACTTGTTATGCATCTTATTATTATACAAACCATGTGTACATTTCTGAACATGTTTGTGTGTGTTTGTATGCGTTTCTTTGTGTGCCTTGTCGTGATTGCAATCAGAGTGTCAGCAGTGCAGGGCGGTTGGGTGGAGTGTGCTCCTGTTATTTCTCTCCTTCCTCTCAGCTATAAATGTAAATGAAAAAGTCAATTAGTCTGCCAGCCAATCAGTGCGCCAATCAGTAAGTCAGTTAACCAGCTGGCTGGACAACCAGTCAGTTTGTCAGGTAATCTCACAACCAAGCAACCACTAAGACAGCAGCCAGGAAGCAATATAGTCAGGCAGCCAGCAGTCAATCAGAAAACTATTCAACTGATAATCAAGTCAGCCAGATGCCCATTCCATATGATTAAAAGTCATTTTGGGGAGCAGCCAGTGATTGTCAACAAAACAATGTCAGCACCAAAGACATTTCTTCTTGTGCTTTGTCTACATTAGGTCAAGACAGTGAGATCTCACTGGACTCTAATCTTGTCACTCTGGAGCTACATGCCTCTAAAGCAATATACAGATTCATTACAGCAAGTGAATCTTGCTGCAGAGGCTTTATTTGTTAGGAAAATTTGCAAATGAAGTTGTAGCACCAACAGTCATCAAAAAAGCACTGCACAAGCAAAACAAACATTTAAAAAAATCTTCACCAACTGTTGCAAGTATATATTGCGTGCTTCAGCTGGACGACTAATCCACATTCTGGCAGCACCCTAAAGCACCCTTTCTAACTGGAGCATTCTCTGATCTGATGTGTGATTCTAGGAAGGAAACCCCTCTCCTCTGCATGCCTGACGTACTGGTCACAAAGCTCATGTCTTTCTGCCATTCTGCAAAATAGACTGGGCAACAAATTAGACCATGCAACGTATCTCTCTAAATCTGATGATTTCCAACTAATTTCTTCTTCTTTCTAGCATCCCTCAGTAAAATCAAACATCCATAATGTTTTCTGAATTGACCATTTAAGTACAGTTGTCATCCTTGGTAACCTTTTTGAAGTAAAGTCTGGACCTGTCAACTTTTCTTTGACTAGACAGGGATGCATTTACATTAATGTAAATTAAACATTAAAAGCATGAAACAAAATTGCCATTCCTACTCCCCATCTCAACTGTAATGCAAGCACGCTGGTTTATGATGTTTGTTTGGCCACAAGTGCGTACTACTAACACACATGGCATGAATTACAATGTCATGTTGTGATCTACCTCAGAAGTACACACACATAGTTTGTGATACACACATTAAATTAGCACCATATGCACATAGGCCATTTCTGGCTTGTAGTGTAAATATGACATGGTATAATAAGAAAAATGAATGTTTGATATCAAATATTGAAAAGCTTTTCTTTTCCTCTGCAGCTTAAGCTCTGAAATTATTACACGGTTTTTCAGTATCTCCCCTGGTCTAGCCTGTAGCTAAGTGCTAGCTATGGTTATTACTGCTCTGCAGAGAAGGACGGAGTGTATGGTGGCGAGTGTGTGTGTTTTAGCAAGAATTGGTTTATGTTCTGTAATTGGTTTGCCCTCGCATTTAATACATTTGCCATCTGTTGTTAGTGTGTCTTTGCTGTGTTTCTGTGTGTGTGTGTGTGTGTGTGTGTTGGGTAGACTTTCCATGTATGAAGTGATTTTAATGGGGTTACCAAGGGTTATTATGAGGGTGATAGTGATGTAGGCAATTCCTCCCATTTTCTGTTGTTTGGCAGCATCGTGTTCTTGCTTGTGTACTTGTTGTTCAGCCTGAAATGCCCAGTTTTTGCACTTGAATTTGCATGTGAACACATCCCAAATGAACCATTTTGTGTTGTTTGTCCTGTGAAGTTATTTTCTGTACTTTTGAGTATGGGTTTTCTTTTTATATGTGCATTAATTAATGTCCATGCAAGCGAGTCATCTCTATGTGCATGTATCTCTGTGGCGATGCATGCTGGAGTGGTCAGATGGTCTAACTGGTATGGAGCTGAGGTGACTGGGATAGTCTCTCCAGGGCAGATGGGAAGGGATGCTTTTGCGCAGGAAGTGGCAGAAAAATGTGCCTTCCTCCCTCTCGTCCTTTTTCTCACTCACTCTGTCACTCTCTCAATTGCTCTTTCCATCTGTCTCTCTCTTCCCGCTTTCCCTTATTCTCTTTCGCATTCTCTTACTCCATCTAACCAGCTCACACAATTGAACTTGGCAGTGTTTCAGGGATTGAGTAGCTTGAGTTAATGGCGAATTACCTGCCTCTCTAAAGTCTTGAGTGTGTATGTGTGTTTAGAGGGGGGTAAAGTAATGGACTTTGCTGGAAGGTCATTTGAAGGAGCCTGCTACTAAATCACTAAATGCCAGTAAAAAGCACTCAATGAAGCCTATTCATTGGCCAGGATTGGGTGGATTTACATGTGAATGTAAATTGGTTACCAGTTTGTGGAATGTAATTGTTTGCAAAAGAATTAGTCCCCAGCACACAGACTGTGGCACTGGCACTCACCTTTCATTACTGTAGCCAAGAACTTTGGGTTTTCCAGCAACCTTCAGCCTCCATAAACAGGTTTTTGTTTGTTTATATAGTGCAGTTGAGGAGTGTGCGCTCGTGTTTCTGTGTGTTCTTGTAGGATGTTGACAATGACGCAGAGTGGCAGCACCACTCAGACGTCTGCCTCAGATCGCAAAGCACAATGCCGGAGTCAATTAACAAACTAACCGCCATTAATCGAGCCAAGATGACTAAGAGCGCTCTTCTTCCAGCATCAGTCTCAGGAGTGGTTGCAGCGAGAAACAGTTTCTTAAAGATGCAAATCTGGAAAGTCAAATAAAAGATAGCATTTAGCCATGTGCTGAGTATTTTCACCTCCCAAGAGTCAGGAGCGACCCTGTTTAGTCACTCAACCTTATTTGTGCAAGTTGCCTTAGGATTCCAGATTGTGGTCACACCATTTACCACAAGTTGAGTGCATTTCTTTAATACGAAGAGTCACTTCTTTGGATAAGCCTTAGCAATCACTCAGTCTGATGACAGCTTAACTGACATCCATTTGTTTAAAAAAGAAGCGTTTGTCTTATTTTAGTGAGTGTTTAAGAGTTTGCCACTGCATTACAAATCACTGGGAAAAGCAATTAACCACATTAAAGTTTCTTGTTTAAATAATAAAATAAGCTAAATAATCTTACCTCAAAACAAGCTCCCCACACATTTCCTGTGTCTCTCTGTCTTATGTTTAGTCCCAAGTTTTCTTTGTTGTCTGCTGTCCCTTTTTTACATTTTTTAAATATATTTTCTTTTGCTCTGTCATTCTCTTCGTTTCTCACCAAGCCTGCTCTGGGACTGAGAAGTAGCCAAGAGCTCAGAAAAACCCCAGCAGCAGAGAGTCAAAGTTAATAGTGAATATATTACCATGTCCTTGTAAACTAACACAAGCCCTCTGTTTCTCTTTCCCATATTCTGAAAATCTGTGAAGATGCATGTATACAGAAGGCAAAAAAGAGTCACATATCATTTACCGTACACATGTGACATGCCTACTAATGCACAATTCCAGCCTCTAAAGCCATTCTTTCTTTTTTCCACTATTAAATACACACATACACAGCATGAGGACACAGGGAAGGCTTGGTTTTAGCCGACCACCCCCTGAGAATGGAGGCTGATGAAAAATTCAACTCAGTTAGACAAAGAGTGGCTTAAAGGAAAATCTGTTTGGTTTAGTTACTATATCGTTCTTTCTCTATACCTGTCATTTTGTGTTTCTGAATGTCATTCTCTCTGTGCTCATTTCCTTTTTGCATTTCCACTCTTATTTTCTCAGTCCATTTTTCCTCTCTCTCCGTCTGTCTTCCCTGCCGTTTTCCTCCTCTTGCAAAGTTAAAACACTTTACTGTGTCTGTCTGATGCATGGAAATGGCTTGTGAGTCTGCCATGATTCAAACAGTGTAACCATTGGTCACCGGGCCAGCACTTTGTGGTCAACATTTGCCCTGCACTTGGCTTGGACTACAAACCTTCTGCTCACTGAGACCATGTGACCATAGCAGTTGAATATGTTTCTGACCCGTGACTTGGAAAGGTTTGAATGCATATGGTGAAGTGGTGGCTTTGTAACAATTAACAGACTGAACCTGAATCTGTCAACAATTAAAGTCCTTGTGCTCATAAAGCAGATTTATGCTGGCTTGTAAAATGGGATCATAATGCTGCTAAATTCCCTCTCTGTGATCACATTTTTGATGTAAGGTGCAGAAAGCAAGTTGTGTCTTTGAGTCTTGTGGGTGGACTTTTTTTTTATCACAAATTGTGAAATACACCGCTCTAATCAGTTTTACACTTTAAATTGTTTTTTTATAATATCATATTTTAAAAATTGTTTCGTATTTCATTATGTTGATCAGGTCTAAGCCTGTTGAAGGTCTGTTGAAATTGCTGGCAGACAAGGGCAGAAGGAAAGGCAGCGAGGATGACGATTGAAATGCAGCTCGGAGAGGACAATACTGAATCTAATCTGTTTATACAACCTCACCTCCAGTCTCCCTCCTGTCTCCTCTCATTTCAAACTTGACAAACAAACAAATATACACACTTGTGCATAAACGCACACTAACACACAAACACACACATACCCATGCACATCCCTACACTTTATGAAAGAAACAGAGGTCCGTCTCTTATCTCACAGGTGAAATCTGGAAAAATGGAAGTGTTGCATTTGCATTTTAATTTGCCCTCAATCAGGCATTGTGTTTGGTGTTGCAGCGAAATTGCCTGGTGTTTGCTCCTCGTCCCTATTTATAGGGGCTCCATGAGAGACGGGCCCTAAATTCAAATCTGCCTGCTATCACAGTGTATGGAGATGAGGCTCCCTCTCTCGTTTTTTTTTTTTCTTGGTCTTCTGCTCCATTTTCTTCTGTCACTCAGTCTTTGCATGTCTTTCCTCCTCCAACTTTCTTCATTTTTTGATCAGTCTACCATGGTCTTTAATTATTTCTCTTCACTTATTTCCCATACCTCCCTTTTTTTTTCTTTTTTTTTTTTTTTACTGTTTTTTCCATCTTCCATCACTCTCTCCACCTTCTCATTACCAGAAGAGAGAATGCACAGATTTCATTAGTGATACCATGTGTCACGCTACTCTGCTCGGAAGGGCTGCAGCAGTCATGGAATCACAACCCTGCTCTGCCCTCATCATCTCAACCCTCTGTTATCCCATCCCTCTTTCCCCCCAGCCACTCCCCCCTGTCCCCCCCCTTTGATATCTTCCACCCTCCCTCCATCCATTCTTTCCGCTCTAGCTGTCTATAACATGGCCATAAGCTGTCTGTGGCAGATGAAGGACCTCCTTCACACAGCTAACTGCTCCCCGGAGTCCAGAGCAGTGGAAATTTAACCCAATAGTCACTGCAAACTCTGATATGGATGTGCAGTAAATGGTGTGTGCAGGAGTGTGCAGTAAATGGCGCCAAACTGTGTTCCCAAAGGTTATTATAGAGCAATTTGATAGAAAATACGCACATAAGTAATCAGATTGCATACTGTCTCCAACTGCACACCACCTTTGAAAAGAATTGAAAGGACACACTGTACAGCAGAGCAACGCCAAATGAGCTTAAACCTCGCAACATTCTGGGTGTTGTCCTTTCTCTTAAAAACGTTCAGAAATGAAAATCTGACTTTGCCTGAGGTTTTCTCCCCATATCAAAACCCTTTTTAGCCATCTGTGTAACATACTAAAAGCACCTCATGATCAAATGCATCAGTCCATCCATCATCCATGATTTGCACATGAGCTTACAAAACGCCTGAAGGCTTTCTGGTTGTAAAATGAGGTGTGCGTACATTTGATCAAATCCCTCTACAAGCTTCTCCAGCTGCTCTGATTGGTTCCTGTACCACTTAGCTGCGTCAATGCAACCCCTCACTCGATAGGCCGAGACCTCCAAGGACATGACCTTTGACCTCTGCGCAGGCCGGTGTGATTGTTTGATACAAGGTGTCAGGGAGGACTTTAGAGATCAAGACAGATTACCTTTCCCCTTTAACCCTCAAGGATCACTAAGTCAACTGCAGGGCTTTAAGCTATTGGCATGGAAGTTCAGCGTGTGTGTCTGTGTAGAGTTATTCATGGTGAGGAAAAGTGTGTGTGTGATTTAAAATGTAGTGGTGCAGAAAGAACCAAATGTACTCGCGGCTTTAGCCTGCAGCTTGTAGGGCTGTTTACTGATGTTGGGGCTTATCAGGGTTTATTAACCATTTACATTTAAATATCTCAATCATTGTAATCAAATGGACAGAAATCACTCAGCTGTTACGCATCACTGTTGAAAAAGAAATCCCTTTTTATGATGTGACAACACTAGTATACACCGGTATAGGTTAGGTTTAGGTACAAAAATGACTTGGTTAAGTTTAGGGAAAAATCATGGTTTGTGTTAAAATCACTACTTCGTTAAGGTTAGATTAGCTTGTCGTCACCATTATAATAATAAACACTTTGTTGAGGTTAAGGATTGATTGTGGTCATTCTACTTTTTACACACCTCACCCACCCAGTGAGAAAAGTTACATCTTGATTTTTATGATAAATATACAGGTTAATGAGCTTAAAAGGCTACAAAAATAACCAAAAAATGTTTTACTGTATATACATAGAGTACGTCATTTTGATGAAGATTTGTGTAAGTAAATGAAGCATAAAAATATACTTCAAAGCTCAGTATCACTCAGTATGTCCTCTTGCAGAGGTAGGCTATGTAAATAGTGTTAACACTATTTCTTTTGAATATTCTTTGATATTGTAGATGACAGAACCAACAAAAAACCAACCTTGGTATATTTTTATATTTAGAACAGCTAATACAGCAGATATGTTGGCCTTAACAGGCCAACATATCTGCTGTGTTAGTCAATGTTAATTATGAAAATATTGTTTTTGAGGCAATGTTAAGCATGGACCATGGAATACATCTAAAATTTTTATTCGACACCACACACCACTACCTGTACCACATCTACATGCATGATGATCACACACATATTGAAATAGGCTACCCATGCTCAGATTAACACCGCTAAAATTCACACACAACAGGCAAAGACTCCTGAAGTCACCCAGGATGTGGTACCTCTGGCCCCCCCACTTCCGCAGTCTGTGTGTTTGTGTGTGTGTGTGTATTGATGGCATGATTAGTGAGAGCTGAGTCGTCATGTTAATGAACTATAATTACATATGGCCCCATCTGCAGATTTTATCACTCAACATGTTGATTTTCTTGCTCACTACACGTCTGTCTTGAGGATGTTGTGTTGGCTCAATTCCCACACACATTGACGCATTTGTAAATGAACACATGTGTACGGATACACAGTCAGAAAGACACTCAGAGGCCCTCTGAATTATGTGAGCACGTGTTCGAGTCACAGGTGTCCACGGGGACATGTTGAAGTGAATGTGAATGGTGACTACTGAGGCAAAGATGTCAGGGAAATTGTTAGTCACAGTGTGGGTAGATTGGTGTGTCGATTGTAATGATAGATTTATAGAATGACACGATGGATCAATGTCAAGTCTATGTATGACTTTGTAATTTTCTTTTAAAATTAAAAGGTCATCAGGGGAGTATATCAGAACGAAAGATAAATTACAAAAAATACTAAACACACAAGACAGAATTACAGCCTTTTGTAAAATACATCAAGGATTATTTTCATATTGATTAACTTAGTTAGTTTCTCGAATAATTGATTAATCATTTGGTCTAGAATTTATAATGGGCATTGTTTTTGTTTTACTGTTTTCTGATACTTCATAGAGTCTATACATGTCTTGATTTGTCTGACCTGTCTGGAACAGTAAGTATGAAATGAATTCAATGTTGTTGTTTTTTCTTTTACACATTATTTTGTTGACATTTCTGCCTTCATTTGATAGTATACCATATGGGATCAGGCAGGAAAGATGGAGTGAGAGAGAGGGGGGTAGCAACATGTAGGGGGATGCAATAAAATGTCCCCGGACAGATTTGATTCTTTGAATGGATGGCCAAAGATTCTGTAGACACACTATAGACACACACACTTTTGTTGCAGCCAGACACAAATTACTACCTGCTCTCACAGCAAAGTCACACACCCCCTCCTCTGACAGACAACAAACTGATAATTTAAAATGGCAAGCTCAGAAAAGACATCCTTGTTTCCTGTTGTGTTCTCACCACCCGGTTCTTCCCATGAAACCAGAGACCGCTTCAGGCATTAGCACCCAGGGAAACGTAGCAGTTGCGGCAGTGGCGGCCCTGTGGTTAACAGTTAGAAGAAAACAAGTAATTAGCCCTGATAATTAAATCTTCCAGTCAGCCAGCAAGCATGCGTTGTTCAACTACTCCTGCTTCTCTGTCCATTTATGTTAAATAGTTGAATTGGCCTGTTCAAAAATGAGGAATTGGCAGATTAATTCTGTTCTATTATCTGCCTGGCGATAAGCAAATAAACAATTGGCCATGGAGGAATGAAATGGGATAATGGCTAGTGGGTGGATGAGGCGAGCGAGGAAGACGATGTTGTGACGCTTAACAGCCAGTGGTACAAATGAGGAGCATAAGCTGGCTGTGGCCTCTCACAGGACTGGAAAGATTTTGTTAATTTGTATTTGTGTTTGTGACTAAACTGTGTTTGTCTCTGCCCCTGTGTGTATACTGCAACTTTACTGTTCACAAGGTGTGTTCCCTCATCTTTGTGTGTGTGCACACATAGATATATTTAAGATCAAACTATCAGTGTGCAATTGCTTGTTTTTGCATTCTGTCCTATTGAGTTCCTGTTTACCCGGGGGGAGTCATCAGTAAGGAAAGCGCTCTTTGTCTCTCATTAGAGCAGCTCTTTGATTTCATTAATTACTGACCTACTGCTGCTGCTGCTGTGGTTTGGCACAATCTGGCATTCTAACCACTCACAGTGCGCTGCCACTGCTCCACTCCGCATTATTTATTTATTGCCTTGACTTGATAATTAATAACTATGATTTCCCTTGGAGTCCTTCTTAGTATGTGTGTGTGAGTGTGTATTACTCATGTTGCGAGGACATAAATCACATTGTGTGGACTGGCCTTCATTATGGGGACAAAATGCAAGTTAACATAACGTAAATCATTTAAACTTATTTTTAAGACTCTGTTTAAGGTTAGGGTGAGGAAAATGAATATAATGTCCTCTGAAGTGATGGAAACAAGACTGTGTGTGTGTGCGCGCATGTGCATTTGTGAGCTTATCAAAAATTGATCTCTTGCTGAGGGAGCCTCACTATTTCTAAAGATTCTAGCACTTCCTTTTCAGCTCTGTGTAGGGCCTTATATTAATTTTTATCTTTTTGTGTCTCTTTATCAGAGTGAGTGCAGTAGGTCTCTTGTGAAGCAGCTGTCTCAACTCCCATCTGATATGAATCTAATACCATTAACTGCACAACCAGATCATTAACGGGTTGTCTGAAATGTCCTCAGTGGCACTACTCTACAAAAAGTAAGGAGCCTTTTTAAAGGATAAAAACAAGTTGTGGCAGAATGCACATTTAGAGAACTCTCCTCACATACACTCTTTGACAGGTTAACTCTTTCTTGGTGCTTCAGGTCTTGTTATTGCCACCATCCTCAGAAGTCAGGAAGGCTTTCTTGTTTCCATGATGTTTTCTAAAGGAAATGAGAGCCTCCAAATTAAACCAAACAAATACATAGTTGGTACGTAATTAACCTCCATTAACCACACAGTTGTTACTTGAATCCTGTTCTGATCCGACTCCCCCATCGGTAGGACAACATCATGTGTCTGTGCCTTCTAAAACTTTATGATCTGTCAACGCCGTGGTTTGGTTTAGGCACAGAAATAACGTTATGGTACGGGGATCAATCACGGTCCTGCTTAAAAGAAACCAATTTAAATGCGGGTAGGAAATGGGAAGAATACAAAGGTCTCCCATATCAAAGTCTGACCTTTTGGTGATCCAGCTTTCCACCCTAACCGCCTTCCTCTACAAACTTTGTGGATCTATAGCGATGTCACTCTATTTTGTCCTTTGCTCCCAATTGGCAAAATGCATTATTAATACAGTTGGTAAAGGGCTTTGTGTCCTGAATGTAAACATGCCGTTTGTAGGCATTGCTTAAACGACTGGTGCTGTAATTTGTCTTTGGTTCTGTTTATCCCAAGTTATCTCATCACTCATCTGTCCATTTTATCTAACCCATGCTCGCTTTCTATCCTTATTACCCTTCAGTCCTCTCCCGTTGTTTTTTTTTGTGCCATTTATACTGGACTTGTGTTAGAGTGGACAGACGGCCTGTTTTTTTGGCCTATTGACTGCCATGACCAAACTGTCTTTTTTTTTCTCTCCTCCCTGTCCCTGCCTAGCATAGCTAGTTATGGAGCCTATTGACTGATTGGCTGTCGGCCTCATCGATCCCCAAGGTCGCACTGCTGCCTATTGACGAATGGTCCCACAATGTCCTTCCTCCCTCCTTCCATCATCTTCTCCCTCCGTTCTTTACCTCTTGTATTTTCCTACTTCTCTCCTCTATATCCACCCTGCTTAATCTGTCACCCAGCTCATTTCATCTGCAGTCCCCCCTTCTCCCTCCACTTTCCGCATTCATCTGTTCATCTGTCCATCCATTCTTCTTTCCCTTTATCTCTTCTGCGTCTGATGCCGCTATCGTTCATCAATGCAGCAGAGATCGATGCAGAGGACAATGGGCACTGGGCCCGCAGGGAGCCGGCAAATCCTGTAAGGGTCCACAGACGTGGTGCTGACACAACTCGCATGATAGGAATAGAGTGTAAAGATGAATTGATGGCGAGTGAAGTGAGGTGGTGGTGTTGCTCAAAGTAAAAAGGAGGAAGGAGAGACAGAGCGAAAGAATGAAAACGGAGAGATAGGGTGAGAAGTGTATGCCTGAGGGCAGCTATGAGAAACATGGGGTGGCTTTTGGGAAAAGACAAGACAGAAGGCGATGAGAAAGGAGAGAGCTCGAGGATTTCTGAAGCTGGCAGAGTGCTGACTTTATTGTGTGTCACTGGAACACATAAGTGGTTAATATACCAGGGTCCAGAGCTAGAAAGCTTTGCTTAAAGCTTTAAAGCTTGAGTGCTAGTTTACATATAAATGAACATCCATTAATTTCAAAGCATTGCCAAACAAGTTCATGCAATACCATCAAAGAGTTTTTTTTGTAGAAAAAATCTATCTTGTAGCCTTTGGTGATATTCTAACGCTGGTAAACCGGTAGTGATGTGTTTTATGCCAACCAGAAATGAGTGGTTTGCCAGAGCTGAAGGGGGTAGCAACTGTATAGACAGCAGCAACTTAGTATGGCAGAGCCCATGCGTCATAAGGACGCTGACAATGTTGTGTAATTACTTTACTGTCAGTAGGTGGAAGCAAAAGTTCTGCGCTGCAGGTTTAAGTAAAAATCAGCAGTAGAGCTGGGTGATAAGTATATTACTGATATTGTAATATATTGAGGATTTATTAAGGATCATCTAGCACTGTTATAAAGCTTAAAGGATTAGTTCACTCAAATCACAAAAGCCATTATTCTCCCTCATCCCTGTGCGTATCTAGACATTCAGTTAGTTTTGGTGGAATCTGTTTAGATTCAGACATTTTTGCTGCCAACCAAATACAATGGATAATCCACAGCTCACAGTGTGGACAGTTTTCTTTGGAACTAGACAGAAATGGACTCAATAGTACAATTATGTGAACTGTAAATGTTAAAATGTGTAGATTTAAGCAATCCAGGAGTCATTCTAGAATTTATTGTCACACAATCAGCATATTTCTTTGGATATTCTTATATTCATTTTTGTGTTTGTGATGTATTCAGAAACATGGCATCAGTGAATCCTAAACCAAGGCTTAAGCCTAAAGTGCGCTTAAAGATGAGGTCATCATCTCATTCATGAATGTAAAATAATCCCCTCTAACTGACACATTTACCACATGGGTAATTCATATGTATTAATCTAAATGCTGCTTTTAAAATACGTTATACCGCTTTTGTGGCCATATGATAAAGGTTATTTGAAGTGAGTTGATGCGAGACCATTAGACGATGGAAGGCAGCCTGCCAATATAGAAGCAAATGTCTTTTACATTATTGCCAGTAGTGGGAGGGGAGAGACAAGATGTGAGTGAGAGCAAGATATTGATGCACAGTGTGTGCATATACGCGACTCTGTTGTGTATAGGCCTGTATATACATGCAAATATGTCCATGTGGTTTTTCCACCAGGGAAACACCCAAGGAGGTTTTCTGAGTCAAGCAAGGCTAATTTCACGTAGGATCACCCAGCAACACAACTAAGACATCAATACTGGACACATTGGAATGAACAGATTAGTATTTTGGTGTGTCAGACAAGTTTGAAGCATAAGAAATCTAAATTTGTGATTAATACCTACACTATTATTACTATTAACACCTTGATTAAAGTGCAAACACATCTGCATAATTGCTATTATGTATCTACGTGTGTGTGTATATATGTGTAAGAAAATCTTATTAGGCTTATTAAGCTTTAAGGAAAACAATAACTGGCGATACATCACTTATTTACAGGCTACGTATTTAATGACTGATGTGATTGTTGAAACTAGTGGAGATGCTTCAGGTTCTGTCTGAATCAGTTCAGCGGGTGATTGATTGATTGATCACATCATACATTCACTCTGCAGTAATTAATCAGAGCAGCACATCATGTCAGAGGAAAAAACAACTTGAGAAAAAATAGAGACAAACAGCCCAATCAAGCACAATTAGGTGCTGATGTGAGAGTGAAAATAATTCACCACTGAACTGCCAAGTCTGACACCAGGCTGAAGTTAGTAAAATCCAGAAACACATCCAGCATATCCAGCATATCCAGAGGGGGTGGGGGGGTTGTTATCAATGAGAGTGAGTGAACAGCATCAGGAGGCATTTTGTATGTATTTTTGGTAGGTGTCTGTTCTAATTAACTTGTTTATGTATCTCTTTTAATATGCTGACTTCATTATTTACACTAATAACAAGTTACTGTAGCTGCATCTGAATCCTGTTTTTGGTAAAAGTCATTTTTTTAAAAGTCCTATATTAAGTCTGACAGACCTGATGCGCCACCTGTTGCCATGTTGGATTTATGTGTATTGATTATAAATTGCATGTTACGATTGCACTAGAAGGGGCCCCATAAGCTTGGTACTGTGCCACTGCAGGAATTGTGTGGGGGAGTTGCTGGTTTACCCATGGCTTCATACAGAGGGCTTTATACAATACATGTTTTAAGGCATTCATCTCTCTATAAAGCAGTTTGAATACTAATTTTCTGTGAAACAGTGTCGTTGGTGTGTCTGCTTTTCAGTGACTGGATGATGTGTTTACCTCTGCACAACGAGATGTTTGCTTTGCAGTGCACTATGGAAAGATGGGGGAGAGAAAATGAATACTCTTATGTATGTATTAAGTGTCGGTGTAGCGTGTGTTCATTTATTTCTGTAGTTCTGTGGACACTTGAAACCCTGGGGTGAGTGCTGTATGTTTGAAAGACAAAAACAACCCAGGAGGAAAACAAAAAAATATAAGAAATGTTTGAGATGAAATATGGATTGTACTTTATATGAATCAAATGATTTCCTGTGCACAATGTTTTTTCTGTGTGTTTATGGTTGTATATGCATCTTGACCCCCAGTCAGCCCTGTATAGCAGCAGTGCTGCAGGAACTTCTCATTCTTACAGTTGTCAGTAAATAAAGAGAAGGCAGAATAGAGCAAAGCAGGGAGGGGGAGAATGAAAGAGACGAGGAGAGGTGAATGTAGAAGAAGACGACCTAATTTAATCTAAAGTGGTTCTCAAATTGAACCAGAGGGAAAACAAAGTCAGCACAAAACCTTGGAGCTCCTCTGCACTTATGTAACGGCTCTACCCTCCCGTCCCCTCTCACTTCTCCTCCCTCCCTTATGAATAACGGAGAGGGAGGAATGGAAGGAAGGTAAATGGAAGAACAGGAGGGCATAAAGAAGGAAAAACGGAAGGAGAACAAGAGAAAAAGGGGGATAAAGAGTTGTGTACTTCTAGCAAGGAGGGAATGGAGGGAAGAGGACAAAACAGATGAGTGTTGTAAAGAATGAACATGACGAGAAGATGGCAAACAACAACTTTTTACTTCTCTTTGTCATGAACACTACCATTCTCTCTCTTTGCCTCCCCTGTCTTACCATGTTTTCTTTTGCTCTCTGTTGCACTGACATCAAACTATAAGGCCCTGGCAGGCTTTATTCCAGATAGTGGCCTGAATGAGTGTCTAGTTAAATAATACAGTCTACTGGCTGCCTAGCTAGCTGGACTGAGGGGAGACTAAGGGAGAAGATGGAGGAAGTAGTGGCTCACTGCAAAGATACAGACTTCCATTATTTAACAGTCCTCAGAAAGGCTTGCAAGTTAGACATCCCCAGAATTAAAACCAGGGCTCGATGTGTATGTCGGATTGTAAACACAAAGGTGGAAAGCTCATCCACACATACACTCATGTGTACATATATTCAAAAATGGTTGCATAAAGTATTGCATAAATCATGCATGATGTATGCAGGTGCATCTGCATACATCATCCATGCAGATGCACAAATTCAGCGTGCAGACGTGAATGCCACTTTTGCTTTACGCTCTGTTTTTTTTATGACATTTGAAACAACCTTTTTGAGCATTCGAGCCTGCCACTTCAACAAGAGAATATAATTATGTGTTTGTGTGTGCGAGTGTCATTGCAGGAGAAACTGTTGAGGGGAAGTTTACTTCTCTCTACTAACCCTGCCATTAATTAACTTTTCGGTCTGTTTTTTTCAGAACTTGTTGAGACTTAATTGCAAAAAAAAAAAGTATTTTTAATTTGTTGGGCAAAATTATTATCCATTATTTGTGCGGTCATGTACATCATGTACCAATGCAGCCATACATGTCTGTGATAATCTGTAAAATGCTGCCAGTGTGCACTCTTCATCATCCTGTTTAGCCATGAACTCTGTGAGATGTTATGCAAACACATTAAAAGCTGGGTCACTGAGCCCCACACATACAGTATGCACCCTCACTGCTGATTGTCTTAACATTACATAAGTACCAGGGGAAATCAAAGTCATGCTAAAAAAATACAGTGGAATTTCTACTTAAAGGTTTCAGTGTTAAATTGCCATTATTTGGGAAGAAAA
Organism: Micropterus salmoides; assembly: GCF_014851395.1. Lineage (NCBI taxonomy): Eukaryota > Metazoa > Chordata > Actinopteri > Centrarchiformes > Centrarchidae > Micropterus > Micropterus salmoides. The sequence goes on from NW_024040817.1 coordinate 12,092,285, forward strand.
CAATTGTAGTGAAGCATCCTGTGTTATATTTACTTCACTTTTATTAAATTAAATTTGACGTCTATTGTTTTCCGAAAGCCTCTTTTTATTGGCCTTGTCGCACAGTGGAATGAAAACATTTTGTCACTAAAATGCTTTTGATTTGAAAAACAGAAGTTTTTGAATTGTTAAAGAGCAAGGTTGCACTCTTTGACAAGTCATTGATATTTACAGCCTGGCTAGCAGGACTGGGCATAACATTTCTCATTGGAGACCATCACATAATCATTGGGAGGAAACAGCAGATGTATTCACTGTATTGTGGTGTGTGAGCTCAGAATCAGAAATTCTTTTAGAAATACTTTAGCTCCTTGTGTCAAGTTTACAAGAGTGAAGTATACCACTGGATTACAAAGCCTTCAAACTGAACATAGTAAAAAATAAAAAAATTATTAATGAATATCGGTGCTGCACATGAGTTGTTTTTATGCTATTTTGGAAATTATGCAGGAACAGGCAAGTGAATGAAGCCCCATTGGAGCTCCGCATTTCTGGCTCTAACTACTGATCCTGCACAAATTGTTCGTTTAGAAGTTGATTATTTGTGTCACTTTTAAATCCTTTAATGCTAATGAGGCGAAGATATGAATGAACTGTCAGTTCCTCTTCCTCTTGGTTATATAAATAGGCCAAAAATGTTTACTGTGCATAGATTGGGCCGATTTCTGTAGCACATTTATTCAATGTGTCGCCCAGGCCTACAGACTCTTGTCCAACTTTGCACTCGTTGTACTCTATTGTCAGCTAGGCCATGAACCCCAAAACAGAGAGTCATTCCAGCACAGACGAAACATCTCTCTTTGTCTATATTTGACTTTCTTCCTTTCACTCTTTTCCATCCCTTCTCTTTGAATATCTGCATCTCTCTTTCACCAACATGTTTGCTTGGTTTATTTCTGCCATGGAATATTCCAGCATTTTATTTCTAGCACTTTGCTTTTAGTGCTGTGACTGTTCCTGAAGTGGTTTCTACATTTGTCCTGTCACTTAGCACTCTGACCATCCTTTAAATAGTTCTGCTCGCATGGTCCACTCGTTCCTTTAAACAGCTCATCCCTTTGCCAAACCCCAGGGTTAGAGTGGCTTGCCTGAACCTGAGCCAACCGTCACGGAAGAGGTATTTTGGATTGCCGTGTCCTAAATGTAACCTGTTACAATTTTTGATAAGTGCAGTTGCTTTAGAGTTAAATCTGACATTAATATATCACTCCAGCTCTTTCTTTAATGTTTTATAAGTCAAGTCTCTGCTTTGCAAAAGTTTGACTTTCCGCCTAGTTGCCAGTAAAGCACTGTTCTCAAGCCTGTTCCTAGGAGCCACTGTGTCGTAACAATAGGACCTGACAGCCCACTTACTGCACTCACTATATCAATCCAGACGACCAATTACAACCTTTTACAAGACCCTACAAATGAAAATAAGTTCTTTTTGGCCTCTGGTCTCTCTATTTCTTTTGCTCTGTTTCTTGCTTTCGCTCAATCGGCAAGTTTCTTCCTTTAGTTTCCGATCTTTCTATCACTCTCATTTCTGTTTCTATGTCTGTCTGGGTAGTAAAAAGGAAGGGATATATATCTCTTTGCCTTGGAGCTTGGAAACATATTGTAATAAAAATGCCACGCAGGTGTGTATTTATCCAGTAGCAGCAGGTATAACTTTAATAGCATCTCTTTTTCTTCCTTAGGTGCCCGACTCAACCTGTCGTTCTCATTTTTGTCTTTTTCACAGTCGGCACTCACTTTTTGCTTGAATTTTGCCTCTCCTGTTTTATTCTTAAACACACACTTTTTGCTTTCACTGTCTCTCTCTGGCACACTCAATAGCTCTTTTCTTTCATGCCCTCAAGCACACACAAACATGCATACACACACTTGCTTTATTCCCCCTGGAAGCGATTTATCTTAACAGGTGGTCATTCAGATTCAAGACTGGCACTGCAAGAGAGGTGGAGAGAAGGGGAAACGGGGAGGAAATACTGATAATTACAGGAAGGGAAGATGAGGAAGATAAGGTGGGAAAGATTGATTGATTAGAAAGAGAAATTATGTGTTGGGGACATAGACATTGTCACTGTCATCAAGGTACTGCAGTAACCGCAACTGCGTTTTCTGTATAGCACCTGTTGTCTTTGCTTCCATGCAGATTTAGCTTTGATATTGATAATGTTTTTTTATGTCTGATGTTGAAACAACAACAACTTTCAATTATTGCATGATAATTGATTTTCTGTGGCAGACCACAAAACAACTATTGCTATATATTCATAACAGCATCAAGAAGTATGGTTTTTACAAAACATATAACTATTAACGCAAAAGCAAGTAAATCCCGACTTTTGAACTACTGTTTTTCTGCACATGCATTTATAAGTGCTTTTACAAAGCATAAAACGTTGCTTAACGCCACTCTCTCCTGACGAGTGCATGCATCGCTGGCAGTAACGGCCGGAGTTTCATGTTGCTGTGCTGTTTTAGCAGATGCTTCAATAAATTATAGGTGGAATTGTTCATGGTTGAAAGCTTTTTGCTGGTCACACAAAGTGTACAACGCACGACAATGTTCTTTGCATCTTAGACCGTGACACAGTAATGACAGTACTTACAGCTGTGGAAAGAACTCCTCTCTCCCTTGTTCCATTCTCCCTTTAGCTTCTTGGCTAACAGTTGACTGACAACATATGATCCGGTGTAGCTGACCTGCCTCACAGTCGTGCATTCACGTCAAAGATGGTGCGTTTAGTAACGCTGTGTTACTTGGATTAGTAACTGTGATATTATTACTGTTTGTGAAATAGTAATCCCTTATACTACTAGGAAACTACACTACTGGGAAAAGTAATAATAATACAATAACGTGTTGCCCAACACTGCTCCTTATACACAAAACCGAAAACCCAGCTTTACTCTCTTCATTACAGCCCACCGCACAGGCTGGAGACTTTACATGCTCTTAGGGTCATAATTCATTATATTTTATTTCATTATTATATTCTTTAAAAAATATTTGCTAGTTTTATGTTTTATTAAACATTTTGTTTGGGAATTCCTATGGTTTTCATTCTGTTGCTCTCTGCCCTTCCTGTCATTTGAGTCCTTTTCCCTTTTGCCTAATCCATATCCATATAGGACCATTAATCAATTAGTTGATTGACAGAAAATTAACTGCCACCAATTTTGATCATGGATTAATTGTTGAAGTTATTCATCAAGCAGAAATGCCAACTATCCCATAATCTTCTTCTAACTTTATCTTCTTGAATGAATTATTCTGCTGTGGTTCAATTGTGAAAACTGTAAATATGATGGATAGATAGGTTAATGGCATTCTACTTTAGTATCGCTTCAGTTGAAAGTTTAGGGGAGCTGTTAAACAGGAGCTAACATAACTGGCCATATCAGTAATGACACAGAAAGGAATAACATATTTTTCTTTGCTTTGAATAGTCTAAAACAGGCAAAATATCCATGAAAAAAAAAGACACTGGTGCGTGTCCCATATGCTGGGTAGCACCCACTCCAACTGAAATAAAATTCAATGTGTCATTCTAAATTGAATATTTTGGTGTGTTTGACTGTTGGTTGAATAAAAACAACCATTTAAATACAGTCGCTTTAGCTCTGGGAACTTATCGTGAGCATTTGAATTTATGCTAGATGGTGGGTTTGAATTTCCCCTATGGGGAATCAGTATAGGAACATCTTTTTTTTTTTCTTTTTTTTCTCCTGACTTTAACAGACTAAAGATAAATAGACTAATAAACTAAACAATAATAAAATCAACTGCATTATAGTTTATACTGCTTGACAGCTTATTTTAGCAATTTGTACATATAAGAGACACATGCACAGTACCATGATAGCATTTAACCATTCACCCCATTGTCATCCATCATGTAAGTAATTGCATGTTGGGCTTTAGAAAGCGGACAGCCAAATCTCTTTACAATATGTCACATCACTGAAGTTGAAAGTTTAATGACTCTGTTAAAAGGAGAGCCATTTGAAGTTAATGTGCTCTGCTGTTAGAACGGCTATTATGGTACCGCCGGCTCTGTGTGTGTGTGTGTGTGTGTGTGTGCCAGGGACAAAGTGAGTTCCCTGCCACAATTTGTCTCAGAAGATGGTGTGTGTTTGTGTGCGTGTTTGTTCCTGATTTGTGTGTCTGTCCGTTCATACACAGCATTTATCTTTTATGTGCCTGTTTGTGTTTTTATGTGACACTTCATATCCCCATCCATTTATCCTTTTTTATCTGTTCTACAGCAGTATTACTGTATTGCCTCTGTTGAACTATATATTATCTTTCCTCCCACATCTTTGAACAGCAGGGTGGTGTAGCAAACAGGAAGATCATTCTTCATATGAGAGTGTATATATGCTGCGATTCAGGCTCTCTAAGTCCCATGTTCCCACCCTGCTCTAGTGTCCTCTAGCAATGCTGTAAATCTCAACCAGCCTTAGGGGTGCTTCTTCTTTGATATTTCTGTTAAGTGGGAAAGTGAAGAGCCAGTCTCTCTTCTTAGGGATAAACAAAGTATCCCCTACAAAAAACTCTAGTACAGCTGATTCATATGTATCTTGGGATAATTGACTTATTTTGTAGCTACTATAGCTGTATCTTTCTGTATATCAAAGCCGTTGTTGGGTGTTTTGGGGCAAGTCCAAGTCAAGTCTTAATTCATAAAGGCAAATCCAAGACTAGTTTTAAGTTATTAAGACAAGTTCTAGTCAAGTATCAAGTCTGTCAATGCAAGTCCAAAGTCACTGGGGCAAGTCTTAGTCAAGTGTTGTATCAGTCAAAGCGTGTCTCAAGTCACTAAGATGTCAAATCTGTCAAAAAGTTTCAAGTCAAGACTCAGGTCCCTGAGGGCAAATCCAAGCTAAGTCTGAAGTCATGGTGACTGGTCCAAGTCAAGTTTAAAGTCATTTTGACATGTCAAAATCAAGTCTATAGTCTGTGAAAGGAAGTCAAATGTCACATATTCTCAATATATCCTTGAGGCAAGTACAGGTCAAGTCTCAAGTCTTTGAGGGCCAAACCAAGCCAAATAACATGTCTTTATTAGCAAACTACAAGTCACAGTGTAAGTCCTTCAGGTCTTTGAACATTTTCTTATCAAAGCTGTAATAATAGTGTTTTGACTATAGGTGAGATTAAGTCCTTTTAATGCATAGGATATTCTAGGTGTATTACTACACAAGGTGTGTCTGTTGTCAAACTTGTTTTACATTGTGGCGGTATTTTATCAGGTACAAACCTGAGATTTGAAGGTTTCAAATCTCAAGTCAAGTTTAAGTTAATAATAAATAAGTAAATAAAAGTTAAATAATATGAAGTCTCATGTTAGAATCACAGCAGTCAAGTCCAAGTCAAATATCAATTAACTTTTGGACATAGTTTGACTGGAGTCAGGCTACAGCTCTGTCCAGTGTTATAGTTTCCTTTCTCACAACCTTTCATGTTAGGTTCAGCCTGTCAAAGTTTCAGCTTCTCCTCTACTCTCCTGCTGTATAAGAAGGGTAATGGCTGGTCAATAGTTGGCTCAGTGGAGCATCAGTGGACTGTGCTTATCCCTGTCTCGGTGCTCTCTTTTCGGGCAGGTTGAGATTCCTGAGCCTTATGGTCTGCCTCGGTGTAGGCTGGCTGATAAGTAGCCCACAGTTCGCAGCGAGGACAGCCGATGCCAGAGCTAATTCTGCCATGAAACTATTGAAGATTAGTAAGGCGAATTATGATATGATACCCTTTCACTGGGAGGGATTTAAATTGCCTTTGTTTGTTAGAATATGGTATACTTGTGAGCAAAGTTTCTATATTTCATATAGAGACACATTTCTTTGTGACAGAATGTCTCAGGTAAAATGTACGCTATTAAAAAGAAATGTAGTGCAATTCTGTACATACCTTATAAACAAAAGGTATGTACAGAATTGCACTACATTTCTTTTTGTTCTCTCTGCTTTTTTCTCTCTTTCTCAGATTTTAATAGAATAAAGAATTTACACTCAGTTTAAAGTTGCACACACAATTAAAAAATGTTTGAGCAAGAGTGCTTCCTGGATTCAAACTGAGTTTACTCTTTGGATAAGGATGTGTGGACACAAAAATCACAAGAAAACTCCAAGGCACTCTGTTTTTAATAAACAAACTCTGCTGGGTTTTGGCATCATCCTTCATCAGGGGCTTGGCTCGAGTTTTTTTTAGGTCTTATGTGACCATGCCATGACAATAAAGACATTTTAATTGTTGAAAAGAAAGTGCCTCTGTGTTTTCATGTAATTGTTGTGTGCACATACAATTGGTTTTAACAGAATGAAAACTCTTAACTTTGGAAGCCCTTGAAAGGGGCCTCTGTGACAGAGCTGTCTTCATGTGGCCGTCTAGCACTATAAAGGAAAAAAATAGCCCTCCCCCACCACCACCACTTTTGAATACTTGACCTAAGTGTAGTAGTGTACGCCTCTCCTACAGCGGTCTCATCCCTCAGTGCTCGCTTTGTATCCATCGCTGTGTCATCCTAGTGAAGGCTGAACAACTCAATTAATACATCACACAAACCAGAGACAGATGAGAGAGTTGGTGGGAAGGAGTTAGAAAGCGACACTTACACTTTAGATACACCACTACATGCACTAATGAAACCCCTCATTGCAAAGACAACCTCTCCACCTCCTCCATCCTCACACACACCCACTCACACACATACATGAAGGCAGTCACACACTTGCAGCAACAACACACATGATATCAAAATGTACAATTTTCCTTCCTATAATGCGTCCTGATAAAACCTCTTAAGGTCTAATTTCTTAGAGGAAAAACACAGGATGTTTTCCACTCTAAAGTGCACAAAATATTCCTTCAGCATTTCTGTTGTATGCCAGCCTCAGTCTCATCGTATGTGTCCTAAATAGGGCTGAGGCCAAATGGACAAAAAAGCAAAATTGGCTCACTGATCCATTGTCCCCATAATGATGGGCAATTATTTATGAAACAACCTTTGAAATTGGTGTTTAGCAGCTAATGTGTCATGGCTATTAGTCAGAGCCACGAGTAGAGAGGGAGAGCTTTTGTTTCTTTGTCACATGTTCTTTCTCTAACCTCTTCCCTCTCCGTATACTGACCCTTCCTTCCCCAGCTCTGCTTTTCTTTGCTAAACTTTTTTGTCTTTCTCTCGGTCTCTCTCTCTCTGTTATCTGCCTTTCTGTATTTCTCTCTCCTGCCGCTAAAGGCCCATTAGTCTGTCTAACTAGGCTGTGATTACAGGACTTATGTATTCAGTGTGTGATCATAGTGCCAACTTTGCCCTCAGAGTCTCTGTCTGACTGACTGCTCACTAAGGCACACTGATCCCTCTGTGTATTACCCAGAGTATTCATTTATTTGCACTACTCCTTTCCTTCTTCCTTTTCTTTATTGTCTCTCCTGCCGACTTGACTTTTTTGTCATTCTCGCTTTCATGTTGGCCGACTTCTCTTTACCCTCTTCCGCTGATTATTTTCTCTCATCGTCTCTCTTTTGTCTCCCTCCTCAGTCTTCCTCTGTTTCTCCACCACCCTTGGCCTCTCCCGCTCTAATCTTCTCCAAATGCCTCTGTGTTATCAGCTAACCACAGAGCCATGCTTTGGGCACCCAGCAGTGTTAACCCAAAAACAATAAAGTTTAGTGTTTTAGTAAAGGATCTATCATGGTCCATCAAGGCTTCACTGCACTCTAGCCAAGGCGCCAGTGTCTCCTTTTCAAGCAAACCCCCAAAAAGAAGAAAAAACTATTCACTCTCCTTGGCCTCTAGGGGTTTTGGCTATCCAAACTGTGACACTGAGAAGAATGTCTTTTTTTCTGAATCTCAAATAGCAGTTATGTAACCTTGTGTTAATATTCCTCCCCTGAACGGATGGAGTCATGGCCTTGGGATGACAAAAATGTTAAATGACACCTCCTTAGAAAATAGTTTTCACAATTTATTTTTGCTCCAATATCAAGTTTATTTGAAAAGTTCAGCCAGTGTATTGACGAGTGTATTTTCACACCTGCTTGCCTCAAATATCTTCTTCCATTTTGGTACATCAGCACATCTACGTGTCAGAGTCCACAGCCTTCTTGTCAGAGCATGACTCAGTATTACAGGTCTTGAGTTGCCACATTTTACAAGGCCTACACCATGAGTCACACTGCGTAGGTTTCTACTCTTTGCTCACAGGGACGTCCATGTGCCCAGTTGTTAATGTCAGTGGGGCCAAAAATCTGTCATCATATAGCAGCAGGTAAGAGATCAAAGTTATATTATAAAGAACGCAAGAATAGCTTAGAGATGGGTACTTGTCAAGGAGTCTACTGCCTACTCTACTTTCAATAGCTGTCACAAGGCTCCTGTGGTGGTTGAAAGTCAAAGCAGAAAACAAAAGTTAAAGTCAAGTAACACAAGAGGGAAAGTAGTATTTTCCAAGGATGAAAATAGCAGTCTTTTTTGCACTAAGTGGCTTTGTCTGGTTGTCAGACCTCATATTGCCTCAAGGCTGTAGTTTTGGGAACACTGCAAGAGAGACTGATGATGTGTGTTTGTGTGTTGGGAGGGGTCTTTTATAAGCAGACAAGCTTAAAGCCTTGGTAACTTTAATATCAGCAAAATCCTTTAAAAATGATGCAGCTCGCCATATGCCACTACAGATGTTGATACTACATTATAAATTAAGATAAATGTGCTGATGATGGCTTTCATGTATGCCTGCTGCATACTACTGAGTATGTAACAACGTCTCGGTTACTATGCCAACTTTTAATTGAACAGGTTGCTTGGGTATTTTGCAGTGATGGATGTATTCAGATCATGTACTTGTGTGCCCAACATGACTTATTGGCAGTTTTATCTGACCAACAGTCCAAAACCTAAAGATATTTGCTTTATGTGTGATCATACTGTAAATGACAAACAACAAACAAAACATCAAACTCTCACATTTAAGAACCTGGAGCCAGAGAACATTTGTATTTTTGCTTAAAAATCTATGGAACGATTAATCGATTAATAACTTAATTGTTTGAGTTCTACTTCTATTACAAGAAAATGTCTTATATTTAAAGTTTTACCTAAGTAAAAGAGTAGATGTTTTAGCCACAAAATGTATCCAGTGTTTTCTGTTTTTATATGATTGTATATTAAATATCTTTGGGGTTTGGGCTGTTGGTTGGACATAACAAGCAATTTGGGCTTTGGGAAAATGTGATGAGCCTTTTTATACTATTTCCTAACTATATATATGTAACTATGGAAGTTAAGTACCTCAAAATTTAGTAAATGTAGTTATGTTTCTTCACTAGTACTGTGGTAAGACTTCTTGTAAAATAAACAAGAAAAACAACTATTTAGATAAAGTCAACTCTTAGAAGTCCCTTTTAGAAAACGTCACCTTGCTGTGGCTTCAATTTGAGCAGCTGCTAAATATGCATAATCCACTGAACATCCTCTGGCTTCACAGCGCTTTATTTCTTGTGAAGCTGTCCATGGTCCTGAAAACAGACTCAACTCTGGCTCTTGCTCCTCGTCCATGGTGCTGAAAGGAAAACACTTTTTTTGAAGTATACTGTTTTCTCTGCTGCAACACTGAAAGCTAACTGAGGGTACTCTTTGCCTCTCGGCTTGTTTTGAAGGCTCCAGCTTAAGTCCTCAACAGACGGTATTAATGCACTTATCAAAGGATATGTTCACCCTCACCATCCTTTGACAAGCCTGCCTCACTATTAATGGCTATCTTTCACTGTAAATGTAACATGTCATGTTTCACTTACACTATTAGACTTTTAAATATAAGTCACTCTTTCTACTCTTTCTTTATGAGCAAGTCTTTATCGTGTTTTGTTGTTATGCCCTCATGGCACACTGTTGACAAACTTATTTATACGATAAGATAAAAATAAAGAAAATTCTGCACTATAATCCCTAATAAATTGACCTTTTACCCTATGTCTGTCTGTCTGTTTCCTTTTATTTGTTGCAGTGGTGCTGCTGAATTCTAAAGAGACTCAGGCAGAGCTGGGCTGGACGTCATATCCCCCCAATGGAGTAAGTGTGCTTACCTACATTTTTCATTGTCTGTATGTTTGTTTGTTTGTTTTTTTGCTTGTTCACATGCCAGCCTCTACAACACAGCTGCTTGCTTAACAGCTGGCCCAGACCACCCTTTTTCATCCCTCCCATTCTCTCTGTCCATGCTGTTTCTACTTTTCTTTCTTCTACTCATCATTCCATTTCTTTCTCACACCTAGCGCTCACTTCTCTTGCAGCCAAAGCTAATTATTATCACTTATCAATATTGCTAACACAGGCTAGGATACTTCAGAGCCCAAACCAGCCACACAGATTGCTTCCATAGATAAATGGCCCCCTTTCGTATCAATCGATTTTTGCTTGTAAAAACCTTAGTGCTAAGTTATGACTAAGACAAATGCAGGAGCCCTTTTTAAAGAATCTGCCACTGCCGAAGCAGTTTGTCACCCACTTCCCACCTGGAGGTTGGCCTTTCTATGCCCAACACACCCAAGATGTCTATTATATAAACAGCATGTTTTGGACATACACAGAACAGTATACACATATGTAGCTTTTAGTGTAAAGTGTATTGAATCACTGTCAGATTGAGGTGGCTGTTGGACCACATGCAAAGTTTAAATTTAAGATGAATGGACTTGTCTGACTCACCGACCAGTCCCAATAGAACTGAGAGACAAAACACTGCATCTACTTTGACGTAGTGACCCTGGCAGTAGTGCAGTTTATCCCTTTACCATCACAGATAATCTATTTTCACTGTCTGGTTTGCTGTGTGTATATGTTTGCGTATGTGAGAGTGATAGACCCACATCTGGTGCTCAGTTTAATTTCAGTTGTGTCAAGTCAGAGTTTCCCGTTAGTTAAAATAGTGATATGGAGTTTTAATAATTCATCCATTGAACATATAATAAATCTGATGAAAAGTTTTCTTACTTTTGCTTTATACAACAAAAATACTGTGCCACTATTGGACACCCTCCTCCAATAACTCAAAATAATTAAAATGTAGTCAATTGGTAGAATCGCTTACAATTAATGACTTTAAGTGCCAATATGTTATGGAAATATAATTTCATACAGCCACCAATAAAGTAAAATGATGACAGGATTTTTGTCATGCGCAAATCGCCAACAACACCTTTATGACTGGTGGCATACACAAAAGCCATGTTTCTGATGTACATTTTTAAAAGATGACAATATACAGACAGACTCTTCCCCTGCTCTCCCCCAAAGAGATAAAACCACTTTATTTTCACACCTCATTAGCACAGAAAAGTAGTTTGGGAACCAGATGAATCAGAGAGCTCATGTTTCACTTGCTCTCGCAGATATGTTTTGCCCACCTCCCATTCAGACAGGATGGATCTGGATCTGATCAGGCCAATCACATCCGTTTATCTAATAGGGGGTGGGTTTAATACAATAACTGATGGACGACGGCTCTCCTTTATGGGAGATGGCTGCAGCTGATGTGGAACTGTTTCTGTTGAATCCGCTATCATGTTAGTAATAAACAAACTGGAAAGTATATTTTCTCTTTTGTTGCTAAAAAAATGTGTTTAAGTGTGTAATTTAAATTTAACAACTGTTATTACAGGTTTCATTTCTCTGATTGGTTGCATGTCTGTCAAACTGCGTCCAGAGGCATTTTGTTCTGCACCCGTTGATAACGCGCCTTCTGAATCACTACCAACATTTAACCATACATATTTCAATTCCAAGATGAGAAAAATGTGAGTGTAGGCAGAAATATTTAACAAACACTCCTCTCAAATGCAATTACTAGGTAATACCAAAGGCCTTGGAGATCAAAAAAATAAATAAATGGCTGAGAAAGCGACTTAGGCCTGACCCATAGTTCAGAAACACCACTCAAGTCTGATGTAATGACTGTGGATGTGCAGTTTGTCATTTTCTCTGAGACATTATTAAAGAATCCAGTAGTGCCAATAGTTTTTCAGACAACCAGACACCCACTCATCAGATTATGTCATTAGACTGTTGACCTGAACTGACTGTATTCTTTCTTCCTCTGTCTTTTTTTTTTCATTATCTCTGTTGCCTCCTGCCCACTTCACTTTACTTGTTGTCTTTCACTCATATTATCACTTCACACCCCACTGTTCCCCCACTTCTGTTGTTTTAACAATACCATTTGCTCTCATTTTTGCTACGACCATCCTTCCTTCCTGCTTTTCACCTTTCCTTCTTTTCTGTCATCCTCTTCACTACATCTACATATTTAATCCTCTTTGTTGTCTGTCGGTGTGGCGATGGCGCAATGGATAAGACACATACTTTTTTTGTGTGAGAGACCCGGGTTCAATACCTCACCCATCCACCAATGTGTCCCTGACACGTAACCCCTCGTTGCTCCAGAGGCGTGCAACCTCTGACATGTATAGCAATTGTAAGTCGCTTTGGATAAAAGCGTCAGCTAAACGAATAAATTTAATGTCTTTCTTCCTTTTTTCCCCTCCCCACCTGTCTCCACCTCTCCAGTGGGAGGAGATAAGTGGTGTTGATGAGAAGTACAAGCCTATCCGGACATACCAGGTGTGCAACGTGATGGAGCCCACCCAGCAGAACAACTGGCTGCAGACCGGCTGGGTGGCCCGCCGAGGTGGCCAGCGCATTTTCGTGGAGCTCCAGTTCACCCTGCGTGACTGCAACAGCATCCCCGGTGTAGCGGGGACTTGCAAGGAGACCTTTAACCTCCTCTACGTGGAGTCGGACAGGGACCTCGGGGGTGTGACCCGAGAGGACCGCTACACCAAGATCGACACCATCGCTGCTGATGAGAGCTTCACGCAGGGCGACCTGGGTGAGAGGAAGATGAAGCTGAACACAGAGGTGCGTGAGATCGGCCACCTCAACCGCAAGGGCTTCCACCTGGCTTTCCAGGACGTTGGTGCCTGCGTGGCCCTGGTGGCCGTGCGAGTGTACTACAAACGCTGCCTTGCAACCGTCCAGAACCTGGCAGTGTTCCCTGACACGGTGGCTGAGGCGGCCTTTGCCACGCTGGTAGAGGTGCGCGGCACCTGCGTCAACAACTCTGAGGTTGACACAGACAGCCCTCCAAGGATGCACTGCAGCGCCGAAGGGGAATGGCTGGTGCCCATTGGGAAGTGCAGCTGCAGTGCCGGCTACGAGGAGGGCCACAGCAGCTGTGAAGGTAGGGAATGAATAAATAGACAGTGTGATGCATGGATAGATGAAACAATGAGGGAGCAAATGGAACAACAACTGTGTAAGGAAGAGAGAACTGAAGAGCCAAAAGAAAAGAACAAGGTATAGAAATTTCTGCAAAGCAGATGAGAAGGTAGGAGAAGGATGGAGGGAAGTTGGTTTGACTACTTCATAGTGCTTTTATATATTTTAGTTCTGGCTTTCCAGGACGTTGGTGCCTGCGTGGCCCTGGTGGCCGTGCGAGTATACTACAAACGCTGCCTTGCAACCGTCCAGAACCTGGCAGTATTCCCCGACACGGTGGCTGAATAACACGAACCTGTGAACAATTTCAGAAACAGAAAGTGAGTTAAAACAATGAAAAAAAGCTTCTTCTAAATTACCTTATTTCCCAGACAACTAAACTAGGTTGAAGAATTTGTAGAAATGAGCGTCAGTATATTGAACACAGGCAAATTAAGTAATAAAAATGAATAATTGCACTATAATCAATGTTGATTTGTATTTGAAGCTGTTTAATGGTAGACTTTTTAATGCGTTAAGAGTACTCCATGGATTTAGCATTGTACTCTTATATATTGTTGGACCCATGGTCGGTTTTGTAATACCAGAGATTACATCTTTTTTTGTCCCTCATATCTTCTTCTTCCTTGTCAAAACCTGGCCCCTACATTACCCACAATGCAACTCAACCGGCAACAGTCCGGTCTGAGGTGTCTCAGGTGTGATGATCTTGTAGCGGCTAATGGCCTTAATAGCCTCGAGCAGAGATGAGGAACAAGTGGCCTCATAAGCTCACTTTTCTGCATCTTCACACCACCTGATTTTTTTCATTTTCACTTAAGCCATTTATCAGACTTTATGAGACTTCAGTTTCTACTGGAGCCACAAATGGCTTTTTTCACATATGCAGATGTACTCCCCAAACCTGTGAACACACTTTGATGTGTAAAAGCCTTTAAGGAAATACGACTTTTAGAACTCAATAATACACAAAAATGACTCCATAAGATGAATATTTTTGTGGTGAATCAGAAGAGAGGGCGACAGGCGAGGGAAGAAGGGAAAGCAGAAGATGGAAAGAAGTTGGAAATGAGAGGTGAGGCTGTTCATGTTGGAGAGAACAGAAGAATGGATTAAAAAAATGATGAGAGAGAGGAAAGGTTGATCCATATGAAAAGAGACACAGGAGCTGTGAAGATATGGCAGATACCATAAGAGTGAAGGAGAATAGTAGAAATAATTGCATGTGAGCAGGGCTGGACTGGACCAAAAAATTGGCCTTGCCGTTTTTTGGTCCAGATGGCCCACAACAATCGCTCGGACACTCCTCACCAATATGCCATCCTTGCAGTTTTCTTAAATATACTGTAATATTCCCCCAAACCACTATAATGCTGAGTAGTAAGTGCCGCGGATAAGTTTCCCAATGCAAGTGGATCAGTGTATTCATTCACACTCATTTACTGAATCCTTAGTAATAAGAGGTGGCCATGGAGTACACAACTCATCCTCAAATACAAGTAATTTTCACAGCAGCGTGGGATTAGCCAGCGCGATGCTGGAAAAAGTCAGCCATTAGGACAGTTAGTCGAAGTTGAGACTGCATTAAGGAACTTTGCTACATAAACAATGTCAAATGCGTTGTTTGACAGTGAGTGATCACCAGCAGTAGGAGAGAGTCTCACTTTATGATGTTATGATCGTTGCACACACCCTACTTAAGTCTGTCACTTTGTGTTGAAAAGTGGTGGGGACATTTAAGGGCTCAGATAAGTGACGAAACACTTGCACAATGCACAATAGTGGAGTCACAAGACAAGAAGATATTTAAAAGAAACTTCAATTGTGAAATATATGAATGGGGGGGTCTGGGGTTCCTCTTAATTTCCTGCATTCTGGAGACATTTTCTTAACCAATTTATGGTGGAAATGTCTTTATTTATATTAAGGGAAACAAAATTCAGGTGCCCGGTGAAAGATACAAAGAAAGAATACAAGAAAGAAAGAATACAAAAAATATTATAGAATATAATACAGTAATCAGTAGCTTGTTTTTGTAGCCTAAGTTACTTTTTTTGGAAAAGGCAGATCCTTTTTCTTCTGTATTTATACTCCACTGCATATTTTCTTATTGTGAATATAAACCTTTCTCAAAGCATTTTCATTTGTTATTTAACATTTCTTGTTGCTATTTATTTCAAAATTCTTAAACAAATGCTTTCAAAAAGTGGTGAGGACATGTTCCCAGCATCCCCAGAATAAATGACACCCATGACCCTCCCTCCCTACTGCTCTCTCACTACAGGTTGAGCTACTCCATGCTTACCGCTTCACCTCTACTCTCCTCCTGCTCTCTCTGTCCTTCGGCCCTGTCACTCTGCTCTGCTGTCACACGCCTCCTCCTCTGCCTGGCAGTGGCCATGGCTCTCCTTCACTCCTTCAAGTGCCCATGCCTGCACTACGTCGGGTACTGCAGCTGATGTTAAAACTACTGCATCCCTGGTAGCAAACATAACTTATTTTGGCACATTTGGCGGCAGCCATCAAGGTATTTTTTTTGTCCCGAAACACAAAAAGCAGAGGGGGAGGGGGCTATAGTAAGAGATGTGATTGGGCCAGCCCAGTGTCAGTATAGTAAATCAACCTATGGGCCGCAGTCTTTGCTCTGTGGTCCGATACATTGGCCCTTTTCGGCCCCATAAGTGCATCAGCCCACCGGGCATTTGCACAGTATGCCAGATTACCAATCCACCGCTGCATGTAAGCAAGGAATGAAAGGACTGTTAACAAATGTTGAGACAAGGAGAAGGATACAAAGGTGGTGGTGTTTTTAAAAGGCCGACAAAAGAAGAAAGGTCTTTTGATTCAATTCAAATTAGCTTTATTGTCATGAATGTGTAACAACAACATTGCCAAAGCATCATACTTACAATATAAGAACAATCAACCCCATACATTTCATTAAACAAGTAATTAAAGCGTAAAGTAATCAAAGAGTGTGTGTGTGTGTGTGTGTGTGTGTGTGTGTGTGTTAAAAAATAAAAATATATTAAAAATAAAATAAATAAATAAAACGGTGTGTGTGTGTGTGTGTGTGTGTGTGTGTGTTAAAAAATAAAATAAATAAATAAACTGTGTGTGTGTTAAAAAATAAATAAAACAGCGTGTGTGTGTGTGTTAAAATATATATAATAAATAAATAAAACTGTGTGTGTATATATTTTCCTTTCTCACTCGACACTGATGATGACAACAATGCCGAGGGCCTCGATTTATCAGTGATGTTACCTTGTTTCATGTGCGCATCCAAAGAATCCAAAGATATCGACATGTGAGCTGCTCGGCGTGTGTGTGTGTGTGTGTGTGTGAGAGAGTGTGAATACAATGACTAATGTCCTCTTTCTTCAGATCGCTGTGTCCTATTGAGTTTAACACCACAGCGTCTCCTCTAACATGTGCATGTAGCCTGAATGGGTTATACGCACGCACGCACGCACGCACACACATTTAATGAAGTATTGTCAGTGTAAAGCCAGTGGGCGGTGTGGGGTGTTGCACTCTGACGTAAACAGAGAGGGACAGTATTAGAATCTTTTTTCACAACCCATTGCTCATCCGGCAGCAGCAGTTTGAGCGCCTGGCTCTTAGCTTTCACACCCCATCTTGCACTGTTGTGTGGGTGTTGGAGTCACTGGACAGCAGACTGTGTGCATTATAATGAAGGGCTAATTCAGCAGCAGTGCTGAACTCTTCGTAGTGAGCTGATGTTGTTCTGGTTGATGGTTGCAACTGATTGCTATTATTTGGAAATTAGCTTCTTCTCTTTTGTTTTCTCCTTCCAGTGGTGTGACTTACAGTACAGACTTACGGAGACCAACTTGTATAAAGGCAAGTACCAGTTAGTTGTAGAGGAGGACAGAGGTGATAATGGAGGAAAAGGAGGTTGGTAGAAGATTGAACATGCATACTCCATACGCATACATTGGTATTTATAAAAAGATGAACCTGCAGTGAGAATGTTTTTACATTAATTGATTTGATTTATCAGTCTTTTTATTTACATTGGAGGTATCATTATATTTCCCAGTGCTAATATTTTATTTCTTTTCATTTGATCCTTTATTTTAAGCTCTTTTGTAAAGTCTATGTTATTATAATGGTGCTAAATAACTAAATCTTTCTGACTTTTTGTGATGACTGAGATATCACCATTGATGATAGTTTAGCTGCAGCTGCCCTTGCATTGTTAGAGAACGTTGAACAAGCCTCTTCTTTGGTGTGTTATCCATTGACAGATCTAGTTGTGGAGCAAGGGAGAGATACTGATGTGAAAATGGACGATTGAGGGTGTGTCTATGTCCATTTATGGCTATTGTAGGAGTACAAATGAGGCTTGTTATCGTGTGCCCAGTTTCACAAAGATTGCGATTTATCTAATGAATCTAATAAAAAATATGTACACATATTTGCCCTTGTGCTTACATATAGTTTTAGTCATGAGTCTGGCAAAAAAAAACGATGTCTAAGGGGAAGTTAGAGACACCTGAAAAGGAGCAGACAGACAGAAGCAAATTTACAAGGTGCAGAAAAAAGTTGTTCACATTAACTGCCTGTGTCCTTTTAACATTGGACAAAGTTAATGAGAAGCTGTTACAGTATTAACAGGAAGAGGCTTCTTCCAACATTTGGCACCCCCTGTTGTTTTATGCAGTTTTGCATATTTTCCTTTTAGAGGAACCAATGCTTGTTAACAAAAATCTGAGTGAAAACAGAAAAAGTATTAGTAGTAAAGTTGGTAGAAGCAACTGCGCTGATCTTAAGTCATGTAGAACTTTGGCTGCGTTGCAGAATTTCTGGTCCTTCAGCAAGTGTTTGACAGTTGGAGATACGTTCGGCTCACAGTTATTGGCAGTTGGTCTGTGTACAAACAAAGTATGTGTTGCTTGACCTGTTTTTTGTAATTACCAACAATGCCTTTTCTACAATAAAGGCTGAGCTGAGGACAATAAAATCTGACGAACAGACAAACCAACGGACACTTTTAGCAGAGTAGTGATGAGCTGTGAGCGAAGTTGGGAAATATGGGGAAGACCAAGGTGAGGAGATATATGGGATTTCTAACAGTGACAGGAGAATGACAAATTGTGAAGGAAAAGCAGGAGTAAAGGGAGAACAGGACAGGCCAGGCATGCTGTCAAAGGAGCTAGCAGACAAGGATAGTGAAGTCCAGTGATGGCACCAATGTAGACAGGAAGACCAGAGAGAGAGAGAAAAACAGAGATACCATATTTTTGGTGCTCGACCTTCCCAGAGTACAGTTTAGCGAGTACCAGTGTGGTCTGCCAGGTGACATGGTGAATGGTGAAGTCTCCCTAAGAGCAAGGTGCGCGCGCGCACACACACGCACACACACTTAATCTGTAGTGCCTAATTTCTCAGTTCAGTTGTAATGGTATGAATATGCAGCCCCAACCCTGGCTTCTCCCACTGCACCAGAGCTATTGATCAGCCGTAATGCTCCACTAAACTGAGGAATTGCGGTGGGACTGCTCATACACACAGAGTAAGGACACGCACACACATTCTGTAGCATGCTGTAGAATGTGCAACTACACAGCAGACGCACACACACTTTGGTTGATGCCAATCTGTGTGTGGAAGAAAGACGTTGAGTCTCTGTGTGCCTGATAGAGATGGATAGTGCGATAACAGCAGTGTGGGTAAGGAAGTGTGTGCGTGTGTGTCACTGTTACGCTCATATACACATGCTTGGAGGACATGCATTAATGACCGATGTGTAACTTCATATAATGAATGTAAAGCAGGCCATCACAGCAGATCTTAACCATAATGTTCAACTCAATTCTCTGTGTGTTTGTATACAGTTCAGGCAGGTTCTGTAACCATGTCTTATTTACTCCTGTATCTATTTGTGTAACTGAGTGCAAATTCACTTAGTGTCTCAGTGCAGGTCAATAATATTGAATAGTCAGTGAGTAGTTACTGATAATGGTGTAAGCAGATAGTGTTGTGCAGTAGAGAAGAGGATTATTACTGCACACAATGTAACAGTCATGCCAGACCCAGGCAACACTGGATTACTTCAGATTATAGCATCTATTGTCATAATCACCTCTAGACATTTCTGCTATTTTAATCCTGATACAGGCATAATTAATAAATTGCTGACTGACTGATTAACTTTATTTTACAGTGTCTTTACATATTTATGTAGAATGGCGTCAGCTATGAAAAAACCTTGTATTTCCAATGCATTTTTAATTTTATAATTATATATTAAATGTAATTATAATTACGTTTTTTTAATGATGATTATATATTAGATTTTACACTGCTTCACAGGCAGGAATAATTCAGTGAAGCAAAGGTTTCAGTTTGAACAGCAAGCTTTATTAGCTGGAGCAGGTGTGGTGCTATGAGGGGGCTGTCATTAAACATAAGCACAAATTCACCCGTATTTTAACCACATTTCACTCTGGCTGACTAAATTTAGAACAACAGGAGAAATGTGGCAACTTTGTTGAACACAATGTAACAATGTAAAATGAAATAACTATGCAGGGACACATAAAGTGAGACTAATACCCATAAGTCTATTGCCCCGGTGCATGCTGAGATGCTCTCCTACACGCCTTGCCATATTTGTTATTTTCTTTATAAAAAAAAAACAAACATACCTGTGAAACTATTAGTATCCACTAAATTGATACATCATGTTTAAAGTGATTAAATGAAAAGCTGATACCAATGGTAATGTTAAAATTATTTTAGGTTGTCCTTGATTGGGATCTTAAAATTGAGGTACCATAAATAAACCATACAAAAAAAAAATCTTCCAAAATGGATGACAAACACTCAATCCCCAGGTGCTCAGACTGTGGTGGCACTTGAGCAGCTAGTTGTGAATGTGAAGAGGAGTATAAATATGAAGGAGGATGTTATTGAAAATTAGCATATGTGCCCAGTCAGCTTCCTCTTGTGTAATAAAGGTGTAGATGCAAAAATAAAGAAAAGGGAATTAAAAAAACAGAGTTGTTGGAAGTGATATACTGTAGTGTAGAACCGTCCTTTGCTTTAGCTCTTTGTCAGCAAGACTTGCGCATGCACACACAGCATTGTTGCTATATATGTCGACACTGTATACATTCACAAATTTGCGCTACATGTAATCGCGTGGTGATGAGCGCGCACATGTTCTCCAGTCTCATTATGAAATGCCACTAGCAGGAACAGACTGAGCAAAAAATAAATGATGTAATAATTCACCTTGCAAATGCTGTGTTTCATGTGTATTTGTGTGTTTTTCTGTCACACTGATGAGCTCCGTCCTGTTCTAATTAAGGCAGGCTGCTCTTTCTATATAATTACTGAGTGTAGCGCATGCCTTCAGCAGATTCTCTTATTATCTCTGTTGTTTGCTGCTCCACAATCTGGCTCCAGGCACATTCACCACCCTGCTATTCCTTCCTATTGCTCTCCTTCCCTCTGTAATTTACTACACGCCTTCCTTCTCCTCCCCTTTCCCCCTCTCACTTCTTTACTTCCCTCACCCATTTACCCCCCATGCACTCCCTTTGCTGCCAAAGAAGTATGCACTTAATTTCTATCCCACTGATCTCAGTGGTGCTTCATGACTTTCTGTAAAGCCTCTGTTAGTTTGCTTTCTTTCTCCTGTCTTAATTTCCCCCTTGTTTTCAATAGTCTCTCTAACATGCTGTGTCTGTCTCTCCAAACCTCTCTCCCCGCCCCCTATGGAGACCATGTGGCAGGGTGAGATGGGGTTAGGCAGGGTGAGTCAGGTTAACAGGCTGAAATCTGCTAGAGAAGATTGGAGATTCATCTGGTATGTGTGTGTAGGGGATAGAGAGGGAGAGAGAGAGAGAATGTGTGTGAGAATTTGTGTATACGCAAAATTTGGCGCCAGTGGCCAATCATATGTTTCTGAAGTCGCTCCCTCTGTTGCACTCATCTTCCCCTCTGTCTGTTGTCACTTCTTGTTATGTCCTCATCAACCCTCCATAACTCCTTTTGTCTCAGACAGAAGTCACATCGTATTTTCTTCTTTGACTTTTATTTTCTTGAGCTTTCCTTTTCTCGCTTCCTTCCAATTGATTTGTGCCATTACACAAAAGGCCCCCTCTCAAAGCCGTTATCACTTACCACCCCCACGTTCCCCTCTCGAGCTTCTGACTCCTTTCATTCCCCCTCTCTCTTTTATCACACTTTTTTATGCCTTTTCTCTTTTATACCAGCTCTCCCTGGCTCTGTGCCACCCTTGCCCATCTGGTCCTTCCCTCTCCCTTTATCCTTCTCCATCTTTCTCCTCTCCAGCCACGCCACCCGCTACCGTTAGTCATCTCTCTCCCCAGCTTTCATTTTAAATAATTCACATTCTCCTGGGAGGAAGACAAATGTGTTCTTTTGAGCCCAGCATCTGATGTATTTATTTAGTCGGCCAGTCATACAACAAGTGGGCACAAATACACACTCTGACCAACAAACATTGGCGCACACTAATGTAAATGTAGAAAAATTCCCACATAGACACACATACATTTATATGTACGTGCTCACTTGCAGAAGGACCATTAAAATGTCCTTTGGTTATTGAAAATGTGAGCTGGAGAGAGGCCAGGCATTCACCATTCGTCCTTCCCCTGCCTTCCTTCACCTAAGGAGAATGATGCAGGGAAGAAAGCAAAGGAAATCAGAGGACATTATGGATATGGAAGGAAATGAAAATGTTGGCGGTAAGAAAAATTTAGGAAGTAATACACAGAGTTGCAGAAAAGAGCGGTCAGAGAATTTTTTTTGTTGCACTGTTGGTTAGTTGCTCTGCATAAGAGCTGAGAGAAGAAAGAGGGGATGAAGTGTAATGTAAATGGAAAGAGGGAAGACAATGGGGGAAAGTAGGAAGTAATGAGTGTTGAGTGAGAGTAAAGGCGAGGAGGTTGAGATGTTGTAATCAAAAAGCAGAGAAAGTTCGGAGAATAACGTTAATGTGGAAGAGAGGAAAAAGTGCAGGTCACGGGGGTAATGATACGTAGAGGAGACTGGAGAGAATGGAAATAAAACAGGAAGAGAAAAGGACGAGAGAACTTTGGCCACAGGCAGAATCAGTGAAGATGAGACAAACCCGCAAATTACAACGGTACTTCCACCTTTCTCTCCCTCTCTGCCTCCTCTTACCACTTCTTCCGCACCAGAATCATGAATTAAATACAGCCGACATGAATGCATCAAAGTTAGAAAAGGTTGGCATCCAGCTTAATCATGTTGCTAACTCAACCGACATGACAGCCTCATTTCTCTCCACCTCGCTCGTGACCACTGAGCTGAATCAAACATTCAGTTAAGGAGGGAGATATCCTGTGAAAGTTAGATATGTTAGTAAGGCATAAAAAGTCATAATTAAGATAGCCTTCTTTCCTTTCCCCTTTTCTCCACTGTTTTGTTCATTCTAGGACCACCACAGTTTTGCCAGGGCAAGATGCAATGCAAGTTGTGTTGATTACTCACTGTAGGAGTTGAAATTAGTTTCTCTCATTTTAGGTGCTCATGATTAAATCATCAGGTAAAATGTAAAGCTAGCGTAAGAAATTTATGTATCCCTCTGGGGAAATTGTGTTACTCAGGAGCAAATAAAAATGATGTACAGATGGGACAATAGAATATAAATCAAAATGGAACAATGAGGGAAGATTAACAGCAGAAAGGTGCAGCATCATTTTTTTTCTTCTCCTAGGAGACATAACGTAGCTGACTATTGGTGTAAGAAGCATGTTATTTTCACATAACGATAGTGTGCATGTTTTTTTGTGTACTTCCTATGCTAAATAAACCTTTAAAAA
The DNA here is from genome assembly GCF_014851395.1 of Micropterus salmoides. Lineage (NCBI taxonomy): Eukaryota > Metazoa > Chordata > Actinopteri > Centrarchiformes > Centrarchidae > Micropterus > Micropterus salmoides. The sequence continues at coordinate 12,115,434 of NW_024040817.1, forward strand.
ACCTGTTGGATTATCTGAAAAATGCCCTGCCGCAAAGCTGGCTTATTTTCTAAGCTCAAAAAGTTATGGAGATAAGTGGTTTTCACAGGACAGTGACGAAAATGTTTAGAGACATTATCAATATCTAACTTGATTATAAAGTGTTTTTATATTGAGACAGAAGTTGATTGGAAAAGGAGTATGCAATCTTATATTGTCTTGATAAGCTGAAAGGCCTCATCATTTGCTTACAAAGACAGGAAACAGTGAACAGAAAGAGAGACTTCTGGGATTTCAGCCCATGTAGTGTCGAGTCACATGACCCCAGCTGCCACCGAGGGTTGTTCATGCTCGTGACTTTGGGCCACAGTTGCAGATAAGGGGCAGATTGTGAATCCTGGGTGAAACACTCTGACACATAAAAGGTTGGGTGGGAACAAGCTGCCTCTTAGCTTGAAGATAAGTCTGATTATGTCAGACTGTGTAATTCTTTGTGTCCCAAAGTGACACAGCGGAGGGACACTGGTGCCCAAGACAGCTTACAAGTGTTTCCGTGTTATTGTACACATGCAAGCATGTCATGTTGGGAGAGATTTTAGAAGTAGTCAAAGAATTCTTTTTCTTTGGCTCCAGGGAACAGAGTAGGAGACTGGGGATTACACACAGATAATAGGACAGATACACACACATGCATGCTACCTGGCTGCCATTCATGTGCATCCCTCCTCCTCTGTTAAAAATGATATATTGTAGAAGGCCCTGTCGAGCAATTGCCCTGCTGTCCCACAATTACCTCTTTCCATCCCCATTCAACCTCCTCTAATAACTTTCCATCTGTTCAAAATTGATGTGGGATCAGTCTATAGATCTGTCTGCCCCCATTTAACCTTGGTGAAATGTACTGTACGAGCGCAATGGTGCACACACATACATACTTATTCACAAGTAAGTCTTAACAGAAATCGCATTAAAGCAGTAATTATTTTTAACATACAGGTCTCAATGTGGTCACAGGAGTGAAATGAAGAAATTATCTTAAATGCATCTAGAAGTGCAAAGTCAAAGGTAACTGGATTTGCAGAATTAGTCTTGAAGATGTTTTGACATTTGTTCGAACAACTCAGCTGGCGAAACTTATTTGTGAGGAGTTTAAACCTTTTGGATTGTCCACATGTCGAAGTCACATGAGTTATTGGGTCAAATGGCGAGGGTATATGTGAGAATAGTTTGAATCAAACAAATTGATGGAAAAGAAGTGCCGTCAATTGGGGTATCAATTGCAAGTACATGCAGTGCAATCTTGACATCCCACCATGGATGTGTTAAGAGACCTGGATATCATGTTCAATTTTGTGGTCCATTAATTTCAATGAAAGTTGCTCAGGTATGCAAGTTCATCAGACTTTATGTATTTTAGCCTATAGAGCATGTGCATTAGCCCTCATCTCTACCTAGCCACTTCATGCATGTTGGGCAGACTGGATGACTATCCAATATTAAAAGTGTAAATGCAACCAAGAAGCATTAGACTAAACTCCCTTGGCCTGATCAGCTTAGGGGGTGACAATATTTTCCCTACAATACGAGTAATTTCTGAATGTGTGAGATGCTCCGTTTTCATGATTGTGAATGTGGGGAAAAAGTATATATGGGACCCAGTCCCCTATCACATATCTTGCCATTTTGATTGCTTCCACTGCGCTAAAATCACTGCACAGTCTGGTACTATACATTATTATACTGTGACATTAACATGTAATTGATTCAAAAGTCTTAAAATTGCCTGGCAACTCTCCGACAGTCACGCAAAGCATCTTCAAGACTAAAACAGCAAATTTTATTGCCTTGTTATGCCTTGCTAAATTTTATTGCCTATGCTTTGAGATTTTCACTGTAATGATGAATGACTTCATTGACAAATATCTAAAGTGGTTGAAGCTCTGTATTGTCTTTGCTTATCATTACAAACTGAAGAGCTTCCAAGTAATTTCACTGTGCGGTTGTCATTTATTAGATATCACCAACTCATACCCCATTATTGTGCAATTATACAAATGTTTACGTGAACTGTGAACTAACAAAACTTATACAGCGCCTTTCTAGTCTTCCAACCACTCAAAGCGCTTTATACTACATGTTACATTCACCCATTCATACACTGAAACAGAAACACGCACACACCAATGGCTCAACCATCGGGAGCAATTTAGGATTTAGTATCTTCCCCAAGGACACTTTGACATGTGAGATGGGGGAAACCAAGATCGACCCACCACGTGTATATTTTCATGTGACAGGCCGTGATGCCATCATTGTTTGCTGCTACTCTGCGTATGGGACTGTGTGCGTATGTGCCGGCTGTTGTCTCTGTATTCACAGCTCTGCTGAGTGGCCTGCCATGAGGACAGAGTGCCCGCCCCCCTGGCTGCACAGTGAGCCTGGCATTCCAGTCTGTGCCAGCTTGGCTTTCCATCCCCCTGCCTTCCTCATTTTGCTGTCATTTGTCATCACCCTCCCTATCACGTGCCCTCCTTTGCACACAGTGATACACATACAAAACAGAAACCGCATCACAATGAAAATGGATGGCATTTCAAGGGACACCTGCGCCTTGGTGCTCTAAATCCTTCCCCCTACATGTATACACAGAAATGCACACACCCACACATATGCATGTAAATGTATACCAGGACTTCTTGGACACATTCTTTTGCATATCCACACAGTCATATGCAGCACATGCATGCCCACATGCACATGCAGAAACAAACAGCATCACATATGCATGCTTAGACATGGGCTTACTCCCACTCTCTCACAGGCTCATGTGCGTTATTTGTCCATAACCCACTCCATCTGTTTCTGTCTTCACGGCTAATCAAGGCCTGCCGACCACACACACACACACACACACACACACACACACACACACACACACACACACACACACACACACACACAGTTGTGATGTATAATTATGCATTCCACAAACACCTGTAGTCCTCATATTGACTAGACTTCCGATAATCCCCTTGGATGGACAGGCTCATTAGCCGTAAGAGGCACTGAGAGGCTCACACATCACTGAGCAACAACATAAAAACATAAATCTAAACATACACTTTAGTTAAATCTTATTTTACATTCTGACAGAGATGTGGAGGATTTTGTCTTCACACTATATCAATAATCTTAACATGCTCTCTTTACACACATAGACATCTCCCTTGGTCCTTTCTCTCTCCCTTGGTCTTTCTCTCTCTCTGGAACTTTCCCTCTCTTCTTTCTCACACACACACACTCTCACAGTGGGGAGCAATGTGAAGTGATTGGCATCCTGAGGCGAGTGTTATGGGTGACATTTCCCGTGTGCTGTTGTATAGAGGTCTCCTGCAGAGCCTCTGGTCAGCTGGCACACCGAGATATTGGGGGGTGTAAGGTGGATGGATGTGCAGGGTTGGGGACATAGAGAAGGAGGAGGACATGTGGACAGAGACCCATTCAAAATCACTGCACATACATAAACCTTTGAAACTACACATCTAGCCTGAACCAAAACCTTAACTTGTTTAAGACTTGTTTTAGAGGACAAAAATAAAAAATGTTAGGAGCCACTGCTTTACCCTAATATATGCTTAGTGTTATTTATAGCCTCAATGCTAGTCCTAACCTAAAATACCCTTTACCTTACCGTAGCTAACCTAAACACAATTCTTAACACTATAATTATTTAGATTACCTTGAAACTGTCTTGAAACTCAAATGGGTCCTCTCAAGAATAGCAAAGCGGGACTGCCCACACAACACAAACAAACAGAAATTGAGAGCTGACAGCTTGACTCAGAGCCTTTGTGTCTTGGCTTGGTGTGGTTTAATTGCCTGTGATGTCCTGAGCACACTGAGCAACAAAGAGGAAAACTGGCCACATGATCTGAATAGAAGATCAAATCTTTTCAGAAGTGTCTCTAAAGCATAAAAAATAAAACCAAACTCCCAGCGCCTGAGTTTCTCTTGTGTTCTCTCTTACGGTTTACTCATATTCAGACTCTTACTTTTTTTTTCCTACGTGAAGGTCTTAAGACACGTGCATATCTGCTTGTACTTTGTACTGTAACAGTGCAGTGATGGCACAATGGATAAGACACATGCCTATGGTGTGAGAGACCCTGGTTCAATTCCCCACTGTGACCAATCCAACATTGTGTCCCTGAGCAAGACACTTAACCCCTAGTTGCTCCAGAAGTGTGCGGCCTCTGACATGTATAGCAATTGTAAGTCACTTTGGATAAAAGCGTCAGATAAATGTGATGTTATTAATTTATATTTTTTGCCGCTATCAAAGCACCTAATCTGGCAGTGGGCCAGATATTATTGTTGGCGGGCAGTTTTGGTGAGGATACATAATCACAGAGAGAATTAATGTGTTTCCCTTGTCAGTGTTTGTATAAATTTTATTTAATGCATGGTTTATAATGGACTGTGGAGCAGAAACGCTGACAATGTTACACACCCTTGAGTTATATTTTCCATGTTATCTGTCAGTTGCCAAGTCACAATAACATATGGTTTTAATGAATAATTAAGTAAATATAATTTCTTATTATAGCTAAAGAACCCTCATTTCTTGGCTGGCCACTCTCTGCTGTCTCAGAAGAGACACCTTTTTGCTGTTTTCAGGCACTGTATCTGTCCTGCGTTCTTTGAAAGGTAAGGGGCCGGTGGAAGACAGGATAGGTGGTTGCAATCCACAACCCTCGACACTAGATGCCACTAAATCTTACACTCTGAACCTTCAAGTTGCAGTCCATCAAATATCCACCAGATGGTGGATCCAAGAAAATGTAGAATGTAGTAAAGTCGGGGGGGGGGGCGATTATTTAACCTCTCTTTTGTAATAAATTAATCTACAGAAGTAAGGGTGTCAGTAGTTAAAGCAGATTTTGAAACTCTATTAAAGGATACTTTCAAAATCTAGCTGTCTCTTGCTAGTTTCTCCGACGTTGCCTATGCTAGCTTTAAGGTTTTAAAGTGAGCCTACGTAACTTTTGCTGTGGGCACAATATCGGGGTAGCGGTAAATGCTAAAACAAAGTGTAACACAAGTAGAGAAGAGTCATAAAGTCAGTCAACTGATTCGCTGATGTGTTATACATCAGTATATGTAGTTTGTAAACCTTAATTCATTAGTTATCAAGCAATTCTTATGCACAAGTGAAAACCAATATGTAATCACTCGCCTGGTAGACTCTGCACTCGTAACAAGAGTTTGACTCCCCCTCTTCTCTGATTCTCTTTCTAACTCTGTCTCTCTGTATGTTGTGATGCTCACCATTCCAGAACAATGTAAATCTACTGTTGAATTAGTTATTTTCCCTCCCTATCATCCATCATACAGGACATACTGAGGGGGCAGAGTGCGGAACAGTGAGAGTCTGTGTGGGGCACTGAACCATTGCTTTGTTTGCACAGATTGAAAAATCAGACACAGGAAACACGAGTTCACACATGCTTGCCCATGTACATTTATCCCGGCAACACATACACTTAATATACACCGATACACCGATCAGCCATAACATTATGACCACCTGCCTAATATTGTGTAGTTCCCAGTTTGCCGCCAAAACAGCCCTGACCCGTCGAGGCACGGACATGGTATCACATGCACACGTAATGTAAAAGAATACGTGATTCATCAGACCAGGCTGCCTTCTTCCATTGCTCCGTGGTCCAGTTCTGATGCTCACATAGGCAAGGGTCAGCCAGGCACCCTGACTCGTCTGCAACTACGCAGCCCCATATGCAACAAACAGCAATGACTGTCATGCTTCTATCAACTTTGAGGACAAAGTTCACTTGATGACTACTAATTCCCACCCACTGACTGGTGCCATGGTAACAGGATAATCAGTGTTATACCCATCGGCTGTCAGTGGCCATAATGCTATGGCTGATATGAGCACAGAAAAAATCTGCACAAAGAATTAATAGTTGACCTGCTCATGCACAATGTGTACACACAAGCTGTATATTGGACAGATTTCTCTTCGTGTGTGAATTCATAATGTGTATATAATATCTGGATGGATACACACAAGTACATGAAGTACATGTTTGTCAACACAGACACTTTTCCCTCTCATTACACATGGAAACTTATTCAAATGATGTGTGTATAAAAGCACAGATGAATGCTCATATTTTACCTATTTTGTGGCTCTACTGTATATATTTTGTTTGTATCTGTTGTCTTGGCAGTGAGAAGACACAAGACACACACAAAATCAATGGTGTGCATGTCATGTGGTTTTAACTGGCCCTGCCGGCGGTGATGGATGGTGTATTTATGAAGCCCCTTTCCGTGCTCTGGATCAAGGACTGCAAGCATCATCCAGTCAGACTGAGAGGGGGACGGGTGGATCAAGGGATGATGGAGGAAAGGATAGGGGGAAGGATGGATGGCTGGAGGGAAGGAGGAGAAAACAGAACAGAGGGATTTAGGGATGGAAAGAGAGAGTCAGGGGGGTGATGAGAGAAACAGGGCCGCCTGCTTAGAGGGAAGGTCATAGTCAGCAGGGAGGGTTGGAGTCCTGCTGAGCCAGGGACGCATAACATACACACACACACACCCTTCATGCTTTACCATCCTAGTGCATGCACGTACATGTTTTTTGAAATCCAATAATAGTTCCATGTCTTCTGTCACTCACTGACAAGCATTAGTTACCTTTTCAACATTTTTTAAAAACATGTAACATGACATGAGGTGTCAGCTTTTTATGAAGGCTTGTGACGGATATTTATTGTCTTACCAGTGAACTCGACAGCTCATACCTTCATTCTTTACTATCCCAGTGCAAGCACACACACACACACACACCCTCACCCCTCACTGTTTTTATTTGTCCTTCCCCCGTGTTATCTCATCTAGCCATCCTCATCTATCCTGTGTCGTTGTTCTCATTTGCCACAAGGATAAATCTCAGTCCTCAGTTTATGAGGCAGCAATTGTAAGTCAGATAGATGTAGATAGACCAGCCGGTAAACTATTAGACAGAAAGACAGATGGGCAGAGGAGGTACAGACAGCAAAAACAGACTAGCCACTAAATAGGAAGATGAATAAGCAGGCAGGGAGACTGTAAGATAGACACATTTGCCAGCTATTAGACAGAAAGACAAACATTTTTGCATGACAGGTTGGCAGGTTGAAGACAGAATGGAAGCAGATTGGAGTTTTGGCTAAATCACCATCTCAAAGTAGAGCTACTCTGGAGGCTGAAATTATCTCAGTGGTTGAGTTGAAGCTCAAGTGGTAGAGCCAAAAAACTGTTTCTTACATGGTTTCATCCCCAGTAGATAGCCTATACTTGAGAGTTGACAATAAATAAGAGAGGCTTGTATCAAAAAGCCAAGCATAGCTTACCTAAATATCAATGAGTTATAAGTTATGACAGCTATGACATGAGTTATGGAGTTACAGTTTGGACATATGGCATTCTCTCCTAGTCATAGTGTTATACCCTGAGCTTCAGGGGAAAGACTGTGTGTTTTTTTTTTTTTTTTTTTTTGTTTTGTTTTAGCTTAACCAAACCCAAGCTTTAGCTCCAAAAACTTTTTCTAACTAAAGGTTCAATTTACAGCTTGGAAGGTCATGACTGATAACATGCATATGCAATAGTACCTTGTCCTTAGCCACCAGTATCAGAGTTTGCAAGGCAAATAGCTGTGTGTGTGTGTGTGTGTGTGTGTGTGTGTGTGTGTGTGTGTGTGTGGGAGTCCAGCTCAAATCCCATTCTTGCAGGCAGTGACAAAAGGCACTTTCCTTTAGATTTCCTGAAACGCATACCTGCTCACTTTAGAGTTACAGTTACCTTTAAAAGACTGGTGCTCTGAATGTGGTATCTGTAAGTGCACTAGTCTGGGAAGCCCGCAGAAAGCTGGTCAGTGCTGTAAGTGGCAATAAATGAAGTGAAGGCTCCCAATTTCTCCTTTTTATATTTTCTTCATCCTCTAGGTGCCCATCTCCTCTGGATGAAATTGACCGGGAGTGGATATCCCAGTGGTAACAACTGTAGTAGCCTTCTACCATAAATGAAGGGAGTGGCATTTTCGTTGTTACAATTTTGTCAAAAATATACAATTTTCTTAGAGATAAAAGTTCTCTCTTGTCGGCACTCACAGTAAAATTGCCTTTGCTGAGCTAATTGTGCCTTGATAGCTTTTACATTTTTTATATTTTAAGTGATTATCCTCTATACCCTTAGGGACTGACAATTTTCCGAATGAAAGAAAGGGTTGATTTCCCTGGAATTAAAGTGTTATACCCCTTAGTAATAAAATTATTTGATGCATGCATAGTATTTACTCAATATTTGATAGTGCTATTTAAGAAAAGTGCTTTCTATACCCTCAATCAGATTTGTTAATTTGAAATAAATTGACCACTGCTGCAGGAATCCGCCTGTACTGGTGCAGCAGATGCCTTTCTCTTCCAACCTGCCTGGCTGTCATGAAGCTGATGTCCTCTATCAGGATAGGACAAATTGACCTGGTCCCCAGGGCTACCTGAGGGGACACTGCTGACTGTTCCTATATGTCTTCAGTGGCTGTCATCTGCAGAAAAAGCTCTGCCAGCACATCTTACTTAACCAACAGGGGAGAACACACTCCACCATAGTTTACACTGAAATTTCAGGGGAGAGTATTCAGCATGTGGTTTATTTCCATAGAAAGTATAAAGTAGGTAACTTATCATAAATAAGTTATAATAAATAAGGTCTTATCAGGATGCGAATTGTACAGTGACAGTCGGGAGTGGGGTCAACTTCTTTCCTGGTCATAAAGGAAACCCAGAAAAGCACAGGTGTGCTTTCATTAACTAAAGTCTTGCAATGCTTACACTATACTTACTTGTTTAACTGAAGTCTGTAGATGATGATATATCAAATTCATTACACCCCATACACTACAACTTTTGTAGTCAGGGGTCACCAGGTATTCTAAAGCAAGTCAGACCCTCAGACACATATAATAGCAGACCGTCATGGCCGCTCAAACACTGAACCAAAGACACTATCAGAAAAAGCAGGCTGCATTATTATTTCTAATTCCTAATTGTCAAATTCCTAATTCTCAAACAAATCATTTCAAGTTTAAAGTTTCAACTTGCTCTTTTTTCTTAAATAACAACCTGCAAATATGACCTTTCCTCTTGCTCATGTTGACTGTGAATGAAATGTAATCTGCATTCAATAAAGCAGTAGTCATACATTTGAAATAACACACCTGGATTTTAACATTTTTCAATTAACTAGCCAGGTAAAACTCCTGAATTCCAGAGTGAAAACAAAATTGAACCATGGATCTTATAATATTTATTTTATATTAAAAGGATTTCCTGAAAAGAACTGTAGTTATTTTCTTATAGGGAACATAGAGACAATGTTCTAAGACAATACACATAGTAAGTAGCATTTCCTTTTCTATGTAATAACATTTAGTTTATAAGTAGTTGTTAACTTCCAGGGGAGTTTTGTTGAAAGAATAGCTAAAGTATCAATGACTGGGGGAAGGAGCTGAGATCCATTTCAACTTGAGCTTTGTTATAGGAAACTTTATTCTCCTTTTTTGTTGAACCATGCTTGATTGCTGTAATGCTGAAACCTTTTTTTGTAGCTGCTGTGTGCCCTCAGAGTATAATTTGCACTATATTACATAGTCCTTTCCAGAATCCTTCCTAAAACGGTTTCCCAATTTGGGAAACTATGGAACCCATAAAATAAAGTGTAACCAAACTTGTTTCACTTTTTTGTGAAAAATGCTCAAAGCCAAATTGTATCCTTGGTTGTTGCTAAGCCCTGACTAGTGGCTCTGGCAATTCTGGTGAAAGCATGCTGTAGTATTTAGCAAATATGTGTCTCAAAGCAGCAACAGTTTTAGTGTCATGGCTGTATGTGTGTTTGTGCATGTGTCTTGAGGGAGTTGTGTTAGTGGGAAGCCTGCTTTGGCGTCCCCTCCATCTGTGTGCTTTGTGCTATGGTTCCCCAGAGGCCCTTACACACTCTCTGATAGAACATCAGAAGCTTCCACCTGTAAACACTAGCATCAATAATCTCTCTCTCTTACTCTCTCTGTCTCTCTCTCTCTGTCTCTCTCTCTCTCTCTCTGGCTGAATGTTGTTTATGTGCCTGTAAAATTCAATTAGGCTGCAGGGGAGCGGGCCGGCCTGCATTACTGCCTGCCAGGGTGACATTTCATTTGCAATGAATCATGGGCCAGAGGAGGACCGGGCTGGCAAGGAAAACAACACTTCTCTTTCTATCTGTCCCCTCTTCCTCTTCTCTGTTTTCCTGCTCCTTCTTTGTGCTTCTTCACTTACTTTACACCCTCTACCGGTTCCTCCCCTGCATAAACCTTCCCCCTCCTTGATTTCCCGTCCATTTGTGATGCTAAGAAAACCTCCAGGGCTCACACTTGTTTACTGTCTGCTGTCCATGAGAATGCAGTTGTGTATTCACCACTGCTTATATTTTCCGGGTTTTTTTTTTTTGTTTGTTTGTCTGTTTCTTTTTCTGCTCTTCAAATCTTCATGTCATATCACTTTTATCAGGATGGTCACTTTCCGTCACATTCACTTTTCCTTTCTTCTCCACCTCAAAAGAAAAATTACAGTTTGTGCAATGTCTTCTGTCCTTTCTTCTTCAGTCCTCTCCTTCTTCAACTCTTCTACCACTTCTGTTAAGACGGGGATTTAGCTCTGGTGAGCCTCGTTTTGATTGAGGCCAGGACCTCAACATTTCAGGCCCACTCCAACAAAAACCCCCTAAATGAAAGAAATGTCTCATAAAATTTTAACATGCATCACTTTCTCTGCAAAAATAGTGTCAGGCCACTGCCAACTGCCAAAAGGCTAGGGACAAGGCTGGCTTTGCCTGGGTACATGAAAAAGAATTGGATACAAGATTTGCCTGAGTGCAGGAACCTGTAAATCAGAAAATGATGGATTGAGGGAGTTTCCTGCTCGGACCATGTTAGTCTGCTGACGGCATTATTTTAGAATAGACACCACAGAGAGAACTGTTGGATGAGAAATTTGCTCTTGTGCTCATTAAGGCGATGTAAACTGAGAAGAATGAATTGGGTGGCATTGAGCATGCAATAATACTCTACATTAATGCATAACTGCCTCTCTGATTACACAGCAAAGGGATTCTACATAAATCAAGGATAAACTGTGAATAATCTCATGCACGCCATCTACGCTGAGAGGTATTACTGTCGCCCTTGGAAGCGTGCTTAAGACAACATACCAGTACTCTTGTAGTTTTGAATTCAATCTACCTGAAACAGGCCTGTGACTCGTTTTGGGTTCTGGCCTGTGAGTCAGGGAAACCCCTTCTACACTATTAATAATGCATGTTAAGTGCTCTGATTTTAGCTCTGGTTTGTTCTTTTGTTCTTTCCCTGAGTACAAAGTTTGGGTGTTTTGTTTGTGTGAGTCAGGGTATTGTGGTGTTGAGTGTTTTTGGCAATTGTATGAGGTTTGTGTTTCTTTGCATGCTTGTATTTGTGTGTCTGTGTGTGTTTTTAGTGCATCTATGTATGTGTATAAAAGAATATGCTGCTGTTACTCTAATTAAATCCCCTTTCCTCTCAAAAATGTGTTTTGCTTATTGTTACATAATTTGGATGTTTGGGCTTCACTGTGCAGAATAATGGATGTGCAGAGTTTGACACTAGAATGGAATGTGTCTTTGTGCATGCTTTAATTCAGAGTTTAAAGCCTTCACGTACATACAAGAAGGACATGTGAGATGTAAACTTGAACCTCCAGCGCACATGCAAATGGACTTTACTGTGAAGTAGTCAAACTTACTGTTATTATAATCATTATATTATGATCATCATTTATCATCATCGTCTTAAATGTGTCTGGATGGGATCTTTAACCAGACGATGGCCTCACAGGTACACCATGCAGCTGCTCTTTGCTCTGCTCAAAGCTAATGTACACACACACACAATTATTTTCAGTATTTGTTGATCTGTCAACTTGTGTCCAAAATCTGTCGAGGGTGACTTATCATATCTTTGGTTTTGTCTAAAACCAGTTCAAAATCCAAAACACAATTTCTAACTATTTACTGGATTAGTGACAGGCCTGCTGAGATAACATGTCCCTTCAATCTTCTGATACTGTACCAGAAATAATGGTTGCTATGAGTGTGTTTGCATGCAAATTAATCTATTGCCATATGGAATCTGTGTTGTTTATACTGTTCAGTTCTTAGAAGATACTAAGCTCCTTCCTGAACACTTTATGTTCCTATAAAACTGTCCAGTATTCTCTTTACCAGCCATGTGATAGTCATGTGACACAGGAATGGCTGTGAGTTCAGGTTGCTGGGGTAGCGGGATGGAAGTGGGAAATTTATGAAACCAGAGAGCGAAGGTGGTGTAGTGGGGGTGGGGGTGGTCATTCCATGTGACACCTCCGATAAGGCCAGCACACCGCCTTTTCCCACAGTGCATCACAGTTCAGCAGGAGTGAGCTGCAACTGACCTTCAGGTGTCAGTATTTGCATGTTATCAGGCAGGTGTATGTACGTGCTTATGTTTGTGCACATATGATTGTTCTCTGAACTCCACCAGCTTTAAAAAATCTCATTTTATAATCTGGTTGAGATGTTCCATGCAGATTGCTTTTAGAATGCAGTATTCACCATGACACACACAGAATTTTTTTTCTTACACATACAGGCAATTTTGCACTCTAGATCATTCTCTCTACCGTTCTCTCTTACCTTTCCACTCACTCACTCACTCACTCACACTCTCTCTCTCTCTCTCTCAATGTCCATGGTGAGTCCATCCAAGCTCCCAGTTTAGGGATGAGCCCCGTAGGGAAGGTGATCTTTATTTAAATCCAGTTGTCTGTGCTCACTCCTAATCTCCTCCCTCAGAAAGAAGGGATAACTCTGCTCTGCTCCGCTCACTGATGTGATTTACACTGGAAGGGGGAGGAGAGGAATGGAGGGATGAAGGGGTGGTGGTAAAAGTGAGTGATGGAAGATGGAAAGGATGCAGGGAAATGTTATCCATCTTTGAAAAGGCTGTGAACATAAAGGAAAAGGACTAAAAATGAAAGACCGCGGGGTTGTGGAAATCCACTGGGAGACAATACCACATAGTTGTGCATTTGTGGAGCTATTAAATTCTTGGGCAAGTGTATATGATTCTGTAACTACCATTAAGTGTGCTGTGGCAGCTGGGGCGCTGCTTTACCACTCCCCACATCCTAGACCTTCATTGAACCAGACTTATTTACTTTTAAATATAAATTTATTTTTAAATGAGCAAGGTGAATATTAGTTAGTGGGTAGTATGTGTAATCTGCAATAAAATGTAGTTTGGCTGACCTGACTACATGTGAGAGAAATTTGCCTTCAGGGCCTCAGGGCAAGAAAGCTGCTAATTTAACCAGTGAGTGGCAGCAGAGAGCGAGTGGCTTGTGGTACATCTGGCATAAAATGCATCAAATGAGTTGCTGAGTGTATAGTTTAAGTAGCCTTGTGCAACAGAAGGAGAGTGTAATTTATCTAGCTAGAATGGAAATGGAAAATTCAGTTAGCGGGTCACTTCAGTATTTTTCAACCTGCACAACCTGTTTGACTGATTGGGACAACATTTTTTTTTAAAAACGAGTCCAGTATTGAGCAAGTGCGCCGCAATCAGCAGCAGCGAAACAGGGCTGCAACGTAATCCTTGCGGTCAAATGCTACCAGTCAAAGTACGTCCTCTGGTTTTTGCCACTGACAGGTTCAGATTGTTATCCTAAGTGTCTAACAACATTATGGAAAGGATCCTTACAGAGATATACCTTTTTGTTTTAAAGGTTCAGTGTGTAAGTTTTAGTGACATCTAGTGGAAATTGCAACCAATGGCTCACTGTGCATCCACTTGCTCCTCAAACCAAATAAGTACTTACTGGCAATTGTAAATTCATCAATAAAAACCTAACTTTGTACCTTTTTCTCCATGTGGTTGTACATTATATCAATTTAGTTTCTAAATCCAGCAACAAAAAGGCTGTGAAAACTTTCAACATATGGTCCCCTTTTAATATCTTTACATAATATAGACTATCCCAGGCAGGAGTTTTATTATTTGTGTCTTCTAATATGTTTGTATACTGTTCTGTATACTTCTTTATGTCCCAAGTACACTGTATTCCTCAGATAGCCGAGAGAGCGCGTCGGACACCTTAGCTTCTCCAGTAGCCGTCCTCCATTTGACCACATTTCAAGTCTCTTCTTAATTCTAACAAACCAGACGACGACTACTACTACTTTTACTACTAATTCTTCTTCTTCTGCTTCTTTTTCATATGTATTCAACGTAGTGACGAAACACAATCTGTAGTAGAGTTTGTCCATTTGGGCTACTGTAGAAACATGGCGACGCAACATGGCGACGTCCATGTAAGGGGACCCTTGGTGTATGTAGATAGAAATGGTTCATTCTAAGGTAATAAAAACACAACTGTTCATTATGTAAGGTCTTTGTACACCACTGAAAACATAGTTATGGATATTGTATTGCATTTCTATCAGTAGAGCTTCCTATAATACTGGACCTATAAAGGAGTAAGATCCATTTTGTTTGACCAGAAAGAGTCAGTGACTTTGGTGTAAACCCTTTAAAACACCAAAGTTACATAATAACTAGCAAATTAACTGACCAAGGCAGAGGAAGACTAGCAACTCCCGTGTTCTACAAGGTTATATTATTGTTTTTATTAAAGAAGACAATGATGTTGGTGAAAAGAGGTAAAGGTTCACATAACCAAATGTAACATAGGCTGTTTGTGTTCACGTAGTTTACAATTGCTAAAAAAAATTTAGACTCTGTGCATAAGTTAAGGTCAATGCTAGCAACTGCCTGTCTTTGACTGTGTCGGTGATAAATCCAAACAGCCAATTGAAGGTCAGAGTTCAAAGTGACCAAAGGAGTGGAGCCTCAATCTATACATCCCCTCACATGTCAAATATGGCATTTCTGAGCAACCTAACTTGTACGGTAAATAACAGTCAATGTTAGACATGTCATGAATATATCTTAAACTTATTTTAATAAATGCTGGCTTTAAGGGGTAACAGATAGTCTTTATGAAATTAGCTGTTTTAGAATGTAATTGTGACTAAAAGAAATAGAGGAGGTTTGAGCAGGAGCATGAAAGGAAAGATCTTAGGTCATGCAGAAACAGTGTACTGTATATTATGCATCCTTTGTTTTTTTTCAAATTCTTCTGCCAACATATTTTTATTTCCCTCTGTTTACTTTGTTTGTGATTATGTCAATTGTTGTGTTGTATGTATTGTTGTATGGATCAGTCAGTTATTTCCACCTAGAGGGTTATTCCTGCCTGCATGTACTCTGTAGCTCTAATTAAAGTTTGACTGGCACTCTGGGTGACACACTCAGCGTGTTCTCCACTCTGCATTGCCCAGGCATTCTGCATGGTCAAACAGCATTACAGAGATAATTCGTATTACTCCTACCACCCTAACCATTGACCTCCCCTCTCCTTTTAACTTTTTTCCCTCTCTCTTTCTCTCATTTGCTTGCATGCTCGCTCACCCTTGCTCCGACTTTCTCTCTGTCTTCACCATTCTTCTTCAACCGTCAGCCATTCTTTTCAAAGACGAAAAGTTTTCCACCCCTGTCTGAGGGATTGGATCGATCCATCCTCAGACCTCCTGCCAGCATTCTCGACCGCTGGGTTGAACCATTAAACTCTGCATGAGGGGATTACGCCTCGTTCCTCTCTGTCTTCCCCATGAATTCTCCTCTTCTTCTTCCCCATCGCTCCGTCATCCCTCTAACTGACACTCTGATACTGGCTGGATCTTTCTGTCTTGCTCTCCTTTGTTTACGCTTGCTCCTTCTCCTTGATCAATACCTTTGCTACCACACAACTTTTCTCCCCGCTTGTCTGGGCTTCTCCTATGCCCCTGTGTCCTTCAACTGTGATGTGTGTGTGTTTGTCCGAGGCCCTTCCTGCATCTCACTGGAGGAAGATGCCAATTAGTGCATGGGCACAGGATACATCGGCTGCCAGCTGCTATGTCTGTGTGCTCCATATGACTTTGCTTCTGTTTGATGTGTTCCTCATTGTAAACTGCACCAACCTTACAAGCACAAAAGTTAAGAAAGATTAGTGTGTGTGTGTGTGTGTGTGTGTGTGTGTGTGTGCGTACACGCGTATTCGACACTGCGACCCAGAAAAGCCCGCCCCCCGATATGGTAAGTCAATACACAGTTTGAGAAAGGCAATAACCCCTGGTGGCAAACCTCTTATCTCTTCCTCCCCTCTTTATTTCTTTCTGTCTCTCCATCTCCCTGTCTCGCTGTCTGTCTTTTTACCTCTCTCTCCCCCACTTTCACTCGCGTGTGTCTATAACCCACAGGATGCCTTGAAGACACCACTGTTAAGAGGAACCAAACAAAACATATAAAGTGAAACAACAAAGGGAAAGAAAAAAAAAATCAATAAAGGAAGAGAACAGTAGGTTGACATGGTTGAGCTCTTGGGAAAGTGTGTGTGTGTGAGAGAGCAGCTTGTCAAATGCTGGTGAAGTCCATTGTGACATGTGCTGTCACCTCTCGATCACAGGCATCAACACATCTGACATCTGTAGACAAATCATGCACAAATGCAAACACACACATAATGTAAATACAGATAAAGGAATAGTAATACAGTGTGCAAGACCAGTCACCTAGCCCTTAACATCACACTCTCTGTGTCTTTACACACTGTCAACTTTCTTTCTCTATTTGTGTTCATGTGGTGTGGTGTTGTGGGATTTGTGTTTTCCTTTAACCCTGCAGAACTCTCAATTCCTGCTGCCCTGCTCCCTAAAGACACATTTGTCATTTGTCATTCTGGAGTCCCCACGGCTGGCTGGCTACAGTGTGTGTGTGTGTGTTTGTGAGACTGTGTGTCTCTGTCGGCATGTGTGTGTTCTGCTGGACACAACACAGCTGCAGCCCTCATTCTGGCCTCATTACTTCACACTTCACCCCTCTCTTCTCCTCCCAGCTCCACATAATCGCCGTCTCCCCAGCTTCCCTTCCTCACTCTTCTTTGTCTCTCTGGGCTGCTTTCATCTTCTTTATCTATACCTTTCTCTCTCAGGAGATGTTTCCTTCACTGCAGTTTGTATGGTTTTCTTCTCTTGTCATGCTCGCAATCATGCAAAATAAAAGTAGACCATTTGCAGTCTCCTAAAGATCCCCATGGTTTTTTTTTTACCATGGAGTGAAATTAAAAGCCTTCCCAAGGAGAGAAGAGTTAAAGTAAAACTGGATGGAATTATGGGAAATGTGGTGAAATCGGTCAGTCCAGTTTACCTGTCAGTCAGTTCACGGAGTTCAAATGATTAATTTTAATAATAAAAATGTTTAATTTATTTTCCTATCCGTGCAGATAGTTTTATTTTTCAATATTTTAAGATTTTTTCCTCCACCCCAATAAAGTGAATCTCTAACATAGAGTGATTAAAAATATAAAAAAAAAATCAACACCATCTCTTGCCAGAAAAAGTGCCATTGTTTCTCTGGGGATCCATAGGCCTCACAGGTTTCCATAGATCAGAAGTCACTAATAGGCGGACCGCGGTCCGGATCCGGACCCAGCCGCTGTCCTCTCCGGACCACCGACCTACAGCAGATTTATTATTGAGACTTACTACCTCGTGACGGAGCGTTTCTATTTTAACCCGCGCAGCTTTTCTAGAATTTACTGTACTAGTTTAGCAGACCAGGAAACTCACAGACCAATCGCATGTGCTTCAATCGTCTCATGTGACGCTGCTCAGCCAATAAAATATGTGCATTTTCGATGCTTGCAAGTTGAGTCCGCGAGATTCACCAGAGACGTTTTGGAAACACACGAATTGGAGAGACGAAAGGAAAGACGAAAAGAGATTTCACATGGCTTTTATTCAAGAATGTACAGATTTTTATGTGTACATTCCTCCCACGGGCAGTTCAGAACCAGATTATCATAGATCATAGATCTCCAATCCTAGCTGGCAGGACAAGCTAGAGCTCACGTTTCTCACTGAACAAGAGAAGGTAGGGAGGTGATAGCTCTACAAGAGGGAATGAAAGAGGAGGCATTACAGCTGTTCATTTGTTATGATTTGTTGAGTGTTTATTATAAAATTGTTTAAGACTACACTTCATCAGTTCAAGCTACACTTTTTATTTAATTTTTTTTCTAAAAATTTGGCACTTTATTTTAGTTTACTTAAATTTAGAATTTATTATTAGAGTAGTTATTATTTATTATCCCTCCAGTTTGATGTGATAACTGACATAAAACTGACATGACAACTGACTGAAATATTATTTAATTTGACAGTCCGTTGTTGACTAAAAACATATCTTGATACAACTATACGTTATGGTACTGAATGATAACGTAAGTTAGTCGTTTTGATGTTCCGGACCTTTGCTTCGGGCAATTTTCTCTATCTGGACCTCTTTGAATTATAATTGAATACCCCTGCCATAGATCATCTTTTGACAAAGTTATTAGTCATCGTGAAATTCCATTCACCTCCATTAAATGTGAGGAGATAATTATAAATATAAAAAGATAAGATACCATAAACAAGAGTTCAACTAAAGGTATTGTAAAAAGGAATGAGTACATTTAAACCAAATCCAGATTCACATAATTATAGACTAGCTGCCAAATTGGTTAAATTGTGGCCTTATGGCAGGAATACATAAAGATTTATAGTTGATCATAACTACTAAAACTTTAAGTATAAAACAGTAAAGAAAATCTATAGTATAGTCCATAAGAGTAAAAGTCATCAGTAAATTAAATTAATTCTTACCTACTTTAAGTCAGTTTAGCAACACATTAGCCTCAGAAAGCTAGTAGCCTACAATGGCAAACTTGGATAACAGTAATGTGACAACAAGCATTTTGGGAGTAGATACGACATTTCTTGTCAATATTTTCTCGGGCACAATGTCGGTTAAACTTAGGACTTTGGGCCTTACTTATTCATTCCACCTCTTACTCTTTTTGCCTCCCAGTAGAGTAGATGGCATATTTAATTCATCAGTGTGTGTTTGTGAGCTCATGTAACATTTATTGCATTAACATTATGGTGAAATATGTGTGTTTGTGTGTGTGTGTGTGTGTCTGTGCTGCTTTAGGCTATCAGGAGTGGGAGAAGAAATCAGAAAATAACAAAAGAGGCCCTGGCAACCCCAATGTCCCCAGATACACACACGCAACACGCACACATGCCAAAAATGTCTTTCTAGATCTGCTCCTATAGCATAAAACTACCTTTAGGCAAAATTGTATATACACGCTATGTAAAAGCTGAACCGTTCATGCACACGCAAAATGACATGTGGCATGTATGCTACAGATTAGCAGACACACATGCACAGAGAATCACCCCATCTCTTTCACATATAGATAATCTGGATATTCAATTGTCAATGGACTATACAGCGCCTTTCTAGTATTCAGACCACTCAAAGCACTCCCCTTCACATGGGAGCTAACATTTATGCATGCTCACACACCAAAGCCACAGCCATCAGGAGCAATTTGGCGTTCAGTATCTTGCCCAAAAACACTGACATACAGACTGGAGGAGGCAGGGATTGAACCACCAATCTTCTGATTAGTGGATGACCTGCACTACCTGCTCAAGCCACAGCCACCCCAGCTATTCAATTACCCAGTTATACACAAACACTCATCCTTACTTACTCCAAAAGACACACATCTCAGTTTTACGCATGTACTCCCAAGCTAGCCATTGTGTATTCTTCGTTGTCATGCTGTCTTTATCTCAGCTGAAGCCTCTTCAGAGCCGTGCGTGGTGCCTGCCACAATCCCTTCACCTCAGCGTCTGTGAAATACACCATCATTAGCTCCTCCTTAAGGGAGCTATCTCCGTAGGAAAATGGGTGTCTTTTTTACATTTGTGTACGAGCACAGTGCACGAGCTGGAATTCCTTTTCCACTCAATTTGAGGAATGCAACAACCATCAAACTTTATCACTGGGCTCGAGTTGTGGCTGGAGGGCTCTATTCTACGCTTGTAACTCTCGGTGATCTTCTCTCAACTGTTTAAAGAAGCAGCACTATCATTTTTTGTCTGAGCTTCCTTTCTCAGCTATGAGACAACAAAAGAAATGCCATCATCATTGTGATTTATTTTACATCCATGACTGGCCGTGCATTTTATCAGTAACCAAGAAACGGCAAGGTGATTTCATCGTGCTGCCATTATGACAGTGGTGCCATTAGCGCTGGCTCCGTACATGAATAAGCTTGGCTGTGTGTGAGTGTGAGTGCAAGGTTTATAGCCCATGCTAAATGTCCCGGGGATGTGAGCCATGTTGTATGGCCGCTGTCTGTCTGTCTGCTCTCTGCAGCACAGATCAGCACAGCACTGATAAAGCGTGAAGATAACAGTGGCACTAGTCAAGGACACACTCATCTCTCTCTCTCTGTCTTCTGCCTCCTGTATAGATTTCTCTGTCTTCTTCTCTTTCTCTTGCTTCATCTCTGATCTTTGTCATCTTTTGATCCCTCTCTTTCTGTTTTTATTGGTTCTGTCCCTCTCTCTTTAGGCCTAATCTTTATTCTGGTTTCACAATGCTCTTGCTATTTTACTTAGCTCATTCACCGTCTTATCTTTCTTTACAATCCCCCTTCCCTTTTTCATTCTCTTATCACTTATGAGAATGAGACCACTTTCCACATTCTTTTTTTTTTTTTATGTACCTTCTGTCTCTGGCAGTTTTTTATGCTTTGGCCTAGAAACCTCAGTTTGTTCTAATTAAAGGGAGACTATGTAACTTTGAAAGAAGAAATAACATAATCTAATCTAATTGTTGAATTAATGGAAATTTGATGTGTCATTCTGTAATTGCAACTCGTGACCACAGTGACTTCTAGACAGTTACATTATTTGGGTTCAAGGGAAATCTTGAATGCTGTAGCAAACAATGACAATGTGCATTCAACTTTTTGGCCACTGTTTGGGAAAGGCCCTTTCCAGTTTCAACTTGACAATTCCCCCATGCACCAAGAGAGGTCCATGGAACATTTTTTGAGTTTGGAGTGCAAGTACTTGACTGGATTGCACAAAGCCCTGATTTCAACCCCCACTTCATCACCTAACAGTAGTTCTAACTAGGTTCGAAAATCTTCCGGAAAGTCTTCACAGAATAGAGACAAATGCCCATGCTTCTGGAGTGTCTCCTGTAGATTCATTGTTTGGATATCCCCATACTTTTTGCCATGGATGTATACATATATGCATAAATTAAGTAGCTGTGTATAAGTTATTACTTTGGTGGCAGTTCAGCATGGGCCATCATTAATAATCATAATGTGATACTTTATTGATCCCTGAAGGCGAAATTCAATTTCCATTTGCACCCAGACTCCACAGGGAGGTTAAAGGTCAGGGTCAGCTATTACACCAACAGAAGGGCATTTTGTGTGTGAGGTGCAAACCACTTCCACTTACTTTGGGGTTTTGGAAGAGTATTGACAGAATGATTGATTCTTGTACGTGTGTGTTTTACTGTGCGTTTCCCTGCCAGTGACTCTCAGTTAGTGCATTTTCTCCCACAGAGCGTGACAAGCTCCCTGCCGCTCCTGACTGAAACGGCCATTTTAATTGTACACTCTTTCTGCATCTCTCTTTATCAAACACATATACACCTGTTTGTGCATGCTGCACTTGAAATAAACCCTTTGTTGTTAGAAAACTGGGTTGGACAGATGAAAGAGAGGAACATGAGTGTTCATGTAACACTCTGAGATGAAGTGTGTAAGGGGGAGGAACAGGGGAGGAATGATGCATTGGAAGTGTCATCTGACTTTTAAATCTGACTTTTAAGTAGCTGTCAGACTATGAAATATCTGTCAAAGCAGATCTGAGAGCATCTGACCAAGCCAGGGTCGCTTACTGTGGACCGAAAGAAGATGAAAGATTGTTTTTCCATTTCAGCACTTCTTATTACCATAATACCAGATTTACTGGCAGTTAGCAATGGACAACACAACTTCAGTGAAACACTCACATCCTAAGCAACGGATGTTCAGCTCCTAACATGTGCGTTACAAGTAGTACCCTCAAGTTCATACAAAGGCCCGTTGCACGTCATCAACACAATCACACACACTCTCCCTTCCACCTTATCTTTCCTTTTTAATGTTAAAAAGAAAAACACTTGACATCAGAAAGCGATTTACGGGGCAGGGAAGCTGTGAGTCAACACCTTGAGACTGAGCAAACAGAGCGGGGAAAGCAAAAGAGGGATGGAGATGATAATGACAGATGTAATGCTCACAGCTGCCAAACCAGTTGCCTTCCTAACAGAGGTTTCCTCCTTCCCTTTCCTTCTCTCTCTTTCACCCCCTTTCCTTCGTTCTGCCTCTTCTGCTCTGTCTGAGGCGCTTCCCCTGGATCAGATCTGACTTGTCACGAGACCACTGTAATCCCTCCATTACAAGTGACCTGCCCAGAGTGTGTGCGTGTGTGTGTTGAATTCAATGTCTTCAGGGCTATGGCCTAGATTAAATTATTCATGAAGCATGTTTATCCTCCCCTTTACTCCTGGTCTCTCTCATTTGCCTCTCTCCATCCCTGCACCACCCCTCTATTCCCATGTGTTCACCCCCTCTCTCCTTGTCTGACCCTGCTGCTGGGTGCTAACCGACAATCAGTCTCACGTTGTGTCAGCATGTTTCATGCACACATTATATGCTGTACACTGCATCTATACAGTAAAGACTTGGTGTGTGTGTGTTTGAGAGTGTGCGTGTGTGCGCGCACATGCTTGGACATTTTGTTTTGCGGGAGGTTAAGGACAGAACTCTTTATCTCTTGCTCTCAGTGTGTGAATAAGTCTAACAGACAGATATGACAGCAGGGTGGCTCGCTAACTAAAACTCTGCCTACACTCACAGAACATTAATGTCATGCAGACATACAGAAAACACGCACACAGTCAGGGATGAACTTAGCTGACCCAATGGTTCACTCAAGTTACAGTCTCTGATTCAGTTTCTGTTTACAACACCATTTCTTGTTAGTTTTGGAGTGTTATGTTAATTAAGGGTAGTTCTATGTTATTGATTTTAATGCGAGGTGTCATCTAAGTAAAAGCAACATGTACCGTGTGTATTTTCTATGCCTGCCTCCTCTTACAGTATGTGTGTTTAAACATGTGGCTGGCGTCTGCTGTCATTGATCTGCAGCGACCTGCTATCAAACACAATTAGGTGTGAATTCTCCAGATTGCATATCGACATGTCTCCTCCTGCCGCTGCTGCATGTTTATGTTCATACTGAATCAATAGGTACGCAGACACTTCTGTACAGTAGTAAGAGCTGATAAATTAAATGCAGGTGCTTTATATTGTAATTGGTTGGTTTGCCCATTTGTAACATCAAAACAAATGTGTATGCTGCTTGCAGACACACATGTTCACGCACTCTTTTCTGTCTCCTTGCACCATTGCACCCAGATCTGACCTCTTCACTTTGTGTGTGTGCTTTGGGGTTGCACTGGTCTCTGCATTGATTAGAATAGTCTGCATCTCAATCTGTTATTGATTCACCAGTCACTGCATGTGTATGCATGTGTGTGTCCTCCACAGACTGGCCTCCCCTAGCCAGAGTCAAAAAGACTCCCCCACTTACCTACCTTCCCAGCCTCTTTGTCAAATCCCCTGCCAGCTGTTGTCTTGGCAACCTTTGTTTACCACGTAATTTCACGATCAATGTAATTGGCAAGCTCTGTCTCTCTGACTCAGAACCCCCCCCCCCACACACACATACACTAACTACCTGTCACCTTCCAGCAGCCAATCAGATTCATTCAATGAGAGACAGGTATTAATGAAAGGAAGGATGGATGTAGGAATGAATGGCTTTTGTCATTTATTGACTACTGTGTATTATTTCTCAGCATGTTTCGGTCTCTGTCTATATGTGTGTGTGGGAAGGGGCTGAAATGGGGTTTTGCAGCTCAGCAAAGGTCATGCATTATTTTGCTGTGCCAGTGAGTGAATACGATGCATTACTTATTATTATTATTATTATTTTATTTTTTTTTACCATTGTGGAATTTTTGTATGTGTTTTGTTGGTGCTCATAGGTTTTTATGTATGCGTGTTTGTGTATTCTGTGTGTGTGAGCAAAGAGCAACATGAAGGACTTGGCTCTGTGTCATCTGAAAAACAAAAGGTACTACACTTGCTGTATCCAATTACGAATAGGCATGACTTCTCTTTGTGTGAATACTAACCAGCAGGCCTTGTGGACATTTAGCTCAGTAACTCTGAGTGCAGGGCCCATTTAGAGTCATCAGATCCCATTCTAGACCAATTAAACCCAGCTCTCAGTGGTGGATATCAAAGTAACACAACACGTGTCTTGAGGAAATACTAATGAGGACTCTCCATAGACAGATAGTGAGACGCACACACTCAAACACATGCCCAAATGTAAACTAA
The DNA here is from genome assembly GCF_014851395.1 of Micropterus salmoides. Taxonomy (NCBI): domain Eukaryota; kingdom Metazoa; phylum Chordata; class Actinopteri; order Centrarchiformes; family Centrarchidae; genus Micropterus; species Micropterus salmoides. Next base: position 12,140,000 of record NW_024040817.1, read on the forward strand.
CCAAGCAGAAAGAAATATTTTGGTACATAGATGGCATAGTTGGGCAAAGCTAATGCATTAAATTAAATTAGCAACTCCAGTTAACAACTCATTATATAGCAACAGCAGTTATGAAATGTATTCACCTAATAAAAGAACAAACAATATGAACTGCTAAAAGCTATTTAATCATGTATACATGGTGATTATGTACATTTTTATGGTTTGCGGTCTCCTCTGGGTGTTTTTGAAGAGTTGGACTACAATCAGCATGCGCTGCCTGTAATCAGCCCACATCAGTTGTGTTGTCTAAAGTAATTTGCAGTAACATGTTCTGCTAGCAACACTGCTCATGCTAATTATTTGTGTTTGTTGCCAGTTCCGTTTACTGCCACAACTGTGATATAATATCCTGAAGCTGAAGGAAAACGATTCTCCTGTGTCACACACTTTCTTCAGTCCCTCCACTGGCTGCCTGTAGCTGCTCAGAATCAATTCAAAACCCTGCAGCTGGTGTACACTGCAGCTCCGTACCTTTAGGCCTGTGGCACAGACCTGAACACCAGCCTTTGATCTCTGCTCTGCTCCTACCAGCTGCTCGACTGCCCCTTCTCCTTCCAGTGTACAATGACTCCCAACTCTGATCCTCATGCCTCCCCATTAATAGAATGACCCTCGTTCCACCCTCTGACAACCCTGCTTCCACCCTCTGCAGAGTCAACACCACTTCACATCATGGGTTGAAAACAAATTTTTTTTTTAGTGAGTAAGCTTCTTTTTCTTTACCAAGATATTTCTGGTGCTCAGTGGCCATTGCTATTGTCATGTTTCTGTGCTGCACTCAGATGCCTCTCTTTCTACTGTCTACATAGATGATATCGTTGCTGAATGTAAACAACATCATTAGCTGTGAGTTGTTGCTGAAAAGGATTTAATATATTACACCTGCATTAATTGATTTTCTTGGCCACTTGAGTACAACAAGATGTACATGCAACATTGAAATATCATCACCTGATAAAGTTGTAATAGCAGTTACCCATTTACACACACACAGCCGTTGCATTAGTTTGTATATCAGAACTTTAACCCTTAAAACAAGGTGCATCTGATACTAGCAGTGAAGTTAGGGAGTGCAATGCCATAACAATGAGCTATAAGATGCTTGATATAGCTGAGGGAAACAGAGTCGGGTGGTAATTCTCTGTTGGTTAGTCAGTGCAAGCGACCCCTTTCACATAACACATGATCATTTGTTTAAATAAAAATACTGATTAGTGCAGCTTTAAGTATAGCACAGCTACATATCAATATTTCAGTAATTAATGCCTGGAGGTAAGATGGGGAGAGGTGAAGTGATTTGTAGCAAAGATGGCGTAGCAAGACAGGTTTCAAATACTTTTGAAGTTTAAATGTTTCATAAAGTGGAAAAATATCATATGGACACTTTCTGCATCTTGGTGTGGATGCACATTCTGCAGGAATCTCTTAGTCCAACTCTTGTGTGTTAGTGGTGTAACAGAGCTGACATCTGCATCTCTTGAAGAATTGTGTGTGTGTGTGTGTGTGTTCTGCAATGAGCAGAAGTGGACCTGGCTGTGTATGTGATGTCAGCGCTGTTTCCTGTCTTGCTCGTGTCACTTCCTCTTTAATAAACTGTCATGCCATCTAATCTGCCCAGCTGGCACTGTCAGAACATGTGTGTGGGTGAGTAGGATATATGTTGTGTCGGAGTATGTGTTTGCATGTGGGGATGTGTTGAATAAAATGTTTCTGCTCACCTGAAGACAAGGATGGATAAGAAAGCCTTATACTTTGACTAGGATGTTATGGTTATAGTAATTTTTACATTTTAAAATTAAGGCTACAGTAATGTCCAGGTCATTATTGGTGTTAAGTGTGAGTAATGGACACAAATTTACAACATTCTGCACATACTGTATAAGTTAAATGGAGTATGCAGTGTAAGCTTTCTACTTTTTAAGAGCAATGCTAACAGAACTACTAAATGCTACTAAGATCCTTGGTCAAGCTTCTTGGGTACTTGATGCTGAAATGATCATGTGATGCTGGTCTGTTATCAAGAGCTCAATTTCAAATCCATTATTTGTTGGCAACTTGTTCTTTCACTTATCAAAGCCCACACAGGCTATTTAGCTCAATTACAGTCTGTCTTTGTGAGTACTTTGTCATTCATCATCTGAGTCTCGGTCATGGGTTTGAAACAATTGCTGGGAATGCAACCAACTCTTCACCAATCAACACACACACACACAAATTCTACAAACTGATCTCTCAAATTGCAATCTATCTCTGTGAGTCTTTCATCATAGATTATAAATATATGCCCGGTCTTGTTTTAACATCTGGCAACTGCCTGCGACCAATTATAGCTCATTGACTCCATTGTCTATATGTAAGTCTTTTATTTGACTCTGTATCTGTGGATGAGTTTATTAGTAAGTGACAAAGATGAATTAAAACTGTATTCAGTTAAGTAACAAACTACCAGGGCTTTGGTTTTATTTCATTTTGTATGTGACTTGGCCAGTGAAGTGATTGTCACAGATAATGGTTCACAGCATTAATTGGTGTGCGTGTAAACAGTGAAAAACCCGAAATAGCAAGTTGATAGATGCATGTGTGGGTGGGTGCATGTTATGAAAATGGGTAAAAGCTGAAGTCTGAAAAGTCAGATTTTCTTCTTTAAACAAACAGTATTACAAATGCAATATTCTTTTAAATTAATCTCTTCCAGAGAGTTGAGCTTGCAGTCTTTGTGTCTACAACCCACTTGAATACTGCATCATGCACTGCGTTTTGTGTGTGCCTGCCTGTAATGTGCCTGAAAATCCACAGAAAAACACTTGGTGACAAAACTACTATCTTACACCTGGCAGAGAACAAACTACACCTTCATGTGAAAGTTGGCATTGTCCTTGTAGGAGGCATACTTCTCCGTGTCTACTTTCACTGCTCTGTGTGTGACTAAGAGAAAAAATTCAAGGGGTTGTGACTGACACAGAGAGAAAGGGGATATTAAATGCCATGAACCCTGTAAGCTATACAATAAAACTGTACAAAGTGACTCATATTGTGTATTGTCTCTGACACCTCCTCCCTCAGCCAACCTCTTATTCCTTATTCTTTTACCTCCTCATTCTGGTTCCATATTCCTCTCCAGCCACCCACCTTCATCTCCCACAGCCTCATCTCTACAACAAGCTAAACTCGGCAGGGGATTCGGTCCAGGCGGGCTTGTTTCCCTTTGGTCATCAAGCTCCAACAACTTGTGTATCTGTCTCCTTCAGCATCCCTCTTTGAGTTGTTTACAACATTCAGCCTCCAGTCTGCACACAACTTGCCTCCATTATAGCCGGTTTTTTGCATGCTGAGGATATTTGTGTGGGCTGATGTGCAGGATTTTGAATTTCTACACCATAACATGTCCTTGAGGCTCCAGACGGTTTGTCCCTAAATGGTGCTAGTACACTTTGTTCCGATACAAAGTCAGTCAAAAGTTAAAAACTTGGCTTTGCTTTAGGACAATGAAGCTTGAGCTTTACTATGTACAAGTGAGGCATTGTATCTGTCTCACATCAAGATAAAATCATCTATGATGTAACCACATCATGTTTATAGACTAATGAATTCAATACTCGTGCCAATGGAAAAAAAACACCTGTGTCAAAATACAGCAGCTAACCAATTTAGTATCCATTGGTTTTCAGTTAGATGTCAAGGCATGTTGATCATTGATCCAGGATGCTTACCCATTAGTACTGTAGAGCACCTAATTGGGGCAGTTGCAGTCCCTTTTCTAAGAGTCATAACTTTGTCAAAGTATCACACAGATGTTATACACATATTGCTAGAATCAGGAGAACTTGCTCTTTCTGAGTCCAATGGATGTCTATAGTATCAAAAGTAATCGACGTGATTGTTTGTAGATCCATGGTTACAATGCAGTTGGGAAGTAGGCTACTAGTAGAGAATGCAGCATTACTTTCCATGGTGCAAAGCACCCCAATGCATCGTTTATAAATTGGGTACAAGTTATCGACAGTGTGAAGAGGTTTCTTTGTTTTTTCATGGGGCAGACTCACCAAACTGTAAGCAACATTACACAAGGCCCAGGTATAGCACACAGCTAATTCACTTACTCCATGGCAACATTACACCGGCATACTTATCTGATACCAGTGGTTATGCCGTAATACTGTAAATAAAGGGAGTAAAAAACAGCCTATAGTTCAAAGTGTTAATGTCAAGTTATGTTACTCAGTGATCACTGATTATTAAAGCAGATAATTCCCTGTGCTCAGGAATTCTTGAATTTAAATTATCTCAGCTTAGGGCTTGTAGTGATCATTTTTATCACAGTTTTATCCATAACACTGCAATTGATTCCCTCATTACCATGGCAACTGCTCACTTCATTCTGTGTACAATCCCCAAAGGTTCAACAAGGATCATGATTATTTTGTGTAAAACTCACAATATCAATTTTATCAAATGATATATTTCTTGTGATACCAAAACCTGTCATGCATACGTATTACATCTGAACTATAGAAATGGACGGGCTGCAAGCTAGCGAAAGGAAAATTACATTAAGTAAACTGCCAGCTCTGTGAATTTTCCAACATGCAAGCTAGAAGCCTGAGTTGCCAACAAGCAAGCTAGAAGCATATTTGGAAAAAGCCTGCAGATTATTAAGTAGTAGAAGGGAGTGGTGGTGGGTGTTTCTGCTTCTGGGTTTCTGGATGATTGTGTGCATGTGTGTGCGACTTGTGTGTGTGTGTGTGTGTGTGTGTGTGCGGATATTTTCATTTTTGACTTGGATCGCAGCCGCTCCTCACAGGCTCAGAGTGATCCCACTCGCTCCCTGATTTTTTTTTTCCTCGGGGCACAGAGATAGTGAGAGGTATTAATGGAGAGAGTGGTGGGAGGAATGAGAGTGAGTGAGCGGGAGAAAACATGTTGGAATAAGAGGGGAGCTGGATGGACAGAGGTGATGGGGGGGGGGGGGGGTGAAAGAGCGGGATGGATGGACTGAAGAGAGTGGGCGGACGAAGTCAGCAAAGAGAGCGATGCAGATCAACAGCGGGCAAGAGGAGGAGCAGATGAGGTAGAGGGGAGGGGAGGCTCAGATCCAGATGAGAAGGTATTTTGAAAAGCAACCCCCCAACTGGCCCACAACAGAAACTGCCAGCAATGACCCATCAGGCCCTGCCAGAAAGCAATCATAGTTTCATCTCTTCTAATAAAATTGCTCTCACTCACTGTCTGTACACTGTCTTTGTTTCCTTCCTCCTTCCTGACCTCTCTCATGTAGTTTCAAATAGTTCTCTCTCCTGCTCTCTGATGTACTCATCTTTTATTTTTTAAATTTTTAATCACTGCCATTTGTCTAGTTGTTTAGTCCATACATGGCCCCTACAAGTTAAAGCAAGAAAAGTAACTACATTTAAACATATGTTAAAAGCAGCAAATCCTGAAAAATCACACTCTCTCCTGTCCCGCTCTGTTCTGAGTATTTGTTGCCTTTGCATAAGCTAGAGTTGTGGTGTACCCGAGTCGACCCTGTGCGCGAGGAAAACTGGCTAATGTGCCAAAAGCAGGATTGTAACAAGGACAGAGCACAGCAGAGGGCAGGGAGCAGGACTCTGCGTGTGTGAAGTCGGGGAGAGGAAAAGAGAAAGAAGTGGTAGAGACAGAATAAGTGTCTGTTAGAGACAGAGGAGGATAGAGGGATTGAGGATGTGTGTAGAGATTCTGTGTGTTTGGATGGGGAACAGTGTTTCTAAATCAGCTCAGTCAACCATACAGAGGCCTCTGCTATGCCAAACCAGGACCCCAGGACCTTTTTGGACACTTCCAAGAATGGGCCAGGCAATACTCAAAAGAAGCTGTGGGTTGAGAAGTGCAGCTTAAAGATGACTTGAGTGCATAATTGTTGGGAAAAAATGTGTTTTTTAGTCTTTTTAAAAAACAAAAGGATATACTCTTTACACAACATTTAAGTTTTCAGTAAGAACAAATGGCCTAAGGGAAAGTATAGGGAAAGTAGAGACGGTCCAACTCATTGTTGGTTTTGGTCTTTTCATTGGATTTGTTGACAATATCAAAAAGATTATTGCCTGCCTTATCCTTTAAAAAGAGAGCGCAACAGGCAGCAAGTTGATCAAAATTCAGCGGCTCGTCTGATAGCTATAATTGGCTCAACAATTGTAGTATGTGTCATGCCTTAAAGAGGGACAAGAAAAACTTCCTCAAGTTACAAAATACCATGTCATTAACATCAGAACAATTGTGCAATTTGAAGAACTCTGGAAAGGTTTTTTTTTTCTGCCTGAATTCTTGAATAGCCTTTTAATTGAGTCACCATTTGTACAACAATATAGAAAAACTCAATAATGAGATTATGGCCTGCATTTATAAACCAGGTTTTTTTTTTTGTACTGAGTACAGAAAAATCCCCAAGTAAATCATTGGAAAGCATGGTGTTGGATCAATACTGCATACAGTTTTGGTTTTATGGAGAACAAGGACTTGAACTGTATAGTAATCACTGTAGCCTTTTCTTACAGCAGGGCCCCCACAGTGAGGCTTAGTTATAAATACAGAGAGAGGGGGTTATATTGAACCTCTACTGAAAACACACACGCAAACAGACACACCTACACTCAGGGTCCACTTCGTCTCGCCTCCCAGCAATAGAGAGCTCGAGTGAGGAGGGTGTCAGCCAACAGAAAAGCAGGGATTGAGGGAGTGAAAAGAAAGTACAACACATGCAAAGGGAGAGCTGGTGCTACAGCGCTTCAGGGGTAGGACAAATCGATCCACTTACACACACAACGCTCCCACGCAACAGCTAAATAATACTGCTAGTTTGTCTTGCCTCCCCCCCCCCCCGTGACCTCTGTCATCTTTACACACTGTGTGGAAGAGTTTATTCTTGTTTTGCAAAATTACAGAGTTTTAAACAATAGTTTCTGTGGAACTCTTTCTGTCTGCTCTCTCACTATTGAAAAGCTATATGTATTATCTTGTGTCTTGAAAGACTAATTTATTTTGCTCCAAAGCCTCTGTTGTCCCAAACTGGCACTTTCAATCTGTTCCATGTGCACATGGTTTGTTCAGAGAAAAAGATCTTTGGTTACAGTATAGATGGAAGTTTTAGGTCATTAACAACAATATCAAGGTCGAGAGTGTGGAGAGTCATTGTAGCATCGATTTTAATACAACCATCTATGTTGCTGCAGCCCAGCACAGAGTATAATAAAACTAAATGTGCATGTTCAAGTATTGTACAGTTTTAGCCCCAATCACGGCCAATGGCTGTTGCTAAGAAAACATGACTATGCCAGCGTTTATTTTGATAATTGGTCTTTACCCTAAGAGAAGAACGTTGAGTCAGCAACTGCATCTCAATCTTCCCAAGTCTGCACTTGAAGACTTCAAAAGGGGTTTACAATGCTGTCCCATTCCAAAGGTCTCTCCAAAAATGTAGCCTTGTTTTGTCCAAATTTGGAGGAGACAAATGGTTTGTCCTCTGAAGCCCTCAGTAGCCCATTGTCTATTTTGCATTACAAAAGGCTTTAATGATATAATCACACAGCCCTCATCAATTCATAAGGATGGGAAATGTGCATCATTTTCCTGTTGTTTGCCTTTCCTTTAGTTATTAGAAATAATGAAATGCCTTACAGGTGCCAGTGCCAATGATTATTTACCTCACTGCAGGCTGTTAACAATGCAAAAAATTTTCACCACAATAGGGGCAAATGTTTCTTTCCCTAGCACAGGTAAACTCACTGGTACCGTAGAACACAGACATCATCTCTTCATAATGAAGTGAAGCAGAAGCAGTGGAGGAACACTTGACCAGCTAAGCAGTTAACAGCAGTGGATGTGCAGCAGGAACGGCTGGGCTGCCTACTGTCAGTGTTTGATTGTAACTGGTGCTGATAACCACTGTGGTGTGAATGTCTGCCTGTTCTACTCTGAATATGAGAAGCGCTGTGGCTGCCTAGTCAGTAGATTTTAACATCAGCCAGTGCCGTTATGCTTCTAAGTGACTGGTTTGTCAGCAGGCTGTCTTATTTACCAGCAATTTATGTTTGACTGATATATAGTAATGTAATATAGTAGGAAAACGGCATGTAATTGCATTTTTGTCAGTAAATGAAAGGCATTATGCTTTAAGTACATAACTCTGTTTATTGTGTCAATAGGTATCATTTCCTGTGGGCTCTGAAATGCCTAGACTGGGGTTTGAAAGAATTGCGGTCCCTAATTAGAAGCTAATACGTCAGCTAGTGTTTATCCACATTTAATATGGATCACCCTAAGGTTTTACCCTGGCACAAAGACAGAAATGAAATACAAAAAGCAAAATTTTGGGGGTTGGTTTTACACATC